>NC_133653.1:109741602-110058976 GCF_009905375.1 Apium graveolens
ATACATCTTCTAATTGGGCCTTGTAGCCCGAATCATGTGTAATTAATGCAATATTAACTACGTAATCAGGATTTATTTTCTTCCCTATCAATTATGATTACACAGGGCAAGTAAAACGGTTAGAGTTACCCACTAATCATGCATACAAATACATGAACCTATGCTAGCACGACAAGTTCTAAATCTCAAGATTCACTGTCGCTTCACAAGAGATTAACAGACTATCTTATATGTTCACGACGCACATAAGACAAATAAGCACAACCTATACTAGATATCATATAATCATCACATACCAAGGTATTAAACAATTAACTAAAGAAATCCATAGTAAATCCGCTACGACCCCATGATCACGATTAGCCCATGATAGAACTCATCGTCACCATGGGTTCATATGAAAATATGATAATAACACGACAATATAAACTAATAAAATACTTATTAAAACCAGAGTACGTCACAAGAGTATTAAGGTTCAAAGTAAAGAATACTAGCATCCACTGTTACAATGAATAAAAGAATCACAAGATAACTTATGCTTCCTCTTCTTCGTTGCGGTATGCTAAAACGGTCTTCTTAATCTTCTCTCCTTGCTCCTTGCTTGATTGATACTTCTTGCTTGTTACTTCTTATTATGAAACGTCTCTGAATATTACTTATATAGAAGTCCACAAGAATCAACCGTCTCAGAAGTCCAGTAGAAGTCGAATTATAAAAAGAAGATTCTGAATTTATGACCCCAAGCGGCCGCCCCAGATCTCCAGGCGGGCGCCTCAGCTCCCAAGCGGCCGCCCCAGATCCCAGGCGGGCGCTTGGCATGCTTCTGGAAAATTCTTCTTTCTGGTCCTGATTTTGCTGATTTCATCGCACAACTTCCCGCAACTGATTCCATGTACTTCCCTAGGCTTATTATGATGAATTCTTCCTACATACGCAAGTTATACCCTGAAATGCAAAAACACTAGAAAAACACATCAAATACACAAAATTCTTAATTTCAAGACATCAATTCAAGCCATTATAAGACGTTCTAAGTGGTATAAAATGCCACTTATCATGGGACGCCACTGAATTATGTGTTGTGAGCTATGCAGTACTAAGACTGGCCATCTTATGTACTTATATGGTTGCTCTCAGTCATATCTATATCTTCTTTGCTTTTCCTCCCTTTATAATTGATTCCTTGATTTCGAAACTCCATGGCATTGAATTCATTAGTAATCTCTGTAGTAAACAACCTTGGTTATGGGAGTAAATGAGAATTGACTGCCAGGAGAAATGAAAGTCTTATATCAAGATGCTATTTAAGAATAAAGGTAGGAGCAAGGGTTCAGGATCTAATGGTGCAATTATAGCCTCGGGGAAAGTAACTCAGTGGTTGATAAATCACTTATGGGTGATAAGAAATTATCCTTAGAGGAATGGTCGGTTGAAATTTTGACTATGGTGTCTAGAAGAGTCCAGCTTTCCCTAAGTTGACCTGATTTACCAGTTTGCTCTATGTAATTGGTGGTTGATGTAGCCAGCCAAGTCTTGTAGTATACCAGATTAGTGTTGATGTGGTAATTGAGTAGGGACGGGAAGTTAGCCAGTTGCTGTTTTATTAAGGAGCCATGCTATGGTGTTTAGTTTCTTTATAATTCAGTTTTCCTTTACTGTTGTTGATTGTGCTACTGTCATCGTTGATATTGTTGCTAGTGTTGTTAATCTAGATCTCTATTATAAATGAACCCTGATATTAAGGACATGGGTATTTTGATTGGGCAGCATTTCCCTGATACAGGAAATTGCCACCCACGAAAGCTACTCAGTCTAAAGAAAATAGTAGTCGTGTTGCTGAGGGTCCAGTTATAAATTAAATTCTGGATTTGTTCCGCCAGCAGTAACAACAACAGCAGCAGTTAATCCGACAGGTTCAGCAGCAGCAACTACTGTTGCAGCATCAACTACTGTTGCAACATCAACACCAAGAAGTGAACTACAGTGTTAATTCCAAATCTTTCCATAGTGTTAAACCCCTTGAGTTTAAAGGCGAACCTAATCCAATGACTGCTGAAACAGGGTTAGAAGAGATAGAGAAAGCTTTCAACCTTGTCCAAGTAAGCGATGATTTTAAGACTGATTATACAAGCTATTTTTTGAAAAAAAATAAAGCGAATTATTGGCGGAAGTCCACCAGATCGTGGAAGGAGAAGCCCATAATTCTAGGATTCTATCCACCTGGAAGCACTCGGGTGTATCAAAACATGATAAAAAAACTTTTGGGTAATTGTTGATAAATTGACGAAGTCTGCATATTTCCTTCCAATTAATGAAAGCTACCCTTGAATAAGTTGGCAAGATGTATTTGAATGAAATCGTGACAAAGCATGAAGTCCCTCTTTTAATTGTGACTGATTGAGACCCGAGGTTTAACTTAAGGTTTTGGACAAAGTTCCAGGAATGCTTGGGGATTGAGTGAAAAATGAGTACCGCTTACCATCCCTATACAAATGGTCAAGGTGAGAGGACGATTCAGATAAGGGAAGTTATCATGCTAGTGTGGGAATAATACCCTACGAAGCTTTGTTTTGACGAGAGCATAGAACCCCGTTTTACTGGAATAAGGTAAGAGAAAATAAGTTGTTAAGTCTTCAGTCAGTGCAGCAACCCAATGACAAAGTGGTGTTGATTTAGAGAAAGAACGCAAACTTATATCGAAAAAGTCTGAAGGATAGAAGAAGGATCGATGGTATTATTAAAGGTGTTACTTTGAAAAGTTGATTAGGTGTGAACCACGAGGCAGCTGAGTCCTAAATATATTGGACCGTTTGAGATACTGAGATAATCAGGTAGAGTCGTCCATGAGTTAGCAATGTTGTCATGGCTGCAGCATACTCATAGTATATTTTATGTCTTTAGGCCAAAAGAATATATCCTTGATTTGATTCATGATAGGGTGTACGAGTCAATCTAGATACTAGACTGTAAAAGGCAGGGCATCAGGAATGAGTTTATGTTTATAATAAGTAAGCTTTGAATAAATCCTTGAGTAGAAGAGTCCACTTGGGAGTTAGAGTCGGATATGCTTGACAAATAATCTCACTTGTTTAATTAGTTAAGATTTCGAGGACAGAATCTTTTTAAGGGGGAAAGGATATAACGACTCGTATATTTTTATTATTATTTAAACGTGTAATTATTGAATAAGTAAATAAATAAAATATGTATATGGGTTCTGTCAGCGGACTATTGCTCTGTTATTACTTATATGAGATTACCCGTGTTCGACAATCAATTGTGTAGTTAATTGCTGAGTTGTGTTATTTTGTTTGTATTTTAAAAAGTGATTATATTTAAGATTTATTTTTAGGAAATACTTGGCTTATCTCTGAAATCATTTTTATTAGTTTATAATTTTATTTATTATTTTTATGAGTTTATAAAATTGAGAAATCAATATTTCATTAATTATTTTGTTTTAAATGATTTTCTGTGGGAATTAATGTGGGGTATTTTTATAAATTTCAAAAATGATTCAAAAATTAAGAAATTTTTTTGTCTTATATAATTAATTATTTTATGATTTTTAAAATTAGTTTCGCATTTTTCCGATAAACCGTTGCCCGCACAATTGTTTGTTATTTTATCAATTTAGTCTGGAACCAGCCCCCAAATAAGGGGATACGTGTTTGTTTATAACCAAAACGTGGCAGCAGCTTAGCATTTCATTTTATTTTAATTAATCTCTCATTTCACTCCTCTCTCCCTCCTACACTCTCGTCTCTCTCTCTTCGCTCTCTCTTTTCTCTCAAATCTCTCTCTGTTTCTCTCAATCTCTCTCCCTCACATCTCTCTCTTCTCTTCCGTCTCTCCCTCTCCATCTCTCTTTCTCTTTCTCTCCATTCGCCTCCTCTCCGCCGGCCGCCACACCTCCGTTTCTCCTGCTCCATTCTTCCGCCCGATCCGTACCCTTTCTCTCCCCTGTCTCTTTTCCCTTTCTCTCTTTTCTTCTCATTTTCCTTATTTTTCCCTACTTCTTCTTCGGCTCTGTTTGTGCGATTATGCTTATGTGTGTGTGCGAGTGTATATATATATGTGTTATGCGGTATGCGTGTTTGTGTTTATGGAGTGAAGAAGATTCGGTTGGTGTTTTAGCTTTGATTTGAGAATGATAGTAGCATCACCATGCTTGTTATGATAGTATCTTTCTTAGAAATCAATTTCATATCTATTTTATGGTTACATGTTGCTTATTTGTTATTTCTGAGTAGGAGTATAGAGTCTAAATTGTTCTAATTACTAAAATGAGGAGTAATTGTTGTTTGAAGCATTTCTAGAATCATGTTAGAATTTGGTACAAGAATTCGAATGGTATTAAACTTGTTTAGGTTTGAGTTTTTTTAAAGTCTTAGGATCTTTTTTCTTGCTAAATTCCTATAAAATTCATTATTATCGGATTATTATGATTTTACAGTCTCTAGAAAGATAATTTAATTATCTACAACTTTTGGGCTTTAAGTTTTTCGAAATTCAGTTTATAAGTAGGTGATTTCTGCAGTTCTTTGTAACCTAGCAGAATATTTTTCAAAGTAACAGGCAGATTTTGAAATTTTATAGTAAATTGAAAATTTATCAGAAAATTTTGAACAATACCATTCTGGAAAGATCTTTTCAAACACTACATTTTGTGTTCACAACTCAGAGTCGTATTCTGTGATTTAGAGGTCTAAAATGTCAAATTACTTCTGTGATCAGGGCCTGACTGTGTTCAGGCAGCCCACATTTATTCAATTTCTGAATTCGTTATTTATCCGTTTTTAATGAATCTTACCATTTTGGAAAGGTCTCAGAAGTATCTACAACTTTCATGTTTTATGATGTTTCATTTGACTTGATTATAATAGAGTAAATTAGTATTCTTTGGGGACTGATTAATTTAAATTTTAAATATTAATAGTCTATATGTAAGATATTTTGGGTGTGCAACTTTTGTTAATGGTTATAAGATGCCATGATTGATAATGACTTCTTTTGATAAAAAATTTATGATGACAAATGTGTGGATACTTGGCTTGTATCTGGATATATACTAGCACGGAAAATGCCTATATGACAATGTGTTTTACTTTAATACTATACAATGACTTACTTTTGTATTACTTTTAGAATGTGGCAAGTGGTCATAAAGTTTATATAGTAGTATTATACTACTATAATTTAGTATTGTGATAGCAATGATGTGTTTTATGGAAATACATGTTAGTATATGCCTATTTGAGATTGAGTTTCGTTGCTAATTATTAGAGTGTGATTTGAATATGTGTATAGTTACTAGTGTATGTGATATATGTGCAAGGTGATTTATTTAAGTGTTTACTCGAGTTGAATTGGTGATGCTAAATTATATAACTATAAGTTCAAATATTATAAATTATTAAGTATACTTAATTGTTTAGGTGCCGCAAGTCTGGGCGGGTAATTTTCCTTAATTGTTTAGGTGCCGCAAGTCTGGGCGGGTACTTTTCTTACTTGTTTACTTTTATGTTGCTGCAAGTTGAGGCAACTTTATTTTTGTATGGTTATAAGGTTAAATTGTGGAATTGAAAAACAGGTGGATAGTCCTAATTATGAATATTTCATGCCAAAATTTTCTAAACTTCCCCTGTATCTAAATCTATTTGACTTATTTGATTTCAATGATTTGAAAGCATGTTATGATTGTTAGCTGTAACACGTATATGATATGTCTGGCTAAGAACATTGAAATGACTTGTGGGTTGTATTTGTGGTGTGGTTATTCAGGGTATTGTCCATATTACGAATAGGTCATGCCGAATTTTCTGTAGAAATATTATCATAAGTTGCGCGTTCTCGTGTTAAATAATATTCTGAGTTGGTAGTAAGTTTTAAACTATAATGTGTGCTACTTGTTATATGCTATATAATGTGCCATATGTATATATATATGTGTGTGTTTTATACGAAACTTGATTGCACGATGTGATGAATTATTTTGCCAAAATCAATAACCCTGATTTCGTAAAATTACGAGTATACGTATTTTCTGGTAACGAACACCGAACCGATTTTTGAGAATATGAACCCCAATTGATACGTGTATTATTATATGAAGTATGTTACAAGTCGGGTTTTGTTAACGTTCGGGTAGATTGTTAGCGAGGATATGTCAAGCATAATCGAAGGTCTAAGTTAGGGTGTTTCGACTTTGTAGGTGCTAGTCGGAAGGCCCAAGAGTTGGCATTGGATAGCCTAGTGGACAGTAGACGAGCTCAGGAAGGTTCCAATCGAAGGACCTGAGTGTTGAAGTCCAATCCAGGGTAATCTAGTGGCTAGACGTTAAAGCCTGTGTGTCCGTGTCAGCTCAAGGTCAATTGATAATATTTGTAAAGCTCTGCAAGGCAAGTACCCCTGACCATATCTTTATGGTTCAGTAATATATAAATAATTGTTGATTTAAATTTACGTACTGGAACAAAACGTTTTAAGTTGCGTACCCCCTGGGTTCAAATTGTTTTCTTAAATTGTGTTTTGGGGGAAAAGTAACTTCTGAAAATACCTATCTCTAAATTTTGAATAAAATGAAAATGTTTTGGAAGTGTGTTGTGATATATTTGCTTTGACAAGAGATAGGTAAGTGATTTGGAAAACTGGATAAAAATGATCAGATAATTGGATGAGTGTGCGCAGGAGGCCCGTAACGGCCTGGAAGATAGCGTAAGAGGCGAAGTGGTTGCGCACCCTATTATAACCACCAGCCCAGCGTGGCAGGGACCTAGCTAGTCTCTGAGTTCCGGAACAAGTTTTCATTGGATAGCCAAGATAGAGTTATCCTATGGAGATAGCCCGATCAGCTGTCTCACCAGGGATCATCCAATACTTTTATATCTGAGCAAGTGATTGTGAGGTTCCCGGAGAGGAACAAGTTTTATAGGTCCTGTGATGGGACAAGTTTTATGGTTCCCGTAACGGAACAATTGACTTTGGGTCCCCGTAATGGGATAAATGGTTTTATGGGTCCTGCAATGGGACAGAAGATTTGAAAATGAAAGTAACATGCTAAAATTGAACTCTGGTATTTATGCACAGCACACAACCGTTGATTTGGTTTTATGGAGTATGCTAGTTTTGATATCCAGTTTATACATATTTTACTTATTTTCTAGCAAGTTATTAATTCTGTTCCTATAACTGCTTTACTTTAAACTGTTTTACTTGTTATTCATATAGTGGTACTGCTGAGCAATTGATTGCTCACCCTTGCAGAATATTTTAAATATGTATTGCAGATGTCTAGAGGATTCTTCCGCAATAGTCGGGGCATAGTTCCAGTTCCTTCCGTGTCAGGCTCCTCTGAGGTGGTTATGACGGACCAGAAATGGTCTGTTGAGTTGCTATATTAAGATAGTAGTGTCAAGGTGGTTGTAATGAATTAGTTTTATGATAAATTATAACCTAAATCATACTTAAACCTGGTAAAGATCTTGGTAAGAGGGGTCGTGATTATGTTTTATCAGTGAAATGAATTTTATTATGCTGGTTGTTGTGTTGTGGATGACGTCAACTCCTGACCCCGGGGTTGAGGCCGTCACAAGCCCTTAGAGCTTTGAGCAATTCATCAAATTCCCTGCTCAGACTTGGTTCTTCAGCAGCCCTAAGGAGCCTCTCCATATCAATATCTACTTCTTGACTTAAGCTCTTTTCAGCACCTTGGACATATTGAGTAGATGATCTTGATTTTTCTAGCCTAGCCTCTATATCCCCCTTAGTCTTGTTGGCAGGCACTAGTAGGGGAGTAGGAATTTTAGGCCTTATCTGTTCAGGAAGTGATGTTAGAGGGATGTTGAGCTTCCCCATGATGGCTCCCAAAGCAACAACATTTTGCATTTGAAGATGCTTGTGAGAGTCCGCCAGGGTCTTGATGTCTGTCTGTTGACTCTTGACCAGAGAAGTCAAATCCTGAACTTGAGCATTAAGGGATGCATTGGATGTTTCCAGAGAAGTTACCTGTGTCTTGAGTGCTTGAAGGTCTTGTGGAGAGGAGCTTGTAGTAGAGAGCGCAGTAGATGGTCCAAATGTAGCTTGCACAACTTTCTGAATTTCATCATGACTAGAGGTGAAGGAGTGTATCTTGCAGTGTGCATTTGATCCAACTTCCACCTTGTGTTATTGGATTTAGTGATGTGACCTTGAACTATATTGTGCAAGGCTATAAAGGATTCTTTGAGCTGATTTACGCTCTTATCAATCCCACTGAGATCATATGTGACGACCTCAATTTTAGGGTTAGGAAATGAGGACTCACGCACCAGTAAACTAATAATATCAATAGATATAATAAACCCCGATTAAATACTAACAGGATCTAAACAGGATTAAGTTTGAGACAAGATTACAACTACCAACCAAAATAAATAATTACAACCCAAAATATTAATGAATTAAATTTATTCATTTCTGAAATGGAATCGACAGATAACCCACTGTATCTGAACCAACTTAAAAAATCCTTCCAACTACTACGCTTGCTCATACACACTGCTACCTGCTCTGGCATCTGGAACCCTATGACATAGTAGGGACTGCCAGCAACACTCATGCGAGCTGAACGCCTAAGTCTGGCTATCTCTTGCTTAACTGCCATGGTTAGATCAAAGCAAATATATATGAGCCTAAAACTCAGCAAGTAACTACATAACAGTTCTATTAAGCAATAATAATAAAAATAGCAAAAATTTGAGGCATTCTACTTTTAAATCTTTAGGTGGCAGATTTCTCTCTTTGGGCTATGAAAGGGTTATGAGGAAAGGTTTGGGCTTTCAGGAATCAAGGCTCAAGATAGGGTTAAAGCCGACATTCATTACAAATCATTAATTGGGTCTCAAAGGATATTTCAAGTGGAAAACAAGAATCTATTCAACTATGGGAATCAATTATATGATTGATAACAATATCAGAAGGTAAATCAACAATATGAAATCTCAAATAAAAGCTCAAGTCTTTAATAAGTGAATGGAATTGGAAATCTGCACGACGCTATGAGCAATAAGGGGTGATCAGCTCACATCCAAGCTCCGAACCACATAACAAGTGATTCATAACCTTTGAGGATCCTCGGCACACATTGGCCATATAAAATCATCAGGCTGCCCGCTACTGAGGTTTAAAAATCATCACTGTGACTGGCGCCTCAGTCTTATTAGAAAAATACCATCCAATTCCTTTTTAATCAATTCATTTTAATTCAAAGAGTTCTTGATCAAGGATAAGATAACAAGTGTATGCATTGTCAATGTTCAAGTGACAGGTTGTCTAAAATGAAGGAATGTTATTAAGATTAGGGTTCCCAAAAGAAATAATTCAAATTTATGAGGGGTTTAGGATTTATTTGATATATTAAAGGACTATTGCAGGGAATTCATGTTAATGAATTCAGGTTACTCAAGACATTTTGTAAGGGAATTCATAAAGGTTCTCTTAGGATTTACGAGATCATAGGGCGACAAAGGAAACAAGCGGTGTAATCGGGTATGAATCAATCAAGTGGTTGTAAACGGTCGAGCAGGATTCAAGAAGAAGTTATCACAAGAATCAATATTAGGGTTTCTCAAAAATCAATAACAGGTTTATCACAAGTATAAAAAGAAAGAATCACTACTTTATCATGACATTAGCAATATCAATTCATAAGACAAGGCATAGTTACTTGCCTTAAATCGCTTTCCTGCTTTACTGAAATTGAAATTGAACTACTAAAGCTGAACTATTGCCACCCAAGTTTCCTTTCCCTTTTCTAGCCTGAATGCCTCCACTATTTAAATCTACAATCCTGAATGCCTCTGCTATCTGAATCTACAATCCAAAACATAATCCTTAATTAGATACTTATTCGCACTCAACGTTCCCTGAACGTCTAATGATTATCCCAACTCGCATTAAAGCTTAACTTATATGCACGAGTATTATCACAGAATTTTCACATAGCACTTAGTAGTATATACTTATATACTTAACTCGTATATTCAAGCCTAATCATAGAGTAGTCATATAACACATAGCAAGTATACACTTGTATACTTAAATCTCTATCTTAACAAAATAATCACGATCTAAATAACTCGACAACCAAACAACTATTCTTTCATTTTTAACTATAAAATCCGAACCAAAACAAATGGTACCAAGCCAAGAAATCAACATGCAAGCACTTAACTTGACATGCAACTAACCAAACATCTTTTAAACACCAAATCAATCTTACACAAACCAAATAATTAAACTCTAAAATCAAATTGACCAAACAACTTGAATTAACACTTTTTACCACCATATACCATTCGGCTTTTTCAATAAAACACAAACAATTTATCAAATATTGACATGCAAGGTTCCATTTACAATTTAAACCTATTTAAATCCATTCTAAACAAGAACACTTCTTGAAATCATTTCTTTTAAATCAAAAATCGAATGAAATCCATGCTTTTAATAATAAAAATTTAACCTATTCATACTTATTTACTCACATATCCAATATAAACCAAATTCTATTTACGAATTAAACAATAACCCAATTAACAACAAAACAACTTGTAGAATCGACATGCAATCAATCAACTCAATATGCAATACTCTAAATCACAAATCCAACTTAATTAAACCCATGATCTAATCATTTAACCCATCTGCTTTCCAAACCAAACATAATATAACTTGATTATACTTAGGACTTTACATGCATACAAGGAAAAGAAATAAAAAACAAAGGTTTATATATATATCATCAAAACTAATCGAACATTAAAACCCATTTGCAAAACTTATTCATTCGAACCAAAAACCAAATCTTTGAACCAAAACCCTTTGTAAACTTTGAATCAAAATCAAAACCCACCTTTAAAATAGCAAAAGTCGAATCTATCTCCAAAACAAACCAAAAAAATCATATAACTTATGTACTATCACTACACCATAGATGGCCTATCGCAACGGCCCTCCTAAAGAATGTTACCTAATATGTTAACATTGTGTTTTTTGTGTTACGTTAGCCAAAAATGTGATGTTGCAATAGGTAGAAAGTGTTACAGCTTGCAACATTCTTGTCAAAGTGTTACATTAGAGTATTAAAACATAAATATAATAATTTTTGTAATTAAATTTTACTTTAATTTTTTTTCATGAATCTAAGATAACTTACTAATGGAATACATAAGATACATGATGAAATAAGAACTTTATACATAACAAAATTTAAAAATAAAATAAAATAATTATATAAAATAATAAATTTAAAAATTTAAAATAAAATATTAAAACTAATAACAAAATAAATAGTACAAATCCTCATATTAATATGAGTAAAATGATATTAAACTTATAAAAATAAAGATGTGTAAAAATGTAAATATAGTAATTTATAAAAAAATATAATACATATATTAAAAAATAAATTTTATTATATAATAATAATTTTAAGATTTTTAAAAAAAGATAAATATTTATAGCAATTTTGGACAAACCCATAAATTTTTTTGGGCCAGAGCGGGCACTTTTCGGGGCTAATGCCGCCCAAATTTTCAACCGGTTTAAAAAATTTCGTATAACCTCTCTCGACCACTTTCTCTCCCTCTTTACACCACCTCAATCGACTTTCACTCTCGGCACTTTTACTTTCTCTCTTCTGTCTTTCATGCTCTCTATTGTCTCCACCTAATCTCTCTCACTATCACTCTGACTCTCTCACACACCATTTTCAGTCTCAGTACGTAATTAGGATTTAAATTTCTATTTAGGGCTCAATTGATCTACATGTTAAGTTAGGGCTCAATCGATTTGAGGGGTGAAGACTTTATGGTTTCAGTTCTTTATTTTGTTAATATTTATGTTCCATTAAACCTCATCTAATCTCTTTCTCTTTTTTAATTTCAGATGTTCTTCAAATTAGGGCTTGTATTTTGAGGCTTTGAAGGCTTAGATTTAAGGTGATTTCGATTTTTGGGCTTTATTTTTATGTTTATGTTCTACTGGGTCTTTTTTCCGAAGTTTCCGGCTTCTTTTATTGTTGTTCCTACTCGGGAGATATGTCAACAAGTATTTGTTTTGTTTATTTTTTAATTTAGATCTTGTTTTTAATTTACTAATATCGAATTGGTTATTGAAATGAATGACAGGTCGAGGTAGTACCTCTAGGAAAGCAAATCCAACAATTGGGCGTCAGTTGTGGATACGGATGCGGATGAGAGGTTGTTGAGAAATGAAGAGGAGAGGGGGATTGGGAAGATGGGGAAGTGGAAGAAGGTTGCGTATTTTTGTGATGAGAGTGGGGATGAGGATTGATTGGGTGATGCTTCTGATGCTAATTTTGAGGTAAGGGTTGTAGCTTTTTGGATAGTTGTGATGAATTGTGCTGAATTTTAGTGATGATGGTGTGTTGATTTTGTGATGTTTTAGTCAGGCTCTTAATTTTTTTTCCTATTAATTTGTGTCAATGTTAACTGCTTCATTAGGAATGGTAGAATTAGCATCTTTATATCGATTTTCTTTTGTTATATAAGTGATAGAACCAAGCGGGCTGTGGTGATGATTGCTATATAATATCTGATGATTATTTTATTATGTGTTTGGAGCTTTTGATGTAGTCACTTAATAGATTGAACTGAGCAGATCTATCAACTGTTAACAAATGTGAGGGAGTTTTTTTGTCCTGGTTTAAGTTCATATAGTTCGGTTGTGAACTGTGTGTAATACTCTGGTATGTTGATTTGTTAGAAAGCATACCATCTTCCAGTGTGATGTGAGAATAGTTACATTTGAAGACTTTAGTTTAGTTCGGGCATTTTCAGACACAACTATAGTCACAGACAACAATGTTTGTTGGCCTGGGAATTTTTATTGCTTTTTAGTTCGGTGTGCTGAAGATTTTTTGTTTGTTGCTGAAGATATCTAGGCAGCTTTATCGATTACATGCACACAATACTCTGTAAACTGGTACATTCTTTAAGCACTGCATCCTTGTGAAACTCCTAGGTAATTAAAGTACTTTGATTTACTCACTTGTAGGTCTGAAGGACTTCAGAATAACTTTTGGCTCTGGAGAACAGACTATTAACAAGTACTACAACTTAATTACTCCAGAGAATATAGAGGAAATAGAAGCCCTGCTATGCTCACAAAGTTGGTTGTATCCATTTGAAGGTAAACCAATAGATATTTGCATATGTGCAATGTTCTCTTTCTTTAATTTTGAATCACTTTTAAGATATATGTAAATAAGTTAACAAAGATATCAAATGAGAAGCAGTTCTTAGACCTCATAAGACTTGGCCTATTAGATAGTACACTTTATCTTCTACACTTTATCACCTTATATTTCTACAACAATTTCACTGATTTAAATCCACCTGTGCGGAATAACAACATAATTATCTGTAGGAACCACTCTTTTAAATCATGTTAAACGATAATGCAAATAGTTATTTTGGTCATGAATACTGATATTAGAAGTACTTGTTATACAATATCATGTAAATATCCTGTAAATAATGCTTGCAATTCTTTTGATGCTTATGAGAGAGGAAGCACAGTAGTACACACAACATTAAGATTGATTACTAAAAGTCTTAATGCATGTAGTTCATGTGTCTCCTGGTGGCTGTTGCTACATATTCCAAAACTATTTCACGGGTAAGTTGGTAGAGTTGAAAAGCTGGGAGGCAACACAAATTTTTTAGAGTTCATAAGCTGGAAGAAAAAATGGCAGAAGAAGGGAGTATTCACAATATGTTTTACACTAAAAGGATGTTGGTATGCATTCACACGATGTCCAGTTTATATACACAAGTTTGTGCTTGACAACACCTGGTTAAATCCTAGTTTTATGACTCTGTTAGATGTCAACTGATGGACATGCCATGCATCAAACTTAATATTTATTTAGTTAAAACTTAATTTATAGGTATAGACCAAGGAGTTAGAAGATCACATTAGTTTAAAGTATAAATTTTTAGACCAGAAGCAAAGAATAGAGTCTGTCCTTTGTTCCTTTGTGTATGGAGGTTGGGATCTAGACAGTCCTTATAGTGAACCCAAATGAGAGAAAGAACACATGTAACTTCAAATGTTTAGAAGCTTATTAAGTTATTTGAATCTTGCAGAGATATTGGTCAATATTGTCCTTTAAAATAGTTATAGAATCAGACTTAGTTGAAAGTTGAAACTGATGTTTAGCTATGAACATCTGATGGCATGGTGGTATATCATTGTTCTTTTTGTTGTGAACTTACTTTTAATCAATTGCCAGAAGTTTAACCTGACTTCTTTCTTCAACGGGTTCAAAATTATGCTTTGGTTTGTGGTATCCATGTGCGAGGAATTTGATTTACTAAGGGTCTTTTGTAGGAAGGTAAAAGATAAAAGAAACAGTTTTTGTAAATATATTCATGTGAATGCAGTGTCGCTTTTTAGGCAGATTGGGAGGCCAACGTTACTTTTTTTTAATCTGTCAATTGCTTAAATTAGGTGATGGTCGACCAAGTCAGTTTCCTTGTGTGTAAATAGAATACGCGTTTGTTCTCATGGTTGCACCTTCATTGATTTATATCAATATTGAAGCAGGGCCTCCAGCTCCAACTTGTGTACACTGTATTAGGGATTTGTCCAATGTAGGCAATCTTGAAAGTTTCTTCTTGAATCTTTTAAAGATTTCAAGTATCTGTTCTTATATACTTGTTAATGTATAATTTCCCTTGACGCTCGTTGCTCATCATGTGGCTGTTATTTCATTTGTATATTCAGGATTACAAGCCTCTGATCTATTTTGATGGTTTGTCTTGTCTTATACTTGTGCAACTAAGTGATTGTGTCACCAGTATTATCTATCTTGCATTTCTTGAGAAATTAATGGTATATATATGCTCTTGTCTAAAAATGTTCTGCGCACAGAAGTGTTTATGATCTTAATTTTTTAAAATGCTACACTCTTTTGCTTGCATTTAAATTGTTCTCTGGATATTGTCTAAAGCTAGAAGTAGTCTGAGCATGTTGTGGATATTTTTCAGGGAACAGAAAAGACGGGGACATAGACAAATAAGGGAAAGCCTTGATGTTGAATTTGATGAGAAAGTGCAGCAAATCCAAGCATAAGTTGATGAGCAGTAGCTTCTAGTATTATTTTTTAAGTTTATAATATTATGCTAATGTAATGTAAAGAACGTGAATTAGTTTGTTTAGATAAGAATATTGTGGTTGTCGTTTCATACTTTTAGATAACAGTTTTTCATTTTGTTTCTTGTAAAATGTTACAGTAGTTTATTAAAGTGTTACAATAGCTTGTTAAAATGTTTCAATAGCCAAGGCACATATGTTATAAAAGCTACTAAAGTGTTACCCTAGTACATAATTGATATAAACAAAAAGTGGGACTCACATGCCACATTACCACTGTGGGCCCACATGCCATGTCAGTACAGAGGCTGCAAGCCAAGTCAGCATTGTGGGCCCCATAAATGCCACGTCAGCATGCCATGTCATAATGTCACGTCACTACAGTGTGGGGCCCACATTGGGTCCTATTTTTAAAAAAAAATTGTGCCACTCAAGGTAACATATATTTAAGTTACAATAGACATGTTTTATGTTACCTTAGGGGTCTAGGGTAACATAAATATATATGTTACAGAAGCGGGATCATATGTTACCTTAGACCCCTAAGGCAACATTAAAAAACCTATCTTTAAGAAAATGTTACCTTAGCTTAAAAGTGGGGCAAGAGCAACATATTTACCCCCTAATACAACGTTTTTTGGTGTTACAGTAGGGATTTTATGGTGTACTGTATACTCTCTCTTAAGGTCATACACTAAGAAATTATATTTTCTTAGATATAACCAAGAGATTTTGATGCAAAAACTTCCTTAAACGCTTACATGAAAAGAGTATATGGATAGAGAATTGAAAATGATAAAGATTAATAGCAAGATCTTTGAATTCCAAGTAGATTTTGGTGTTGCATGTAGGATAGAGAAAGAGAGAGAGAGTTCGGGTGAGAGATAAAAGAAGAGAGGGAGAGAGCCGAGAGAGAGAGAAAAGGAAAAGAAATGAGAAGAGTGAAGTGGTGAGTGAAATGACAAGCTTTTAAATTGATTCTCCCATGTGCAAAGTTTGTGGATTTTGGAATTTACCAATCTATCCTTCTCCTACTACTAGCACAAAATGCATGCAATGATAGAGTGGTAATTTGGCTAAGTTGAAATGAGATAGTGGGGTGGTTAATGACACAACTACCCTTCTCTTATATTGTGAGTAAAAATGCATACAAGGGCAATTAGGTAATGTTATGGATCAAAAACCAAGGTATAATAATTGTTGTGTTGATTACTAGGGAACGTGAGCTTCGAGGCTCGATTTGAATACTCTTGTGTTTCGTGACTCGATCTGCCTTAACAAGATGCCTATGTACCTTGCTGTATGCCACCAAAGATCAAGTCAAAAAATGTAGTTCTAATTTGTGGGGTGAGGCCCCTTATATAGATGTTGGGAGTCCTCGAACTGGACTTGGGTTAGGAGACTTGGTGGGCAAGTCTCGGAATTAGAATGGACTTTGGAGTCCTAAAAGGTAGGAAACTGATTCCTTATCCCACGAGGTTCCTTGGAGGCCAATCTACAATGATTTATTTCCCCACTAGGACTCATCTTATCAGCTGACTTACCCCTTATTAATTAATTATGAAATTAATTAATATTCAGGGTTTTGGGCCTTTTCAAATGGGCCTAACTTTCAGCCTAACTCTGATAAAATTTAATGCAACATTAATTACATACTCATGCCTTATTTTATTCCCTATCAGGTAATCTAATAATTATTAATCCAATTAATTACAAAGAATATATTTTATAAATAAAACCATAAATCTATAAATTACAAGAGTGACATCATAAAATAACTTAGAATTTTAAGAATTTAATAAAATCAAATTCGAAATTTATAAATAAAATAATTTAAAAAACTATTTTTCTTAAAGAATAAAAATGCATTTATAACCTATATAAATAGCAATTAATGCACTTCTTATCTTTTAAAATTCCAAATAATATCATACAAGCATATAATCACATAATCATGCACCTTAACATAGATTCACATATCACGCACCGTAATGATATATTCTTAACCATAAAATTTTCCTTTTTACTAATATTCATTCTTCGCGTAACGGGTCGCGTCCTGACTGACGACCCGATGTTGAACATTTTCAACTACGCTTCATAATCATTCTCTTTATACCAGCTGTCACGTCAAACTGGAATATAATATTTATTTAAATATTCTCACATAATTCATATAATTACACTTTAATCGCATAATTAATTCACGAAAATTTCCAGTCGTTACATTCTACCCCCTTTAAAAGGATTTTGTCCTCAGAATCTAATTTAAACAAATAGAATGGGGATATTTCTCCCGCAATTTACTTTCAAATTTCCAAGCTGACTCTTCTATCCTGGGATTTCTCCACAAAACTTTTACTAAAGGCACCACTTTATTTCGAAGTGCTTTTTCTTTACGATCTAGAATTTACACTGGATGCTCCACATATGATAGATCTCATTGAATTTCCACCGGTCCTAGCTCAATCACATGACTAGTATCAGCATTATACTTCTTCAGAAGAGAAACGTGAAACACGTTATGAAGATGTTGCATCTGCAGAGGTAACGCTAACTTATATGCTACTTTTCCAATTTTCCTTAGCACTTCGAATGGTCCAGTATATTTAGGACTAAGCTTGCCGTTCTTCCCGAATCCGGATAGACCTTTCCATGGAGGGATCTTTAAAAATACTTTGATTGCGGGTGCGAACATCACATCCTTTCTTGTTTTGATCTATATCATTCTTCTGTTGATCTTGAGCAGCAATCATCCATTTGCGAATCACATCCATTTTCTCTTTCATCCGTTGCAATAACTATGGGCTAATAATTTGCGTTCGCCGACTTTGTCCCAGTAGGTAGGGGATCTGCACTTTCTTCCATATAATGCCTCGTAAGGTGGCATGTCGATAATTGCGTGATAACTATTGTTATAAGAAAATTCAACCAAAGGAAAAAGGCCATCTCAATTCCCTTTGAAATCCAATGCACAAGTTCGCAACGTACCTTTGATTGTTTGAATAGTCCTTTCGCTTTGTCCGATGTTCTGCGGATGATATGCCGTACACATTTTTCAATTTAGCTTCCAAATGATCATGAAATTATCGCCAAGCTCTCGAGTTAAATTTCGGATCTCTACTGGATACGATAGACACTGGAACTCCATGACGCATAACGATTTCATCTACATACATCTTAACTAAAATTTTCCAATGAGAATCTTTCACTGATATGCAAGAAACGTGCTGACTTTGTCAATCAATCAATTATTACCCATATTGCATCATAATTATACTTAGTCTTTGGTCATCTTACCACGAAATTCATCGCTATAAGCTCTCATTTCCGTTCAGGTATGTCTAGTGGTTGAAGCAATCCGCTCGGTCGCTGATGTTCTGCTTTTACTTTCTGGCACGTATAACATTTACTTATCCATTTTGCAATCTTCCTTCTTTCTTTATTTTATTTGGCCACCAATAACTTTCTTTTAAATCCTTTTACATTCTTGTACTTCCATGGTGTATCGATAATCTTGAGTTATGCGCTTCATAAAGAATCTCGTGTTTCAATTCCATAACACAAAAAATTTTAGATACGCGAACAACTTGGTATATTCCTTTATTATCCTTTTGAGCCTTAATTTCTTTTCCAGACAACTTATCCTTCTCGTGGTTCATCATTTGGTCTTTATGACGTCAAATCTTTTCTAAAATTTCCGGCTGAAAAGTCATTGCATACATTACCTCACTTCCCACTTCTGGAATTCGCACTTCTATTTCCAACTTCTCAAAATCCTTGATTAATTCCTCAGATGAAGTTTAACACATTCAACCCTTCTTTACGGCTTAGCGTATCTTCTACAACATTCGCCTGTCTGGGAGGATAACTGATAATACTGTCATAATCTTTGATCAATTCTAACCATCTCCTTCGCCATATAGTAAATTATTTCTACATAATAATATACTTTAAGGTTTTGTGGTCCGTATAAATCTCACACTTTACACCATACGAATAATGCCTCCAAATCTTAAGGGTAAATATAATCGCTGCTAATTCTAGATCATGTGTAAGATATTTCTGCTCGTGTGGCTTTAATTTCCTTGTCACAGATACTATCACTTTCCCGTGTTGCATCAACACACAACCTAGACCTTTATACAAAGGATCATTGTAGATCACAAACTTACCTTTTCGTCGGGTGAAACCTACACTGATGCGGTTACCAACCTTTTTTTAACTTTTGAAAGCTTCCTTCGCACTTATCCGTCCAAATAAACTTTTCATTCTTCCTTATCAACTTACTCAATGGGATAACAATCTTAGAAAAATCTTGTACTATCTCTTGTAATACCCTACTAATCCAAGAGAGCTTATGACTTCTATGGGAGTCTTAGGCCTATCCCAATTCGTCACAGCTTCTATTTTGGCTGGATCTACTTTTAATACCTTCACTGTTAACTACATGTCCAAGAAATTGAACTTTCTTTAACCAAAAGTCACACTTCAGAACTTTGCATATAACTTCTCTTTCCTCAAAATCTCCAAAGAAATCCTCAAATGTTCCATGTATTCTTCCTCCGTCTTGGAGTATATCAAGATATCGTCAATAAATAATATGACCATGAACTTATCCAAATATTCCTTGAATTCTCTATTCCTGAGATCCATAAATGCAGCTGGCGCATTTGTCAATCCAAACGCTATTGCAGGAACTCATAATGTCCATATCTTGTTCGAAACGCCATCTTGGGCATATCGTCCACTTAATCTTTATGTGATGATACCCAGATCATAATTCAATATTTGAGAAACAAGTAGCTCCTTCTAATTTATCAAAGCAGGTCATCGATTCACAGTAGAGGATACTTATTCTTATTCCTCAACTCATTCAATTCGCGATAATTGATACACAACCTGATACTTTCATCTTTCTTATTTATAAATAGAACTGGTGCACCCCTTAGGGATACACTCAGGAAAATAACTCCTTTGTCCAGCAATTCTTGCAACTATGTTGCTAACTCTTTTATATCAACAAGCGCCATTCGATCAGGAGCTTTCGATATTGATTCCGTTCCAGGAGCCAAATCAATCGTAAACTCGACCTCTCGATCTGGAGGTAGTCCAGGTAATTCATCTGGAAACTCATCGGGAAAATATTTAACTACTGGAATATCTTCAATCCTTAAGGACTCCTTTTCTACATCCTTCAGATGTGTTAAATACGCTTCAAACCCATGTCGTAACAGTCTCTTCATTTGGATAGCTATTAAAAACTTTTTCTCTTGCTTCTTTCCTTTGAATATCACTTCAATACCATCCTTGGTCTCTAAATTCAATTTCTTGCTTCTACATTCAATTTGCACATAGTGGTTTGAAAACAATCCATCCCTAATAGAACGTCGAATTCTCCTAACTTAAAAAGAATTAAGTCAGCAGAAAACTGCCGACCTTCCATAATCCTATCGCAAATGGGACAGATTCTCTTGGAAGTAACTCTTTCTTGATTCGCTACTTCTCTAATCAAATTAAGTTCGAGAGGGTATGCAATACACTTTAATCTAGCAATAACACTTTCAACAATAAAGGATCTAGTTGCTCCAGAATCCATTAACACTTTAACTTCTACTAAGTTTATATCAAGCATACCTGCCTCCACATTCGCATTCTGCACAACATCTTTTATTGTCATATAGAACATTCTTGCCCTTGGTTGAGCTGCTGGTGCTGCAGAGAGCGCTGGTCCAGTAATCCTAAACACATTCGCCTTCTGAACAGGCTCCTCACAGTTCCTTGCCATATGGCCCAGCTTTCCATATTTAAAATAATTCAATTTCAGCTTCCCTGCTTCACTTGGGCATTCCGTCGAATAGTGACCTTCTTGATTGTACTTAAAATAAATCACGTCTTCTTGTCTCAGATTTAGAAACCTCATCTCCAACTGGTCCTCCATATAATTTGGAAAATACTTCTCTAAAAAATCTCCATAAACTTCTCCCAGATTATAACTTTTCCTTCAAGCAGCGCCTTTGAAGATTTCTACCTATAACTTGCCTCAACCTAAAGGTAATAACTTGCGTACTGCGCCTTTTTCTCATCCTTAACTTCCGCTAACTCAAACATTTTTCCATTTCTCTCAACCACGACTGAGCTTTAATCGGTTCTGGCAATCCTGCAAACTATGGGGGATGCACAGACTTAAAATGTTTGAAATTTCTGACTTTAAGGGCTACATGTTGTTACAAAAGTTGAACAAGTCGGTTCATCATAGGAGTATCTTGGTTTAGTTCTTGGTCTTGGGTTTGAGTTTTTGATTGGTGGTTTGGTGATGTGACCATTCTTTACAATCCTGATTGAGCAATTATTTGGTAATACGATAGCATGGCATACATAACAATAAAGATTCTTTTTAAAACCATATTTTATTTTAAGCTTTTCCCACTTACACATGCAATCCTTTTACTACATAATTCGCTCCTCAATTATTATCCCCACATGGTAAAAGATATGATTTACAAGGTATTTAGAAAGATGGTGTGTAAAAGAGTTGATAAAGATTTCCAGGGTTTACAAGGCAAAGATTTATAGAAGGCTTCAACAATGCATAATAAAGAAATTTAGGTATAATAAGTTCGGGCGTAAGGTACAATGATACAGTAGGATAAAATAGAGGAAAAACTGGAAAACATCCCCCTTCCTACCCTCAACTTCTACCTAGCCTCTACTGACAACAACCATAGAAAACCAAACATAATACAACAACATTGACAACTACTGCTCCACCAAAGGTCCTATATGGTCATCACCATCTAACTATCCAAGATCTCTCTCAATACGGACTACATCCAACGAATGATCTTATAAACCCTTCGGGCCTCAGCATCTACATCACTAGTGGACGGTCACTCGTCCAATCTCCTCCGGTAAACTGCTCCACCATCTTAACACGAACTATCCACTTTCTGTCCAACACTGAAGTCTGCTGCCTAGACTTACGAGCTAATCTATCCACCAAAGCTCTCAACTCTTGATATTAATACTCATTTTGATGTCATATCAAAGTAGATATCAATATGAACTTTGATACTCACAACATCCCATACTGAAGTCAACATCAATCATCTATATTAATACCACTTTTGATATTTAATAGCAACCTAAGTATCAACATCAATCAGAAACTGAATTAGAACTGCTATCATCTGAACTAGGGTCCTGAGAGAAGACATAAAATAGCAGCCACGAAACAACATTAGGGTTAAATAAACCTCCAACTGACTCAAAGCCCTAACTCTATTCACGCTCTTATCCTATTCACTTAGACTATACCTAATAGTCTAACTCAACTCTATATGAGTTGAACACTCTCGAAATATAATTTCCCAAATACCCTTTATCCTAACTTGCCTTAGGGGCTAGATCCTGTAGCTCCAATACCAAACCTGTGACGACCTCAATCTCGGGGTTAGGAAATGAGGACACACGCACCAGTAAACTAATAATATCAACATATATAATAAACCCCGATTAAATACTAACAGGATCCAAACAGGATTAAGTTTGAGATAAGATTACAACTACCAACCAAAATAAATAATTTACAACCCAAAATATTAATGAATTTATTTATTCGATTCTGAAATGGAATCGACAGATAACCCACTGTATCTGAACCAACTTAAAGAATCCTTTCAACTACTAAGCTTACTCGCACACACTGCTACCTGCTCTGGCATCTAGAACCCTATGACACGGTAAGGACTGCCAGGAACACTCATGCGAGCTGAACGCTTAAGTCTGGCCATCTCTTGCTTAACTGCCATGGTTTGATCAAAGCAAATATATACGAGTCGAAAGCTCAGTAAGTAACTACATAACAGTTCTATAAAGCAATAATAATAACAATAGCAAAAATCTGAGGCATTCTACTTTTAAATCTCTAGGTGGCATATTTCTGTCTTGGGCTATGAAAGGGTTATGATAAAAGGTTTGGAATTTCAGGAATCAAGGCTCAAGATAGGGTGAAAGTCGATATTTATCACAAATCATTAACTGGGTCTCAAAGGATCTTTCAAGTGGAAAACAAGAATCTATTCAACCCTGGGAATCAATTATATGATTGATAACAATATCAGAAGGTAAATCAACAATATGAAATCTCAAATAAAAGCTCAAGTCTTTAATAAGTGAATGGAATTGGAAATATTCATGGCACTATGAGCAATGAGGGGTGATCAGCCCACATCAAAGCTCCGAACCACATAACAAGTGATTCAAAACTGTTATGGATGTAAAACTAAGGTATATAACTGCTGTATTTATTACTAAGGAATGTGAGCTTCGAGACTCGATTTGACTGCTCTTGTATTTCGTGACTCAATCTGCCTTAACAAGATGCCTACGTACCTTGCTGATTGCCAAGGATCAAGTCAAAAAACGTAGTTCTGATTTGTGGGTTGAGGCCCCTTATATAGATGTTGGGAGTCCTTGAATTGGACTTGGGTTTGGAGACTTGGTGGACAAGTCTCTAAATTAGAATGGACTTTGGAGTCCTAGGAAGTAGGAAGCTGATTCCTTATCCCATGAGGTTCCTTGGATGCCAATCTACAATGATTTATATCCCCATTAGGACTTATCTTAATAACTGTTTTTCTCCCTTATTAATTAATTACAAAATTAATTAATATTCAGGGTTTTGGGCCTTTTTTGTTCCATCAGGCCTGATCAATGTGTTAACCTTTTTGGTCTGAATGTCATACATCTTCTCATTGGGCCTTGTAGCCCAAATCATGTGTAATTAATGCAATATTAACTATGTAATCAGGATTTATTTTCCTCCCTATCATTTGCCCCCCAACTTTTGGGAAACAGTGACTAGGTTTCGCAGAAGTTACGTTGATTCGTTCCCTTACATGGTATCGTTTTTGCGTAAAGTGTGGAGGGACCTACACATTTACAACGATTTACTTTTATCCCTTTTATTTAGGAATTATCTTAATTTCCAGGAATTTTCCCTAAATTCTAGGATTTTTTCCTTGATAATCTGGATTTTTCCCTTAATTTTTTGGATTTTTCCCTTAATTCCAGAATTTTTCCCTCAATTCTGGGATTTATCCTTAATTTCCAGAAATTTTCCCCTTAATTCTGGGATTTTTCCTTAATTTTCTGGATTTTTCCCTTAATTCTGGGATTTATTCTTAATTCCCAGGAATTGTTCCCTTAATTCTGGGATTTTTCCTTAATTTTCTGTATTTTTCCCTTAATTCTGGGATTTATCCTTAATTTTCTGGATTTTCCCTCAATTCTGGGATTTATCCTTAATTTCCAGGAGTTTTTCCCTTATTTTCTGAAAAATATTAATATTTTCAGAAAATATTTTAAGGAATTTCCTTATTTTCGAAAATATTCTGAATATAAAATTCTTTTTCAGAAAACATTTTTCTCCCTCTTTTTTCTTCTTTTTCTTTTTCTTTTTTTACACCTGGTTCGACCAGGAATCCTGTTCGACCAGGATCCTGGTCGAATTATCCTTCATTGTGCCTTGGTCGACAGCATTTCGAGGAGAATTCTTTCGAGCAGGAATCCTGGTCGAATTTCGGCCAGGATTTTCATATATATATATATATATATATATATATATTTTTTTTCGAGCAGGAAATTTCCTTTTCGGTCAGGATTTTTGGTCAGAATTCCTAGTTTTGACCGAATTAACTTCCCTTGCCTACCCTGATCGAAGCCATATCGACCTCAAGAGTTTTGACCAGGATTTCTATACAGTTTCTGGTCGAATAGGTTTAAATTCTGGTCGAAATAAGCCTTTTATTCAGCCCTGGTCGCAACCATTTTAACCTCAACTCATTCGACTAGGAATATAATGTAAGTCCTGATCGAATTGGGTCCGGAATTTGGCATATATATTTTTTGTAACTCCACATATTAGATTTGGGCCCTTAAATCTAGGCTGGATTTCTTCCAACTCAAATTTGTGCCTAAGATTTGGGCCTGAATTCTTTTATGGGTACTTAGTATTGACCATGGGCTTTTTCTGAACTGGGCCTTTATCTTGGGCCATCCCTTTTTTTGACTGGGTTCTTCTTTAAAATATTTGGGCCTCAATTCCTGGGTTTTTGTATTTGGGCCTTGGCACTATGCCTCTTGAGCCCTAAACACTTGAGTTTTTCAAGATTTTTCTAGAATTGGGCCTTGTATCTGAGCCCAAATTCCAGGTTCTTCTAAGGTTTTTCTGGATTCTTCCAGAATCTTCAAAAATTTAATTTTTTCACTTAATTTTTCCAAGAATTTCCTGGATAATTCTAGAATCTTCTCATTTTTGGGCCTAAATGGGCTTTTTGAGGCCCAATTTGCCATACCAAGGGCTATATATGAGTGAGTTGTGGGGATGTGAAAGCACACTTCTCATTTCCACAACTTCTCATTATTTTCTCAATACTCTTCAATCTCTAAAACTCTTCCCTCTCTAGGGACTTCCAGCTTTCTTCCAAGTTTCCAAGCTTTCCTCTTTTTCCATCAATGGCAGATAAGGGTGCTGAGAGAGCGGCTAAGATTGCCTCGGCTTCAAAATAAGGTAAGGATATCGAGATCCGCTCTTCCTACATGTCTTTGATTGATATGATTAACACTAGGGGGATGAATATCCCTCCACTGCACATCTCGACTCTTTTAATCATTGTAACACTTGGCACAACATAGATTACGATAAATTAAATGCACGTTATAATGTTCTTCCTCCCCTGAGATTAGTTCCAGTTTTTGGTGGTGACTGTACTTGCCACTGGAAACCCGATACTCTTTTTATTTACACAGATGCCCTTAATGTTGGGCATAGGTTTCCTTTTCATCCCTTCATTCCTCACCTTCTAGCTGATTTACAAATAAACCCATGTCAGCTTCCTCCAAACGCTTGGAGGAATATTTTATGTTTTATGGTTTGCTGCCTTAGGGAAGGTTTTCCCGTATCTGTAGCTATTTTTAGGAAGATTTTTCAGTGTTATAACAGCTCTTCCAGTATTTGTGGTAGGGTCTATGTTAAACAAAGGCCCAAGTGTAAGCATATCTTTAACAGCGCCTCCATTCCCGATAATAACCAAAACTGGAGGAATAGTTTTGTCGGGTTACGGTGGGAGAATTGCGACTGGGGCATACTCTTCAGATCTTCCTTCGGGAAGGTTAGTGATGGTTGCCTCAAATCCATTCACTTAACCCCCGAGGAAACTATTATTTATAATGAGCTTACTCGGGATGACGACACTACTACCAGCTGGACTCTTTTAAAGGAGTTCTCCCTCATCCATGTGGGGCTATCCTCTGTTTCTCAACAGGGTATTTTTTCTTCCCTTCTCAATTTTATTTCATTTCATGCATTATTGATACCACTTATTTTATTTTTTATCTTGTTTTGCAGCTGCTAAGGAGATCAACGAGGATAATATGCCTCTCGTTGAGGAGACTGCCAGGATGAAGAATGCTCGTATTGCGGGCCTGGACACTCGAGGAAAGGCCATGGAGCCTATATTCTTATGGAAACACAAGAAGCCCATGGGGGAGGCTTCAGATGAGGGAGCCGAGGCCCCTAGTGCTCCTATTACTGCTGCTACTCCCGCCTCTGCTGCCACAGGCGCCTTCCAGCCTCTCTGGGGATTCCGCCGAGGGCATTCCGTGGTTGGATCCACGAAGCATGCTTGGGATTGGTCCTACCATGGCATAACTCCCAAAGATTTTACTGATGTGGTTTCCACCCCTGATCTGGAGAGGATAAAGCTCATGGGAGCTCAGTCCCTGGCCTCGGTATGACCCTTCTTTAAAATTTTTCTTTCCTTTCATTTATAGCATTTCTTGCCTTATTATATCCTTGCTTATTGTTTTGTTTCAGTCTAACGCCTATTTTCAAGGCGCCGTGAGGCAAGCTGAATCATGGAAGAGGGCTTCTGACAAAGTTGACAATGCCCTCAGGAGGCAGCAGAAGAAGTACGCTACTTTGGAGCACAAGCTGAAGCGCAAGGAGGAGGAGCTCGGGGAGTCCAACGCTAGGCTGGTGGTGCTGCGGGCTGAGAAAGATAAAGTGATTGATAACTATCTGGACTCAGATGAGTTTACTCAGTCCATGAGAGTGAGGGACGACTCAGTCTTCCCTGGGTTTTTTAGGACTGGCTGGGACACGGCCCTTGGGACCATGAATGAGGCCTGCCCTGATATTAACCCGGCGGACTATGTCTGTCCTGATGACGAGACTTTTCTGCGGAGGTTTCGTCCCC
Source organism: Apium graveolens (assembly GCF_009905375.1). Lineage (NCBI taxonomy): Eukaryota > Viridiplantae > Streptophyta > Magnoliopsida > Apiales > Apiaceae > Apium > Apium graveolens. Next base: position 109,769,028 of record NC_133653.1, read on the forward strand.
GAGTAGTTGTCTCGGATCATATACCTCAGGACCCGCTTCTTCCTCCTCCCGAGTCTTCTTCCAGGCCTGTTGCGGATGATAGCTCCTCCTCCTCTGAGATGATAGAGACTTCTAGCGAGAGCGGAGGGATGACGATATGGATGCTGAGGGCACCTCAGCTCCTTAGAGCTTTTCCAGCCCTGCGTGGCTTATTTACTTTATCTTATTTTTGAGACTTTGTTTATCATTTTGTAATATTTATTTGATCCATTTCTATTTATCTGATTTTATGTTTGCATTTTATGCACTTAGTTTACTTGCCTTGCCATAGAAATTCAAACATATTTCGAAAACTTTCTGAACTTCATAAATTATTGGGATTCATCCCTTATACAAGTCTTAATAAACCTCAAAATAAAGCTAAAACATGTAAATCCTAAGCAAGCAAAGCTTCAAGGTGCTTTTCAACCTACTTGTCACTTTGACAAGTGAGAATCATGTTCAATTGCTTCACACATAGTAAACCTTCAGGCTTTATGCATGCCAAGTTCTCGGGACTTCAAAACCATCCATAGTCTCCAGTTTGTAGGTTCCTCTGCCTTGAACACTCTTGACCTTGTATGGCCCTTCCCAATTTGATGCAAGCTTCCCTTTCTGCCCTACACCAAAAGCTTCCACCTTCCTCAAGATCAAGTCACCCTGTTTGAAGAACCTTTCTTTAACCCTTAGGTTGTAGTAGAACGAAGCCTTTTTCTGATATTCCACTATCTTCGCATGTGCCTCATCTCGCACTTCGTTAATTAGATCCAGGGCTAATCTTTGCCCTTCCTCATTCTCCTCAGCATTGAAAGCTTGAATCCTGGGAGAGGAATGTGATATCTTCACGGGAACAACTGCTTCTGCCCCATATGCTAACATGAAGGGAGTTGCTCCAGTCGTGACTCTACAGGTAGTCCTATAGGCCCATAGTATTGGGAGTATCTCATCCACCCAATTATTCCTCGATTTCTCTATCCTCTTCTTTAGTCCATCCAGGATTATCCGATTTGCCACTTCCGCTTGCCCATTGGCTTGCGGATGAGCCACAAAGGTGAATCGTAATTCAATTTCATTCTCCTCACAATACTTCTTGAATTCCTCATTGTTGAATTGTGTCCCATTGTCAGTGACTAGGATGCGGGGAATTCCATACCGGCACATGACATTTTCCCACAGGAATTGTGCAACCTGCTTAGTTGTGATTTTGGCCAAGGGTTTGGCTTCAATCCACTTAGTAAAAAAATCGATGGCTACAATCAAAAACTTCCTTTGTGTCGTGGCCATGGGGAAAGGCCCAAGTATATCCATTCCCCACATAGCAAAGGGGATGGGTGAGTTAATAGAGGTCAGCATCTCGGGGGGTTGTCTAATGACCGGTGTATGCTTCTGACAGCGGTCACACATCTTCACATATTCTTTGGCATCAGCCATCATTTCTGGCCAATAGAAGCCTAACGAGTTATCTTATGGGCTAATGCTCTGCTCCCCAAGTGTTTTCCATAAAAACCTTCTTGTACTTCTTCAAGATCCAAGCGTGCCTCATTGGGCCTGAGACACCTTAAGTAAGAAACCACAAAAGATCTTTTATACAGAATCCCATATATCAAAGAGTTCCTTAGTGCTCGAACAACCAACTTACGTGCTTCAGTAGCATCGTTTGGCAACCAACCGGTTTGAATGTGAGCCTTAATGGGATCTATCCATGACGTCCCCAGGCCTATAGGAGCCACAAGCTTAACATCAATGCTCCGTGTTTTCAAAATGCGAAAGTATACACTTCCAGAACTTTCTTCTATTTCAGATGAAGCAAACTTTGATAATGCATCTGCCTTAGCATTTTCCTCCCTTGGAATGTGCTCAACATGGCATTCATCGAATTGGGTCATCACAGCCCTTACTAGGTGGACATACTTAGCCATCGTATCATCCCTTGCCTCAAACTCTCCCTTTACCTGGGATATGACCAGCTTCGAGTCTCCACGGACTTTTTAATTCTTGACTCTAAGTGTCCCTGCTAAGCCAAGACCAGCTATCAGAGCTTCATATTCTACCTCATTATTTGTGGTTGGGAAGTCTAACTTCATGGCATACTCAATCAAAGAACCCATCAGGGCTTTGTAAAACCAAACCTGCCCCACTTGAATTTGTTTTTGATGCTCCATCAAAATAGAGAACCCAATATTCTTTCTCCTTATCATCCTTTTCTTTGTCCCCCTTATCAACTTCCTTATCTTGAGGTATGGTATCTTCCTGCCCCCGGACTTCTTGGTTGGGTATGGTACATTCCACCACGAAGTCAGCCAATGCCTGGGCTTTAATTGTCGTTCGTGGCTTATACTTGATGTCGAATTCTCCCAGCTCTATTGCCCACTTGATCAACCTCCCACTAGCCTTGGGACTATGAATGATATTTCTCAGGGGCTGATTTGTTAGCACCTCAATTTGATGAGCCTGAAAGTAAGGACGTAACTTTCTTGAAGCCAACACCAAAGCTATAGCAAAATTCTCAATAGTTGAATAATTCAACTCAGCTCCATGCAGAATTTTGCTGACATAATATATGGGTTTCTGGATTTTCAGTTCCTTTTTAACCAATACAGCGCTCAAGGCACTCTCTGAAATGGCCAAGTACAAGACTTCATTTAAAGCTGGCTTGGCCAACAACGGGGCCTGGGCCATATATTTCTTTAATTCCTCGAATGCCTTCTGGCTTTCCTCACTCCATACAAAATCTTTAACCTTCTTTAAGGACTTGAAGAATGACAAACACTTGTCCCCAGACTTTGAGATGAATCGTCCCAATGTAGCAACTCTTCCGGTGAGCTTTTGAACATCTTTGATAGTTTTTGGGGGTTCCATGTCCAGGATTGCTTTTATTTTATCGAGATTGGCCCCAATTCCTCTCTTGGAGACCATCAATCCCAAAAACTTTCCAGACCCTACTCCGAAAGCACACTTCATAGGATTTAACATCATCTTATGATATCTCAGGACCTCAAAAGCTTCCCTCAAATGGGTTATATGGTTAGTCTTCACTAGACTCTTGACTAAGATGTCATCAACATAAACTTCCATGGTCTTGCCAATAAGATCCTTAAAATTTTTATTTACTAACCTTTGATAGGTGGCTCATGCATTCTTGAGACCAAATGCCATAACAAGATAACAATAAACACCAAAGTCAGTGATAAATGATACCTTAGGGATATCACCCGTGTGCATCTTGATCTGATTGTATCCACTAAATCCATCCATGAAGCTCAGCATCTCATGCCCAGCAGTGGCATCTATCAAAGTATCTATCCTTGGCAACGGGAAACAATCCTAAGGGCATGCGTCATTCAGATCAGTGAAGTCCACACACATCCTCCATTTTCCATTGGCCTTCTTCACCATTACAGGGTTTGCTAACCATTCTGGAAATTGTATCTCCTCGATGAAACCAGCCTCTAAAAGCTTCTCTACTTCCTGTTTTATAGCTTCTTGCCTCTCTGGAGCAAAACTTCTTTTCTTTTGCTTCACTGTCTTCCGATTTGGATCCACATTCAGCTTGTGAGTAATCAGTTCCGGGTCTATGCGTGGCATATCAGCTGCTCACCATGCAAATACATCACTATTTTCTTGCAGAAATTTCACCAACTTCCCTCTAAGGGGCTCCTATAGTGTGGCTCCAACGAAAGTCACCTTCTCAAGATCCCCGGGGGCTAAAGGAACTGAAACCAAGTCTTCTGTTGGCTTCCCTCTTTTCTCATCATTTTCTCGGATATCCAGATCTTCAATAGGCAGAACTAGTCCCCCAACTCCATCTGCCCTCAAAGAGGCTACATAACAACTTCTAGCCATTTTTTGATCTCCTCTCTCTTTTCCAATTCCATTCCGGGTGGGAAACTTCATACTGAATGGTAGGAAGAAGGGACTGCCTTGAAGGCATGTATCCCCGTTCTCCCTATGATAGCATTATAAGTTGAACTAGCCTTCACTACCACAAAGTCCAACATCTGTGTTGCCTGCCTTGGTTCCTGATCTATGGTGGTTGGCAACTTGATTATCCCTTCCACGGGGCACTCTACTCCCGCAAATCCATATATCGGCATATCGGTCGGGATTAGTTGAGAATCATTATAACCCATCCTTAAAAAGGTGTCATGGAGCAAGATATCCACCGAAGCGCCATTATCCACTAGGACTCTCTTGACCGGGCTATTTCCTATTATCAGTGTTATGACCAGCGGATCGTCATAAGAAAATTTCACACCCTCTAGGTCAGAATCATCAAAAGTCAATGTTACTTCTGTCCTGGCCCTCTTCGGGGCTTCTCCAACAATATGCATAACCTCTCTAGTATATGCTTTCCTGGAGTTCCTGGATAATCCAGCAGCAGTTGGTCCTCCAAAGATTGTGTTTATCACAGGCCCTCGAGGTCGCGGCCCTCCAAAAATTGCATTTATAACCGGTCCTCTAGGCTGGGGATTCCGCCCCTGATCGTCTTAGTCCTTCTTACGATCTTCAAAGTTCTTCCTTCCATTGTTATTCCTATCTCCTCCTTCTCCAGTGTATTTGTTCAATCTCCCTTTTCGAATGAGGAACTCGATTTTATCTTTCAGTTGTCTACACTCATCGGTGTCATGACCAAAATCTTTATGAAATCTGCAATACTTGCTCTTATCTAGCTTGGCAGGATCAGCCTTCAAGGGCTTAGGCCAACAAATATCTCGATCTTTCTCGATTTCCATCAAGATCTGGCTTGTAGGAGCATTCAACTTAGCGTATTCAGTGAACTTTTGCCCAGGTCCTCCCTTCTTGGGGGTTGAATCAGGGTTTTGCTCGGTTCTAGGATACTTATCCTTAGCGATATATTCCAGGTCAGATTTCCGCTTCTTGCCTCTAGTGGGCTCATTACTCACTAAGGTCTTCCTCATGCTCTCTTCTACCTTGATGTACTTCCCGACCCTATCTTGGAGCTGCAACATGCTTTCAGGGGGGTGATTGGCCAAGGACATCTTGAAGAACTCATCCCTAGTTCCTTGTTGCAGTGCTATCATGGCTACCTTATCATCAAGGTCCGGGACTTTTAAAGCCTCCTCTGTGAAACGATTCAGGTAGTCTCTCAAGGATTCCTTTGTTCCCTGCACAATACTCATAAGAGATGCTGAACTTTTCTCATGCACTCTCTCGCTGATGAACTACTTAATAAAAGCCTGACTTAATTCTCTGAATGACCCAATAGAGTTTGGGGGCAAACGACTATACCACCTTTGAGCCATACCCGACAGAGTTTGAGGAAAGGCCCGACACTTAATAGCATCATTCACAGGCTGCAACAGCAGTGCATTAGAGAATGTCCTAACATGATTAGTGGGGTCCCCCGTGCCATCATAAGCTTTGATAGTTGGCATCTTGAACTTCCTTGAGATATGGGCATTCATTATTTCTTCAGTGAAGGGCGGAGTAGGATCATCAGGATCTCCAAGGGGAAGAAGATTGCTTGGATCAGCCCTTGGGGCAACAGCCCTTCTCTGTATTGGACCGTCCAGGTCTATGAGAGGAGGATGATTTCTCCCCCTAGGAGGTAGTGGGGGTGTGGTGGTCTGGTGCGCCTCCAAGTCGCGCCTCAGCCTTTGAATCTCTGCCTCGTGAGCCCTGATCCTTTCCTGCACTTCTTGGGGATTTGTCCCTTGGGTGTGTCACGCCCCTAACTTAATCAGCAAATTAAATATAACTATTACAACATTTTAAAAGAAGAATACACAACCAACTCCAAGATCTTACAATTTAGGGTTTGGAACAGCCCAACACTACCAACTATTATATCTGATTAAAAGTACCGAGTCCTCACACAAACTATTATTACTTATTCTACCTGAGCTCGAACATAAGCATCATCATCACAGGTCTTACGGACAGTCTGCTTGAATCTAACCATAACGGCTAGCTGTAATGTCAGGGTAAAGCAAGGAGTGAGCCAAATGCTCAACAAGTGCTAACAGTACGACACAAAACATAAATCAAGATATACATTAAAGAATGACAATGGAAAGACATAACCAATGGTAACGAGAGATAAAAGTATGTGAGATGGCATCATTTTGCTTGTATCAAAACAATTTTAAAATTATGTCTTAATCAAAATCATTTTATGACGCTACGGATTACAGCTGGTGATCAGCCGCGAAGTAATCCCGAACCTCGCTGGGTTCTAAAACATTAACGGGAATCCCTAGGCAACTTTTAAGCCTAATATAAGTGTGGAAAGGACTCGCGTCTCAGTCCAGATCCACTATTCAAGGAAAACATTTATCCTCCTTTGGGACTGAAAACCCATATTTTATTTATTTCAAAAACTGATGCCGAATTATAATAAAATCTCTTTTAACAGTAAACATTTTTATTAAGGGATTATAGATCAACTCGAAACACGGGAAATATGGTACTAAATCTCAGGGCCATGATTTACAAAATTTTACTCTATTAGGGTAACCAAAAGGTTTTCATATGTCAGAACTTGGACAGGAAAATTTAGTGAGACTAATGGATAATATAAAGGGGTAATGCTAAACTAGGCTTAAAGCAATGGTTTCTCGTCAAAGTACAGGTGTTGGATCATCAAGAAGATAAGCTTCATGAATACTATGGGTGTTAAGGTATGAAGAAATGATTCTTTAGCTCAGGATATATCAGAGTTGTCAAGCTTTAGGATAAGAAAGAGGGGTATCAATCAATGAAGGATCACTTTGATAAGTTTCTGACTTTCAGGGTTCAAGGTAAGGTTCTATAGGGATTCAAGTATCAGGATGAGATATCAATACTTAGGAATCATCAGCATGTTAATCAAGAGGATCAATCAAGTAATATATCAACTCTTCATTTTATCATGGCATTTAACTATCATGAAAAGGCTTTTGAACTACTTGCAATACATACTCGAGGGTTCATGGCATTTCTATATAATTCAAAGATAAACGAAAGATACGCTTGATTTAAAACATATCAAAATGACTCAGGATAATTGCATCAATATATATATGAACTGTTTATAGTAAATACGAAGGTCAAGTTAAATCACTTGCCTTGAGAAAGGCTGGTCTGGTCTGACTGGTAGGAGCAACTAGAGCTTCACTCGACCTCTATGGCAAGTTTTCCCTCATCTCGAGATCCTACATAATAATAATAATCCTCATTATATTATATTCTTACCATCTTAACCTATTTACAACTTGAAATTAAACACGGATGACACTTAGGCCTATACGCACTTAATTTTACATTCACTTTTAAATTACAAAAGTACACACATAGCCACATATTCACATATCATATATTAACACCAAATAACACCATATATACCATAATGCAACACTAGGCTTGGATGATCTCGACTCACATCTTAAGTCACTTGGTCGCTAAACTAGACAAGGTCTTCTAATTTTGGCTTCCTAACTCGATGTGCCTTTCCTAAATTATCCAAAACCTATTGACCCTCACTTGTGCCTTTATCTCTACTGACCTTATACCATCTTACAACTATGGTGGTCGACCTAATACTCACTTCTAAGTGTTCTAAAACTATGTGATAAGTGAAAGCGCTCACTGGTGCAAATTTCAGAATGACAACTATAGTTTCTTGAGTGCATTAGGCACTCTTAAACTACAAGTTTTCCTTCAAAACTTTTACACAAGACTCTCCTGACCTAAGGGCATCTCACAAACTTGATGTGGCTCAAGGGCCTGGCTTGGGCCTTCTTGGGCCTAAGTTAAAAGTCCAAGGTTCCCCTGTTTTTCTGGGCAGAAAATGCCCTGATTTGAATTAACTTGTGACACATGGATCTAACTCATATCCTATGAACTATGGTTGGAAAAACTTCTCTGACACTCCCTCTAACTAAGGCCCAATAGGGCCTAATGAGGGCCTACCCATGACATGGTCAAATCTTCCTATTTCTAAGTTGCAACAAAACTGTCCCCTGCTGGACAGATTTTGTTATTCTACTTGTGTACCTAACCAAAAGACATGCAAACCTCCAACCAACTCCTAAAACCTTTTATATACTCCCACTACTAACTTCTGGTGGCTTGGGCCTCAAAGTGCACATCAATGACATGGTCAAAACTCACTCTAAACCTCAGGGTAGTAAACTGATTTTCTGCGGAAACTATAACTCTCATTTCTCCAAGGTTTTGACTTGATAAACTCAACTACCAACATCCCAATACTTAAACCAAGACTTATACATGGTAATCTACTGAACTAACTCCCTTATTCTCAAAATAACCTTGGGTGAGATCATCCTTACCTAAGGTACAATTATGGCAAAACAAAAGAGATCACATTTCTCAACTCGCCAATCATTAAGTTTTTGAAACCACAAGATATGCATTTTATAAAAGATAACCACGAATTATTACCATGCAACAAGAAGCATAAATCAATATTAACACATTATTCCTACTGAAATTAAGGCTCACTAACAAAAATCTTTCCAAATGATCAAAATCTTACAACATTCTAAGAGAAATCCACATGCATGCATGTCCTCGGGTTTTGCAAAGCAAAACAACACATTTTCTACATATATTCTACCATAAAATTGACATGCAAGCCTAGCATGAGCTATACCTAGATGATCACTTAGCATGCAAGGAGTTTTATCAAATTTTCACCACAAAATTCAAGTCATTATCACATAAACATGCAAAATTTGAGCAAAACAACAAGAATGATCTCAAGGACCATTCATTCGGCTCCCATATGGTCATGGCCGAATGAAATGGATGGGAAGGGCCATTTAATCATCAAGAGTTTCCTTCTCAAGACTTGGCACTTATCCATTCCTTGTAGTCCTCTCAAAAACAACCCTAAACTCACAAGAATCAAGGTTGTATTTTGAGTTTCACTAAAACCTTTACATGCAACCTTTAAACTTAAACTTTCTACTCAAAACTCTTTGAAATATGAGTGATCATGGTACGGGAAGTAACATTTACTTGTGTAAAGAGTAGAAGCTTGGTTGAGGAATGAAGAAAAAAAAATAGGGAGGGGGGTTTCGGCTAAAAGCCGAGAGTGAGAGAGGGAGGAGAGAGGGAGGAGAAAGTGTGGTGGTGAGTGAAGTGAAATGATCATGTCTTTGCTTGTTTTATGGTTTTGTATTGGCAAAAGTGAGTGGAATTAGGAATTGACATGATTAGCCTTCCACTTGAACTTGGTTCAATTTGCATGCAAGGGTAAAGAAGGAAATTGGCTAGAAAAATAAGAGTTAGTGGGGTTGGAATTGTCCTCTTTGTCCTTGAAAAGAATGAGAGGGTGGTTTGCATGCAAGGGCTTTCTTGTAATTTGCTAAATATGACAACTAAAATTTATAATGATTTATTTTTATAAAATAAAATAAAAGTTCAAAAATTATAAAATTTATACCATAAAATAACTTGGATTTTTAGAGACTTTATAAAATCATTTTCAAAATTTGTGAACAAAATACCTTTTAAAAGAAAATTTTTCCAAGGCTTAGAATATTCCTTATAAATCAAAAATAAAGAAATTAAATAAACTCTTGCTTTGAAAAATCATATACTACATAAAGCAAATTTATAATGCAGAAATTTGCACTCACACAAACGTACAATCATTGAATATATTTTCATTCGGCTTTAATATTATACCAAATCCACAAATAATATTACACGAAGATACCGGTCGTAACAGGTGTTTCTAGGGCGTTGGCTACCATCAGCCATTGGCTCTTTTCCAGCACGTCTCCTTCTTGGGGCTACTTCATCGTCCGAAGATTCCGAGTCTCTCTCAATGTAAGGACCAGAAAATTCCTGATCCTCAGGGATCGGAGCCAAACCTCGTATGTAGGGGGCGATCGCCCTCGTGCTTCACTCCGTCCAGCATGTCCACTTTCTCCAACATCGGGGTAAAGGGGCATACCATAAGGGGGGTTAGTAGTCACAATAGTTGAATACTCGTACCCAATGGGTCGAGAATTTACAGGTGCATGTAGTTGTTGAACTTGGAGATTCGTACCTTGATTAGCTGAGGGAATCGTCCCTTGTGGCTGAGGTTCAGTTACCCCTATCTGGGCTTCTCCTTGGGTGATTGCATAAGTTGAATGAGGAGGTACCTCCACGGTTGACGAAATCACTTGGGTTGTCCCCGATGGTGTTCCTTCCTTAAGAGCTCTAATTATTCTCCGTGTTCTCGCCATGGTTGTTGTTGTGCTTCCCACAGACGGTGCCAAATGTTATGGATTAAAAACTAAGGTATATAACTGCTATAATTATTACTAAGGAACGTGAGCTTTGAGGCTCGATTTGACTGCTCTTGTGTTTCGTGATTCAATCTACCTTAAAAAGATGCCTACATACCTTGCTGATTACCAAGGATCAAGTCAAAAAATGTAGTTCTGATTTGTGGGGTGAGGCCCCTTATATAGATGTTGGGAGTCCTTGAATTGGACTTGGGTTTGGAGACTTGGTGGACAAGTCTCTGAATTAGAATGGACTTTGGAGTCCTAGGAAGTGGGAAGCTGATTCCTTATCCCATGAGGTTCCTTGGAGGCCAATCTACAAGGATTTATATCCCCATTAGGACTTATCTTAATAGTCATTTTTCTCCCTTATTAATTAATTACGAAATTAATTAATATTCAGGGTTTTGGGCCTTCTTTGTTCCATCAGGCCTGATCAATGTGTTAACCTTTTTGGTCTGAATGTCATACATCTTCTAATTGGGCCTTCTAGCCCAAATCATGTGTAATTAATGCAATATTAACTACGTAATCAGGATTTATTTTCTTCCCTATCAACAACCTTTGAGGATCCTCGGCTCACATTGGTCATATAAAACCATCAGGCTCCCCGCTATTGAGGTTTAAAAATCATCACAGTGACTGGCGCCTCAGTCTTATTAGAAAATACCATCCAATTCCTTTTTAATCGATTCATTTTAATTCAAAGGGTTCTTGATCAAGGACCAGATAACAAGTGTATGCATTGTCAAGGTTCAAGTGACAGGTTGTCTAAAATGAGAAAATGTTATTAAGATTAGGGTTCCCAAAAGAAATAATTCAAATTTATGAGGGGTTTAGGATTCATTTGATATATTAAGGGACTATTGCAGGGAATTCATGTTAATGAAGAATTCAGGTTACTCAAGACATTTCACAAGGGAATTCATAAATGTTTCCTTACGGTTTACGAGATCATAGGGCAATAAAGGAAACAAGCAATGTAATCGGGTATGAATTAATCAAGTGGTTGTAAACGGTCGAGTAGGATTCAAGAACAAGTTATCACAAGAATCAATATTAGGGTTTCTCAAAAATCAATAACAGGTGTATCATAAGTATAAAAAAAGAATCACTAATTTATCATGGCATTAGCAATATCAATTCATAAGACAAGGCATAGTTACTTGCCTTAAATCGCTTTCCTGCATTACTGAAATTAAAACTGAACTACTGAAGCTGAACTATTGCCACCTAAGTTTCATTTCCCTTTTCTAGCCTGAATGCCTCCACTATTTGAATCTACAATCCTGAATGCCTCTGCTATCTGAACCTACAATCCAAAACATAATCCCTAATTAGATACTTATTTGCACTCGATGTTCCCTGAACGTCTAATGATTATCCCAACTCGCATTAAAGCTTAACTTATATGCACGAGTATAATCACAGAATTCTCACATAGCACTTAGTAGTATATACTTATAGACTTAACTCGTATATTCAAGCCTAATCATAGAGTACTCATATAACACATAGCGAGTATATACTTGTATACTTAAATCTATATCTTAACAAAACAATCACGATCTAAATAACTCGACAACCAAACAACTATTCCTTCATTTTTAACTATAAAATCTAAACCAAAAAAAATGGTACCAAGACAAGAAATAAACATGCAACCACTTACTTGACATGCAACTAACCAAACATCTTTTAAACACCAAATCAATCTTAAACAAACCAAATAATTACACTCTAAAATCAAATTGACCAAACAACTTGAATCAACCCTTTTAATACCATATACCATTCGGCCTTTTCAATAAAACACAAACAATTTATCAAATATCGACATGCAAGGTTCTATTTATAATTTAAACCTATTTTAATCCATTCCAAACAAGAACACTTCTTGAAATCATTTCTTTTAAATCAAAAACCGAATGAAATCCATGATTTTAATAATCAAAACTTAACATATTCATACTTATCTACTCACATATCCAATATAAACCAAATTCTATTTCCAAATTAAACAATAACCCAATTAACAACAAAACAACTTGTAGAATCGACATACAATCAATCATCTCAACATGCAATACTCTAAATCACAAATCCAACTTAATTAAAACCATGATCTAATCATTTAATCCATCTTCTTTCCAAACAAAAAAAATATAACTTGATTACACTTAGGACTTTACAGGCAAGCAAGGAAAACAAATAAAAAACAAAGGTTTATATATATCATCAAAACTAATCGAACATTAAAACCCTTTTGCAAAACTCATTCATTCGAACCAAAAACCAAATCTTTGAACCGAAACCCTTTGTAAACTTTAAATCAAAATCAAAACCCGCCTTTTAAATAGCAAAAGTCGAACCTATCTCCAAAACAAACTAAGAAAATCACATAACTTATGTACTATACTCTCTCTTAAGGTCATACACTAAGAAATTGTATTTTCTTAAATATAACCAAGAGATGTTGATGCAAAAACTTCCTTTAACGCTTACATGCAAATAGTATATGGATAGAGAATTGAAAAGATACAGATTAATGGCAAGATCTTTGAATTCTAAGTAGATTTTGGTGTTGCATATAGGATAGAGAAAGAGAGAGAGAGTTAGGGTGAGAGAGAAAAGAAGAGAGGGAGAGAGCCGAGAGAGAGAGGAAGGAGAGAGGGGAGAGAAGGAAAAGAAATGAGATGATTGAAGTGGTGAGTGAAATGACAAGCTTTTAAATTGATTCTCCCATGTGCAAAGTTAGTGGATTTTAGAATTTACCAATCTATCATTCTCCTACTACTAGCACAAAATACATGCAAGGCTAGAGTGGTAATTTGGCTAAGTTGAAATGAGATAGTGGGGTGGTTAATGACACAACTACCCTTCTCTTATATTGTGAGTGGAATTACATGAAAGGGCAATTTGGTAATCTAAAAATTATTAATCTAATTAATTAAAAAGAATATATTTTATAAATAAAACCATAAATCTATAAATTACAAGAGTAACATCATAAAATAGCTTAGAATTTTAGGAATTTTATAAAATCAAATTCGAAATTTATAAATAAAAATAATTTAAAAAAATATTGTTCTTAAAGAATAAAAATGCATTTATAACCTATATAAATAGCAATTAATGCACTTCTTATCTTCTAAAATTCCAAATAATATCATACAAGCATATAATCAGATAATCATGCACCTTAATATAGATTCATATATCACGTATCGTAATGAAATATTCTTAATCATAAAATTTTCCTTTTTACTAGTATCCATTCTTCGCATAACGAGTCGCGTCCTGACTGACGGCCCGACGCTGAGCATTTTAAACTACGCTTCACAATCATTCTTTTTATATCAGCTGTCACGTCAAACTGGAATATAATATTTATTTAAATATTCTCACATAATTCATATAATTACACTTTACTCACATAATTAATTCACGAAAATTCCGAGTCGTTACATCATACCTTGACATTTATTCTGAGAAGATTTTAAATTGGTTTTTGATCTCAGTTTGAGAGAGGATGATTTGGTCCATCTTTCCCCTGACCATCTTCATGACTTTTTCTTGATGTCCATTCAATGTGATTTGTAGTGCTTTTCCAAAGTTGTGGAAAGCCTTGATTTGAGCTTTGTAGACCTCATTGATGGCATCATACACCTCTTGTGGAGTTAGGGATCTGGCATTGCTTTCCAGAATTGTAATGTATTCCTCCCTGAATTTAGCTAGCACAACATCCATCTCAATTGTGAATTCCTTGTCCAACTAAGCATCACAGTTAGCATCCTGACCAGCTTCATCAACAATTTTTGCTTGATTATCTTCAACATCAGTATGGTAGGAGAGCAAGATAGCTTGGTAGTCCTGATTTGACATGTTGTATATGAGTAGATGTTGTGAGATTTGAGCAAGGCCTCCAAGTTGATCAAATCTAAGATCTTCAATTGTAGAAGGTTGATTTTCAGTATCTTGGAGCCATTGGGAGATGAGGTGTGATTGAGATGTGGAAGGTTGTAAATCAGAACCACCTGTGACTGAAGTCACAGTTTTACTCACATATTGCTCTATGGTTTTGACAAGATGTTGTTCCTCACATAGAGTTGGAACCTCCAATTGAATTGGAGGGGATTTGACTGGGTTACTGTCATGTACACCAGTCTCAAACCCTTGTCACACATTTATAGATTCCATTGTTCAAAGAAAAGGATTGCTTCTTGCAAAGCACTGTCACTTGAATGTGATAAACTTTTCTCCCCCATAGCATGATCATTGGCAATTTTACTCCTAGCATCTACTGCCAAAGCAATTTCTGCTAGGGTTTTAAAGGGAGTTGTCCCTATATGAGGAACCTCCAATTGAATTGGAGAAGATTTAGATATCTCCCCCTCAAAAGTACTACCCTCAAACCTTATAGTATGTGAAGACTGATTTGCATATGAAGGTGTATTTAGTATCTCCATGGGGTCTTCAGTAAAAACTGATGAATCCCCCATGGTTTTGATGGTGTCATCAAGGTCTACCCCAACTAGTAGCCTTTCACCATCTTATTGTAGTGTCTGGGTGGTGAGCAAGGTTTCTTGAACCAAGTCACTTGATTTAGCTTGCAGTTGAGAAATGGATTCAAGTGCTGCAGGTAAGGGAGAAATTTTTGAGATTGGAAGTTGTTGCTCAGAAATAAGTGTTGGCAGCTCCCCCTGAATGGATGAGGGAGCTTCAAAAGATGTGCCCTCACTGTGTGTGCCATCCTTATTTCTCCTACCATACACTTGAATTGCTTCAAGTGCAGGCTGTGCAGACTCTGTACAAGGTACATTGGGGTGAATGCTCTTTTCAATAGACACATCCTATTGAGAGGATGTATCTAAAGTCTGTTTAGTCCCCATTTTTACAATTGCATCCTGTTGGGAGGATACAGAGGTGGCTTGAGTGGTCAGCTCAGGTTTTTACTCTTCTTTGATCTCTTGATCAATGGTGACTCAGGTTCTGTTTGGTCCTCACCACTCTCAGTCAAAACAGTTAAGGTTACCTCCGTTCTCTTCCTGTTACTCACCTCATCCTTTTAAGAAGATGAGGTGGATGGTTTCCTAGATACTAATGGTTTTGAAGGAACATGCTCAACATGGGTAGGTTCCTGTGGGTGTGCCTGTGTTTGTGCTTCCACATGCTCAGCAACCATTGTTGTAATGAGTTGACTTGCACTAGTTCTCATGTCTGGCATAAAACAAGGGTAAGTCTTAAATCTTTCAATCATGAAAGGTGTTAACTTAAGACTTACTGGAACATTATTCTTAGTAAGAAGTGATCCAAATGGAATTTTAGATACTTGCTTACAGTTGCCAAATTAATGACCTGTTTACTCCTTCTAGCATATGTATGTCATTAACCTTATAGTTTAAGGCTGACATAATAAATCTAGGTAGAAAAATTTCCCTACCTCTTGATTCCAATGGCATTGTTAGCCTAGTGCTCAATTCCTCCAGTATGTAGTGTCCTACATTAATTGGTTTGTTGGTGGGCATTGAGTAAACCAGCTTCTGGACAATATTGGATATGTTGTCAAACCCTGACTTCCTACAGGTGAATGCCCTTGTCACAAAGTCAAACAGAAATGACCATTCCCTTCTTAGATATTTATTGTTCATGCTGGCCATGTTGATCTTCTCAGGATAATTGATGAAGTCCATGAATTCATACAGCTCATCCTGAGTTGGAGCCTCCACCAGTTTGTCAGTAGGAATGCCCAAAGCCTTATTGACAACATCCTCAAGAATCTTCACCTGTTGTCCCTTGATTGTGCAGTTTATCACAATGGTTGTAGCTTGATTCTCATGCACAACTGTCCTTGTTATAGATGTATTCCAAAAATCCCCAAACATATCCAAATACAACATAGGATTAGCAGTAAGAGCACCTACAAAGTAGGTCTCGGAAAGGAACTTAACAAAGCATTGGAAATTCTCAGGTGCTAGGTTTGCATCCAGAAATGCAAGGAAGTTAGTCTCCTTAGGGATGAAGGGTACAATATTGTTGGCTCCCATTATGAGCTTGAAGTTTAGTGGGTAAAAGAAATTAGTGAGAAAGAAGTGAAAATGAGAGAGAAATCGGTTGTGGATTGAAAAGCTAGGTCACTTGAGATCTAGAAAGTTGTAAGTATGTATATGTATCGAGATGTCTAGGTATTTATAGTAAAAGCAAATGACTTGTCGAAACTCAAAAATAGACGTTTGGAATTAGTCTATCGAGAAGTCATTTTAAGAAATGAAAAATATATCGATAAGTCATTTTAAATTATTCTTATAGAGAACTAAAAATTGACTAATCGAGATTTCAAATAAATACCCATTTTGTCCATAAATGGACTGAATTAATTCCAACTTTTATTTGAATAAATCAAAATAAAATTAGAATAAATTTGCCAAAAGTATTTTACCAAAATAATTTCTCAGATTAAATTATTTCAGTTTTGAGTTATTGATAAGTCTAAAAATAACTCTTGTAGAGAACTCTACAATGACTTATCGACAAATCATAATTAAGCTTATCGAGAAGTCACTCGAGAAGTAAATAAATTGACTTATCGAGAACTCAATCGAGAAGTCTTAAAATGACTTGTCGATAAGTCAATTAGACTTATCGAGAACTCAGTTCTCTATATACTTTTGAACAGTTTAAGTCTGCCTTGTGTTAATTTTACATATTAATTATGTAAATTAACAACTAAGCAGTTTACTTAGAATTTAAAAAATTCCAAGTTAAAATTTTTGTTTTGAAAAATAAATATGCAGAGATTTCTAAAATATTTATAATTCATATTTCAATTAATTTCCAATTAAATCAAATTAATTTTGATTCACTAGAAATTAATCTGCTGCAACACATTAGCTGAGTTCTTGCCTTAGGATGAAGAATTAAGCATTCCAATTTCACCTACAAGTCTAGTGAAAGTTATTTCATCTAAAGGTTTAGTAAGAATATCAACTAATTATTTTTCTGTTGGAATAAAAATGAGCTCAATTGTACCATTAGTAGCATGTTCCCTAAAAAAATGGTACATTACATCAATGTTCTTTGTTTTAGAATGATTAACTGGATTAGTTACTATAGATATAACACTAGTATTGTCATACATGATAGGAATTTTGTATAATACTAGACCATAATCCATTAGCTGATTTCTAATCCAGAGCACTTGAGAACAACAACTTCCTGCAGCTATGTATTCAGCCTCTGCTATAGAAGTTGATACATATTGTTGTTTCTTGCTATACTAGGATGCAAGTCTTTGTCCAAGAAATTGACAGCTCCCACTAGTACTCTTTCTATCAACCCTGCATCCAGCAAAATCTGCATCTGTGTAGCCAACAACTTCAAAACCAGTTCCCTTATGATACCATAATCCCAATTTTGGAGTCCCCTTCAAGTATCCGAAAATCCTCTTTACAACCATCAAATGTAATTCTTTTGGATTAGCTTGAAATCTTGCACATAGACATGTTGCAAACATGATGTCTGGTCTACTTGCAGTTAAGTAAAGCAATGATCCAATCATTCCTCTATAGCTTAAAATATCTACACTCTTGCCTTTTCTATCTTCATCCAACTTTGTTGTTGTAGACATAGGTATAGAAGTAGGTGAACAATCAACCATACAAAACTTTTTCAATAAGTCCTTGACATACTTAGTTTGGCTGATGAAGATTCCATCACTTCTTTAACTGGCTTGTAGTCCAATAAATAACTGAATTCCCCCATCATACTCATTTCATATTCACTCTACATAAGCTTAGATGATATCATCCACATAGATTTGAACTAGGATCATATCTTCACCATGTTTCTTGTAGAAGAGAGTCTTGTCTATAGTACCTCTAGTAAAACCATGTTTCAGTAGGAATTCTGACAATGTATCATACCAAGCTCTAGGTGCCTGCTTTAATCCATATAGAGCCTTGGGTAACTTGTATACAAAATCTAGAAATTATGGATTTTCAAAGCCACGTGGCTGTTGCACATAAACCTCTTCTTCTAACTCACCGTTTAGGAAGACACTCTTGACATCCATTTGATACACTTTAAAATTTGAATGTGTAGCAAATGCTAGAAAAAACCTTATTGCTTCAAGTCTTGCAACTGGAGCAAAAGTTTCATCATAATCAATTCCTTCTTCTTGTTTGTGAGTAGCCTTTTGAAACCAACCTTGCCTTGTTTTTGGTAACTATATCATTTTCATCCTTCTTGTTCCTAAACACCCATTTTGTTCCGATAATGCTTCTATTCTTTGGTGCAGGAACTGACACCCAAACTTTGTTCCCTTTCAAACTGATTAAGCTCCTCTTGCATTGTAGATTTCCAATCAGGATCTATTAGAGCTTCTTCAGTTTTCTTGGGTTCTATTTGAGACAGAAAGCATGCATGTAGGCACTCATTAGCAGTTGCACTTCTAGTCCTTACACCAGCAGTAGGATCACCAATAATTGCTTCTCTAGTATGACTTCTATCCCACTTCCTTGTATGAGTTTGTTGACTTGTGCCTTCATCATTTTATTCAATTATTGGTATGACTGCTAGATCAATCTTCTTTTTCTCCCCCTAAGTTTGTGCTATCAAATTCAGGTGTTTAAGATGAGCTTCCATTCCCATGATTTTCCTGTTCGGTAATCTCTTCATTCAACATCTGTTGTGCATTAACTTCATCTTCACCATTAGAATCACTATCAATATTGAGGTTTTCAAATGCAAGGGCTTCGGCTTCATTTTCATCAAGGCATTCCAATCCTGGACACTTTTCATCATCAAAAGTCACATCTGTGCTTTCCATAATCTTCTTTTGATCAATCGCATAGACCTTGTAGGCAGTTCTCACCAATGAATATCCCAGAAAAATTGCTTCAAGAACTTTTGAGTCAAATTTCCCACATATTCAGAGTTGTCTTTCAAAATATAACACTTGCTTCCAAATACATGAAGCTGCTTTATAGTAGGCTTTTTCTTAGATATGATTGAGTATGGTGATTTGCCATGAGTCTTGTTAATGAGATATCTGTTTTGAGTGTAGCATGCAGTGCTAACAACCTCTTCCCAGAAACTCGTTGGCAACTTGGCATCTTGCAACATTGTTTTAGCAGCTTCAACTAATGTTCTGTTCTTTCTTTCAAATACTCCATTTTGTTGAGGTGTTCTAGATGTTGAGAATTCTTAAACAATGCCTTTGTTTTTGCTGAATTCACTTAATGTTGTATTCCTGAATTCTGTTCCATTGTCACTTCTCAATCTTTTTACACAATTATGATCTTCAACCTATTTTTCTATCTTCTTAATGTGCTCAATTATGATGTGTGGAGTCTCATCTTTAGAGTGTATGAACTCTACCCAAGTGTATCTTGAGAAATCATGCACCATCACAAGTGCATATTTGTTTCTTGAAATTGATTAGACATTTACTAGTCCAAATAAATACACGTGAATAAGTTACAATAGTGCACTTATAGAATTCACAGTTTTTGATTTGTGACTTGATCTTTTCATTTTTCCTTTCTGACAAGCTTCACAAACTTCAACTTGAGCAAACTCTAGATTAGGCATGTCTCTTACTAACTCCTTTTTGACCAAGGTGGTAATTGCCTTAAAATTCAAGTGAGATAACTTTTTATTCCATAGCTTGATTTGTTCTTCTGATTCCTTGGTGTAGAAGCAACAAATACCATCCTTATTTGTTGAGTCCAAGTCTGCAATAAACAAGCTTCCTTTTCTTGCTCCTTTCAGAGCAACTTCACCAGTTTTCTTGCTGATAAAAGTGCATTCTTCTTTGTTGAATAAAACTTCAAAACCTTTGTCTGCAAATTGACTAACACTGAGAAGATTCACTTCAAGACCAACTAGCAGTGCTACATCATCAATGACAACATTTTCAGAAACAATCTTGCCATATCCCATTGTGAATCCTTTGATGTTGTCTCCAAAGGTCACCAAAGGGCCAGCCTTCTCCTCAAACTGTGATAGCAGGGCCTTATCACCTGTCATATGTCTGGAACATCCACTATCTATGATCCATATGACCTTCTTCATTTTGCCCTGCACACAATCAGTTTTAAGTGTGTTTAGCAACCCAATCAGTGTTGGGTACTTTCTTCTTGTTAACTGATTTAGCAGAAGTAGAATGAGTTGTTTTAGATAAAATAGAATTCAATGACAGTTGTGCATTTTCCCTATCTGCTGTAGACCCAATTTTTGTTTCTTTAAGGTCTATTCAAGTTTGTGATAACTCTTCATCACTTTCAAGTTGCAAGGGATGCAATCAAACTTGTCATAGAATGAGTAGGGATCATTTGCATCTGCTTCATCGTATTTACAGGCTCCTTCAGCTTGCTTGCTAACAACCTTTTTAAAAAGGTAAGTTATGTGATTCACAGAGCCACATTTTTCACATTTCTTTCTTGGAGCATCTGCAACATAAGTAAAATTATTGCTTTTGTTTATCCCTATTTTCCCATATCTATTTTTCTTTTTCTTTCTTGTTTCTTTGATAGGTGTCTTGGAAGCTTGATTATCCATGAGCTTCTCTTCAGTTTTGTAAGATTTAGTTGCTTCTTCATCTTTCTTCTCATTGTCTTCATCAGCAATTTCTTGCTTGATAATCAACTATTCTTCACTGAAGTTAACTTCACATGCCTTGAACATAGGTAAATCAACCTTTTTCAGGATTGTTGGAACATTTTCATTTTATGTTGCTTTCCCTTTGTCACCTATATTTTTCTCCTTATTGTTCAAGGTATCATAATCAAGACCAATAGCAATATTTGCATATGGTTTATTTTTCTCATGGTATTGTCCAATTAACTCAGATACATTATTGAAGGAATTCAATTTAACTTCATTCTTTTCTAGCTTTTCCCTTAGCACTATTTCAATTTCACTTGCACACTTGAGCATGTTCTTCAGATATGCATTTTCTTGTCTTACAGCTTCAAGCTTTACCAACAAAAATTCAGCTTCTTATTTCTCACTTTCAAGCTTCTTATTTATCTTTTCCAGTCTGCTAACTTCTTCATTAGCAGCAACTATACTTGTATGTATGTGAAACATTTATGTGCTCAGCTTCACTACAGTTTCCTTATATTGACTCACATTTAAATCAATGGTGGTGAGAGTTGGTACCTATGATTTTTATGAGGATGACTCTCCTTGCTCCAAGGCCATTAGTGCATAATTTCTAACTTCCTCATCTTCATCATTATCAGAATCATCCCAACTTTTTCCCTCTGCAATATAAGCTTTACTTTGTTATTTCTTCAGAAGAGCTTCATACTTTGCTTCCAGTTCAAGATAAGCTTTATCTTTCTTTGCTTTCTTGGGTTTCCTGCATTCTGTAGCAAAATGGCCTAGTTCATCACAATTGAAGCACCTTAGCTTTGATCTATCAACAGATCCAGTTTTGTAACCATTTTTTCTATCAGATGTGTACTTCCCTTTTCCTTTCCAACTGCTGTCTTTGTTAAATGATTGTCCTTTACCCTTGAAGAATCTTGGCTTCTTTACTCTAATGTTAGAGAACGTTTTTGCCAGATAGGCCATTGACTGATCAAGCTCATCAAGTTCATCCAAAGTGTAGAACTCATCTTCTTCCAATTCCAGAATGACTTGTTCTTGTGAATCATTTATTCTTTGCTCACTTATTGAGGCAACTGGAGGTTGGGATCTTGGCTCATCATTAGAGGTTTGGCTTTCATTGACAATTAGAGCACTTGAACCATCTACAACATGCCCTTGACCAGTTCTTAATTGTTACGCCCCCAAATCCGGGGTTAGAGGATTTGGTCGTCACTATAAAACCTCAATCCAAATTAACCTATTAAATCAAAATGCAAATTCCAACAGAAGATATTTATCATTTATGACCCAAAACTAATCCAAGATTTTTTAAGGTTATAGTTCTAGAAACAAGAATTCCAAATTCCACCTATAAATTTTCACTTTCTTTCAAGACTCTTTTCAACAAATTCCAAACTCAAATCTAAACCCCCTGGTATAACTTCGAAAAGAAGTATACTAGGCCCAACTATAAAAAACACAACTATAATATAATATAAACAACTTTTCATAACAGAACTTACACTAGCCCGCAAACCCTGGACCAACCACCTTCCAAGAGCTTCTTCTTTGCTTCCTCGAATTACGCGGCTAAACAGCGCAAGTTAATCCTCACTGGAGGTTAAATTTGAAAATAGGCAAGTATGAGCGGAAGAAATGCTCAGCAAGTTCATTATAAAATATATAGGGTCTTTTGATATAAATCTGACATCTGCATTAGAGCGGAACATTTAAAATCATAATTGCTGAAACAGAAAATTTATTAAAGAATCGGATAATTGTTTCTCACTGTATTCAAAAATCTTTTTGATATTTTCAAGCAAAATGCTTCAGCAATACTTTAAATCGTGACGAGAATAAAACTCGCAAAACAGTGTTTACGGAAATATCGTAAACAACAATAACAAGAAACAATGATTACGGAATGAATCATAAACTTTACGCAAAACCGAACTCTTGATATTAATACTCATTTTGTTGTCATATCAAATTAGATATCAATATGAACTTTGATGCTCACAACATCCCATACTGAAGTCAACATCAATCATCTGTACAAATACCACCTTTGATATTCAAAAACAAAGTAAGTATCAGCATAAATCAGAAACTGAATCAAAACCGCATTTCACCTTTAATCCAAAACAGAAACAGTTGATAAACCATTTCTTCTATGATTACCAAAACAATTTAGAAATAACAGTTTAGATTGGAACCAGTAATATTTCATGTTGTTCCTGATGATCAGTCACGAAACAGCACCGATATCCCGCAGCCATACCGTAAATATACGTACTACCCGTATCCCGCAACCATACGGTACCTATAGGGCGCTAGAAAAGGCATATATTTGCCTTGAAAGATATTACAGTTGGACCGATATCTCGATCACCTATGTTGTAACCAGTAACCATTCCAATCTTAAAACCTTTTTATTGAAAAGGAGCCGAATCAGTCGACATCCTAAATAATTTTATTCCCCCATTCACTTGGGCAGGAATACTCGCAACAAAATCATCTTTCTCAAAATCCAAAACTTTTATAAATCCAGTAATTTGATAAGTAAAACATTTAACTATTCTAAACATAGAATAGCAGATGGTACTTGCATGATAAGCATTTTAATTCAGCGATATGTAAAACGTTTATCTATTCTGAACTGAGAATAGGGAAAGCAATACTTGCATAATAAGATTCAAAATAAATATCACTTGAACAATAAGTGATGATAGGGATACTTGCCTTTGGGATTTATTAGTTAGTCACACTCGCAAAGACGCATCTATTCTGACATTCTGTCTCAAAATATCACCGTCCTTATTTTCAACACTTCACCGATATGCTGATCCTGCGATTGCTAGAAGCCAGATATCCAATACCATTCCATCTCATTCTTTATCCAACACCTTGTCCTGATCACTCGAACGATCTGTATCTATAATTAAAAGATACAATTTAATTGTCTAAAAGATAATAACTCGACGAACTGCGCGTCAAAACCTTATTGTCTACCCATACGAGAGCCCACACATAATTACAAGAGTCAAATAAAAGACTCTTGACCCGAATACGCACATAATTCACATAGCACGTAAACACATAACTCACGTATCACATAATTCATATCACACATGCCTCGGTTCGTCAAAAGGTTCGACTCGGTATGTTTAAAACTGAAATCGGGACAAAATATGATTTATCGATCAATAATTGGAAGCGTAATGTTTTATGAGTCTATACGCGTTCGTTTCGTATTAAACGGACGAACGGTTTATTTTCTACGAATAAAATATGAATAATTAGGAATAAATCACTTAATAATAATAGTAATTGATTTCTAAATGCCAAAATATAATTCTTAAAAACTTAAAACAATTTTTAGGAATTATTTGAATTAAATATAAATAATTGTATTTTGATTAACTATTTATAAATAAATGAATTTATTAAATGAATTAACCAATTAATTAAATCTATAAATAATCAATTAAAACAAATTATAAATAATTAAAACAAATATGGATTTTTTTGAAAATAATAACAAAAATAATTTTTTGGAATTTAAAATAATTAAATAAATGATTTTTAGAATTTAAAATAATTAATAAATGATTTTTGGAATTTAGAAATAAATTTTGAAATAAAATAAAAAGGAAATGGCAAAAACAGTTGGGGAAGTACAGGTTGTCTTCAACCTTGGATCGAGGGGCGGAAAACTGGCCGAGATAACACCGGAAAATGAAGAACAAGTCGCCGGAGCCGGTGACTTGCACAGATTCCGGCGGTAAATCCGGCATCCGAAATACGGCTGAAACGCAGCTTGTCGAACTCGGTTTCAATACCAAATTCATCCTCGTGTTCAACAAAACTTACAAACGCTTACCATAATCCCAAACCATTACCAAAATTAATTCCCCGGCCGAATTCAAAGAATTTTCCGGCCAACAAACCGGCGACACTTGAATTCCCTCATTTCTGAACCAAATTTCATGAATTATATCTCAAAATGAAGCTTAGATCATTTGTAATCAGTTTATGTAATCAAAATCACTCAACCTATCATCAATAATCTATAAAATTGAAAATAAAAATATACAAAACCAAGAACTTGCTTATATCGATTTGGGACTCAAACAAATCAACTAAACATACAAATCGACTCTATAAATCATTCTAAAGCTATTTGCAATGTCAAAAATAATCAACAATCAATGAAAATCAAAAATCGATTTCAAGCCAAGAACATAAAAAAATGATTTTACCAGAAACTTAACCTCAGATGCTAAAACTGGTATGAAATTGACGGGCTCGTTGAGAGGAGTGTTTTGGTTACTAAAATATCGGATTTGGCTTCCTGAATCACCCAAAATCATTGATTCTTTGTTCTTGAATGAATTTCACCCCCAAATTCTTGATTTTCTAATTTTGTTTTTAATAAAAATAAAATACAATAAAATAGATAATTACACTATTCATATTATCTGAAAATTCATACCCCAAAATTAATTTTAGGGTGTTTTTATTCCCATAATTAAAATAATTAAGCCCCAAAATTATATTTACGGGGAATAACTTTTAAAACAGTAAAATATAAAATTTGTATCTAAATCCCCAAAAATTGTGAATAATTCAAAAATGCAGAAATACTGGATATTCGAAACACGAATGATTTTATAAAAATAAAAACATGGATTTTGTGGGGTTTGACGTCCCGGTGGGGTCCCAGTCCGGTTATTTTTGAAAAACAGAAACGATACCTAAATTAACAAAAAACCCCGAAGACACATAAAATCTATTTAGACTTACATAAAACGAGTAACGCAAGTAAACACGCGTCCAAATTATGGATCGATTCATATAGATACAATTTAAACAAGTAACGAGTATCCCATTGGATCATATCGGTTCCGAAAATACATTACTTAGCCGCTAAGTAACTATAAAAATGATACAATTTAATATCGGATTTGGATAATTATTAAAATCGGGCTTCTTATAAAATACTTTATACGAAAATAATGTAATAATATCCCGTCTTTCGGTAATACGGGTTTTGTTCTTTTATCAAAACGATTATCGTATCGAAAATTATACACCGGGACGCGTACGGGTCAAACCGTAATCCGGATCGAAAAAGTTAAAACACGGGAAATGTCCGGAATTACTAGATTAGGTTCAGAAAGAGTTTTTGGAAGAGTTTTGGGTTGTAAACACGCAAAACAGTTGAAGTTGGACGATTCTCGGCTTTATAAAATAGTTTTATAATTACTCAAAAAATAATTAATAAATCCATAAATCACTATAAATCATATAACAGTCCCAAAATTACCAGAAAAATACTATAATTACCTATATTTTAATCTGAACATATAAAAATTAAAATACTCAAATAATATCATATATAAACATCCAAAATATCACTCCAATTACCAGATAATTCACAAAAATTCACATAAAATCACATAAACAATTTCAAATAATAATAATAATGTTTGAAAGTATGGGATATTACATTAATGATTTTCTTTGAATCATTTCTAATTCATAAGTTTTTAAGATTCCATAAAGAACTTCCAGTGTTATCCTGCTTAGATCTCTCCCTTCTCTGATTGCAGAAATTTTCTGTTCCAAATGGTCAGGAAGTGTAAGCAAAAATTTCAGATTCACTTTTTCAGCTTCATAGTATTTGTCATGGAGCTGCAAGTCATTTATTAGATTATTGAACCTTTCAAACACATCAGGGATACTTTATTTTGGCTTGGCCATGAAACCCTCATATTGTGAAATCAGTATCCTTCTTTGATTAGATCTAACTTCCTCAGTCCCCTCACAGAGTATTTCAATCTTTTCCCATATATGTTTGGCAGTGTCACAGTTGACAATGTTGTTGTACATTACATTATCAAGTGACTCTATCAATATCAGCTGCAAACCACTAACCGGGGAAACTTTCTCTTTTTCAGGCTCAGTGTACTCAGAAGGGTCTTTTGGAACATAATGAGCTGGAATGACCATATCACCATCTGTTGATTCCTCCACTCTAACCATAGGAGTGAATGGCCCATTTTTGAGAATCTGAATATAGAGTGGATTGGCCATCCTGATAAACAACAACATTTTCTTTTTCCAAAGAGTGTAGTCAGTTTTGTCAAAGGTAGGAATTTTGATGCTACTGATCTTCCGTGTATTCATTCTTCCAAGATCTTGAATATGTTTACTTTCAGATTTTGCTCTGATACCACTTGTTAGGTAATGAATTACACACAGAGGGGGAGGGGGTGAATGTGTTTTAGTGTTTTTATGCTTTTCTTGAACTATTTTGGTTTTGAACAAAGTAAATCAAATCTTGTAGTAAGATGTGTTATAACAGAAGTTAAACATGCAGCTATGAATAACACAGATCTTTCAAAACTCACTTAATTTTATATTAAAAATTAAGAATATTTTGCTACAAAATTTATAGGCTCTTTGTTGATAAAGAGCTTAACTTTTACTTGAGAGAAAATACAAAAATTCCTGATCTAATTGTTACTTCTAACAAAGGACCAGTGTTAACTTTATATTTTGGTTAACTGTTGGTGTACACAGTGTACAATAAGAGATGCTATTCACTTTAGTAAACTGTCACTAATCATTTCCATTTTAGGAAAAGTATATCTTCCATTTTCGTCTTAGCATATCTTTGCATACTGTGTTAATCTTGATCTTCTTTTGTCAGTTAATCTTCACCCTTGATCTTGCACACTCTTCAAGCTACTTTTGGTAGACTTGTCAATCCAACTAGTTGGATTGTTTGTTGATAGTAAATCTGGGATATTGAACCGGTCTGCAATTTGTACTTTGAGATTTTACCTCGAGATCTCCAGTTAGGCATATAGAGAACTTGACATCTCGATAAGTATATTGACTTATCGAGATCTCTAATTCTCCATAGTAGATTTGACTTGTAGAGGTCTCTGAGTTCTCAATAAGAGAATTTGGCTTGTCGAGATCTCTCAGCTTCATGTCTTCACTTTGACTTGTTGATATCTTTGAGATCTCTAGTGACATTTTGACTTGTCGATATCTCAGAGATCTCTAGTGATAATTGACTTGTCGATATCTCTGAGATCTCTAGTAACATTTTGACATGTCGATATTTCAGAGATCTCTAGTGATATTTGACTTGTCGATATCTCTAGAGTTCTCTAGTAAAGAAATGACTTGTCCATATCTCCAATCTTCATATCTTCAATTGACTTGTCGATATCTTTCTAAGTTCTCTAGTAGTTTTCCTGAATTCTCGATAAGTCATTTGGAGTTCTCGAATGACTTCTCTATAACACTAAATCTGTGACTTGTAGAGATCTTGACTTAGAACATTTTTCCCAAAACAAATTTATTCAACTCCAAGCTTCTTCATAATTCTTCTGAGGCATGATCTTCTTGATCTTCTTCCAGATAGAATTCTTAGGCTTGATACTGTTTAAAGAAAAAGACTCCAATATGCTCGTTTGACATTTTTACAGACTTTAAATATTACAAGTACAAAATGCAAACTAAGATTACAATACAACTTACTTAGTGTTGTCAATTTGATGTAGTCTTGTTAAAGTACAGGCATGTCTTGCACAACGGATACTATTGGATATAAAAATAGAATAATTAATCATTAAGTATTAACAAAATTGATCCAATTCGGTACCGGTTTTTAGATTATTATCAAAACCAGGCTTTTTTGTAAATACAGTCTAGGTCCCAGCGCCTTGGTTACACGAATTACGAGAAGAAAATATTATAGTTTAATTAAAATATCTCATTTCTCAAAAATACGGGTTTTATCTATTTACCAAACGAATATTGTATCAAAAATTTTACGTCGGGACCCGCACAGGTAAAACCGTACTCCGGATTGAAAAAGTCAAATTATGGAAAATGCTCAGAATAAATAAATTGGGTTACAAAGGAGTTTTCTCGAGACTTCCGGGTTGTAAAAATATAAAAATGGTTGAAGTTTTCTCGAAAATTGAAGGCATATTTCCTTTGACGATCCTGTGTTGCACTTAACCCTCTCTAAATAATCTCGACAACTTCCTTCATCTGTTATACCAACTCTAGTCCAAGTATCTCACCTTTTCCAACTTCATCTCAATTTCTTCTAAAACCAATGGCACAAACACATAACATACCTTCAATTTTCTGGATCGTTCTTTCGCTTTGGCCGTTAATCTGTGGATGTTAAGTTGTACTCATATTCAACTTAGCTCCTCAAACATTCTTGAAACCTTTCTAGAACCTTGAATTAAATCTTGAATCTTGGTCAAATACAATAGACACGAGGACTCCATGATGAACTACTATCTCCTTCAATTACCAACTTGTCCAATGAAAATCTTTTATTAATAGGCAGAAAATGAGCTGACTTAATTAGTCTGTCCACTATAACCCAAATGGCGTCGTGGTTCGCTTTCCTCCTTGGTAATCCAACTATAAAATCCAGAGAAATATGCTCCCATTTTCATTCTGCATTTCTAACAGTTGCAATAATCCACTAGGTCTCTGATACTCCGCTTCAATTCTTTGAAATGCCTAATACCTACTAATCCATTCTGAAATTTTCCTTTTCATATATGGCCACCATTATTATTCTTTAAATTTATGTATATCTTGACACTTCCTGGATAGATTGAATATTTAGAATTGTGAGTTTCCTGTAGGATCTCATTCTTTAATTCTGTCACTTATGGCATCCAAGTTCTGGAAGAAAATCTGAAAATACCGTGATCATTCTTCTGAGTGCATAACTTTCCTCCTACTAAACTGTTAACATCCTAATCCATTATCTCCTCTTGACATCTCTTTATCTTCTCTAACAACTCTGGCTGAAAGTTTATATTATACATCCTTGCTCCTTTTGGATTATAAATTCTGACTTCCAATTCTAACTTCTGAAATTCTATAGATAACTCTTCTGGTGCAGTCAACACATTCACTTTCTCCTTTTTGCTTATCGTGTTGCCACTACATTTGCTTTTCCCAGTGAATATATACTTCAAATTATTATGGTCCGTATAAATCTCACACCTTTCTCCATACAGATAATGTTTCCAAATCTTCAAAGTAATACTATTACTGCTAGTTCCAAGTCATGAGTAGGATACTTCTGCTCATGAGGTTTCGGTTGTCTACCTGCATATGCAATAACTTTATTGTGCTACATCAACACACAACCTAATCCCTTATGAGAATAATCACTATAGATTACAAACTCTCCTTGATCATCTAGAAGTGATAAAACAGGTGTCGTGATCAATCTCTTCTTCAATTCCCGAAAACTTTCTTCACACTTCTCAATTCCATATAAACTTCTAACTTTTCCTATTAAGCTTCGTCGAAGGTGTTGCCATCTTTGAGAAATCTTGAACAAATTTTCGATAATATCTTGCCAATACTAAAAACTTCTCACTTTTGTTAGTACTTTTAGTCTTTCCCTATTCATAGTAACTTTAATCCTTGTTGGATCCACTTTGGTTCCTTCATCACTAACTATTTATCTTAAGAATTAAACTTCATGCAACCAAAACTTACACTTTGAAAACTTAGCATACAACTTCTTCCTTCTTATAATTCCCAAAACTATCATTAAATACTTTGAATGGTCCTCCGTTAACTTTGAGTAAATAAAAATATCATCTATAAGCACAAATATAACTTATCCAAATACTCCTTAAAGATTATGTCCATCAAGTTTAAATGTTACTGGTGTATTGGTCAATCCAAAAGACATTACTAGAATTTCAGAATGATCGTACTTAGTTCTGAAAACTATATTCGGTACGTCCTCAGGTTCAATCTTCAATTGATGATACCCAAATCTTAAATCAATCTTATAAAATATTTTGCTTCTTTCAACTGATCAAACAAATCATTAATTCGATATAACAAATACTTGTTCTTGATAGTAAACTTGTTGATCTTCCGCTAGTTGACACATAATATCATGCTTCCATCTTTATTCTTAACAAATAATACCGGTGCACCCCATGGGGACACACTAGGTCTAATCGCTTCTTTTTCTAACAACTCTTGCTATTGCTTTGCTAACTCCCTTCTTTCAATTGGTGTAACGTCTGAGAAATATTATGTAATTATTTTTATCAATAAATAATTATTATGTGATTATTATGTGAATTTTGGTGAATTATTTGATGATTGATATTAATATTTGGGGTGTTGATATCTGATAAAATTAGGATGTTTTAATTTCTAATTATCCAGAATTAAATATAGATAATTTTGGTATTTTTCTGGTAATTTTTGGATTATTGTATGATTTTATAAGAATTTATAGCATTAATAGCGATTATCTTTACGTAATTATAAAATTACTTTTTAGAACTAGAAATCGTCCCACTTCAGCTGTTTTTGCGTTTTTTACAACTCGAAACTCTTCTGGAAACTCCTTCCTAACCTAATCTGATAATTTTGAACACTTTTCATGTTTTAACTTTTCGATCCGGGGTACGGTTTGATCTGTACGAGTCCCGGCGTGAAATTTTCGATACGCAAATCATTTTATAGATCGATAAAAATCCGTATTCTCAAAAGGCGAGATATTATTACCTTATCTTCGTACAGAGTGTTTTATAGGAAGTTCTGTTTTGATAATTATCCAAGTCTGGTATTAAAATTGTATCGTCTTTTTAGTTACTTAGCGGCTAAGTAACCTATTTTCGGATCAAATGTGGAAATGCAATTATCAAATTATCAAATAAATGAAATATGTGATGGGTCTGTTAGTTGTGTGTAACCTTATTGTTAATTGTGGGTAATTGTTGGATACAAGCCTTATTTGTATAATTAATTATTACGTTGTATGACATTATTTTGTTTTTAAAATAATTTCTATTGAATATTTATTCTCATAAATGCAAAAGTTGTTTCTAAAATTATTTTGTTGTTTCATAATTTTATTTATTATTTGTTGGAGTTTATAAAATTTAGAAATTCATATTTTATTGATTATTTATTTTTAAATGATTTTCTGAATTCCATTTAATTGTAAAATCAATATTTAATTCCAGAATGTTTCAAAAATCATGAAAATTTTATTCTATTAACTTTTAAATATTTTGAGAATTTTAAAATTTTTCCGGTAATTTTATGGCTTTTATTTGCCCGCCCGTCTGTTCGTTAAATTTTGCAAAACGCGGGTCAGTTACGCATTCCAAAAAATGATTTAAAATTTTGAAAATTTTATATTATTAATTTTAAATAATTTCGAGATATTTGAAACTACTTTCGTGAATTGTGGGGTTAATTTTTATGAATAAACTTCTCGTTAGATTGTTAATTTCGGTGTCAAATCGGGTTAGCAATCAGATCAGGGTTATAGTTTTTATCAATTTAGTTTCTTCTTTTTCTCTGCCTTCTCTCAACATCACCGACTGTCTCTCCTCTCTCTATTTTCTCGACTCTCTCTCCTAACTCTCTCTTCTTCTCCCTCCTGATTTCTTCTCTTTTTCTCTCTTAATTTCTTCAATCTCTCGGCTTCTTTTCTTTCACCGCCGTTCTCCCGTCTCTGCCTCCATTTTCCCCTGTTCCTCGGTAATTTTCCGATCACTGCCTTATATATTCCGGCTGGTTTTCCGTTGGGTGTGTGTGTCTCGTGTGTGTGTGTGTGCGTGAGTCTGTGTGGGTGTGTATACGTGTGTGCGTGTCTCGTGTGTGTTGTGGTTTTAGTCTCCTGTGCCGCCTTCATCTCCGGTTGCCGCCTGTTTTTCCGGCATGGCAGCCGGCTGCTTTTTCTGTGCGAGTGGCTGCGTGCCTCCGCGCGTGTACCTGTGACAGTTCCGATTATGCTGTGTTGTGGCTTGATTATTTTGGAATGAGTTTTACTGTATTTATTTATTTTTGCAGGAAATAATAATTGATTAATGTTTCGTGATATAAATTGATTAGTCGATGTTGCGAGAGTTAATTATTAATTATCGATGAAATTCGCGAAGGAGGTTCGATATAATCAAAAACCCGTGAATTTTATCGCCGTCGGCGATGAGCCTCGGCGAGCCGACGGTGGACGATGATGATTTTAATCTGAGTCCTACATTTATAAATTATAAATAATTGAAAATACGGGAACGTAAACAAAGGAGACGCTGCCCAATTTTCGGAAAATTAATTCTGAAAATACGGGAACGTAATCTATAATTATCGGAGACGTCGAACGAAAGTACATAGTTATATTATACGAATCTAGTTACGTGCTATGACAAAACCTTTTATAATCACCCTACTATTTTCAAAACAACAAATATACGTACTTTCCGAAAACAAACACCGAACCGAGTTTCGAAGATGTGAACCATAATTGCTATGTCTATTTCAATAATACATATAAATATGAGTTGGGTTATAAAATCATATGGGTAGAATATGATAGTGGTGTTATGTTAAGCGAAACGATTATCTGAATTAGGGTATTTTAACCTTGTAGGTCCTAGTCAGAAGACCCGAGGAGTGACGTTGGACTAGGAATGACTTAATGAAAAATTATCAGACTCAACAAGATTCCAATCGAAGGACATGAAGGATAGGATTTTATCCAGAATAGGATAGTGGCTTGACGATAAAGCCAAACGTTCAAGGCAATACAAAAGTCAACCGATAATAGTGGTTAAAGCTTCTTGAGGCAAGTATTCCTGAACTTTCTTTTAAAATACTGCAATTATTTCTTCGTTCCTATTCTAAGTTCAGAATAGTTAAATGTTTTACATTTTGCTGCAATTACTCTTATTATGCATGTTCCTTTCATTTTTGTTCCTATAATTCGATTGCTCTCTTGACCAAATACCCATTCTTTCGTGTTATTTGCGAACCCTGAATTGGGATGTTTTGAATTCAAAATGATTTGACATTAAAACACTCTACGGGCTGGATGTTTATTGTAAGGGCCAGTGATGAGCTGGATCCTATGGGCCGGAGGTGGACCGGACCCTTGGGCAATAGAGCCTAGGTACCTGAATGGATCTATACGGTTGGGTATAGGTCTACACTGAATCATGACTGATCAGCAGGATATAAGTGTGAACTAGTGTCCAGTCTAATTTGTTGTTGATCGCCATTAATGGCATTCTCTCTCAAAAGGTTTTATGATTTTAAAACCCTGATTCGGGAAATGAATCTGGGAATCGCTTGTCACTTTGATTTTATAACTAAGGGCTGGTAACAGCCAAGGTTTAGTCGCTCAACTTCCTCGAATAAATAAAACTGTTTAAAACTGTTTAGAGATTTTGTCCGAAAATTTTCCTTTAAAATTAAGGCTTAAAACTCAAATTATATACTTGCTGGGCATTTTTGGCTCACTCTTGCTTTGTAAATTCTTATCTCTTTCAGAAGCAGATAAAGATAGAAGTGAATAGCTTTCGTTAGACAGCAGAAGTTAGTAAATTCTCCGCTGCGAGAGGACGAAGATGTTAGAAAAATAAGGCAAGAGCATTAGCATAAAG
Source organism: Apium graveolens (assembly GCF_009905375.1). Classification (NCBI taxonomy): domain Eukaryota; kingdom Viridiplantae; phylum Streptophyta; class Magnoliopsida; order Apiales; family Apiaceae; genus Apium; species Apium graveolens. The sequence continues at coordinate 109,803,373 of NC_133653.1, forward strand.
GTATTTATACTTGTATTGTAGTTGTTGTGAATTGTAGAAGGTTAGATTCTTGTTTCATACCATAACCTGTAAACGATCCGGATTCAAGGGGTTATTTATTTAGTTATTTATTTCTTTATTTTATATACTGATTATTTAGTGACACCAAATCTTGACCCCGGATTTGGGTTGTTACAAGTTGGCATCAGAGCTGCAGGTTATTGGTCACTGAAATAAGAATAGGTGAGAGTAAAATAGGAATGATAGGTCGTACAAGATAGGAAAAACCTTAGGCATACTCAGGTTAAGTTGAGTTGAGTGTGAATTAGGGTTAGCAGACCCGATGCGGAATGGGTAAGCCAGGATTGTTGAGGGAAGTGTAAGGGGAATATCGCAACGCTATGGGTATATTGAGTTCTCAAATCCTACAGTAATGAAAAATCTACAGATCGACGGAGACTGGGTATGTTACCCTACTTTTCATGTGGTTTTGAAGAAAATGCGATTGATTCTAGTGAGAATTTGCATAAGGGAAGCTAGGTGAGTATTAGTACGATTTAACTTAGGTGTTAGGACGAGTTTCACGCCGAAGGCAACCAGTTGATGGAAGCTGATGAAGAACCAATGTTGCACGTTTTGAAGGCACCCCCGTTGTGAGAAGATTCTTATTACTTATCGAGAGTTGCGCGAGAAATGATATCTACCTTACTAGGTATAGGTAAGACTAGCAAGAAGGTGCGACCCTATCGATAGACAGAACGTCAAATCATATGCGTAGTTGTAGGCATAACGTCAAGGACGATGACAAGAATAGTACCAGATGTCAGTATGCCGGTAGAATTACGAATAAAATGGTAGACAACGGTAAATGAAGTTTCGTTAGCTAATAAGTGCATGCAGAATCCAAGGAAAAGTGGAAGAAGTACCAAAGTGGAGAGACCCTTATATGGGCATTCTTTTAATTAGATATTTTATTGGTGAATCATAAAAATAGCAAGTAATTTATATAGTAATGACGACCAAATATTTTATTTCCAAAACTTTAAAATGAGATTTCGGAAAAGATTTTCTTAATCAACTTTCAGAAGATTTTGTATGAAATGAGTTTTACAATTTGGTTGTCGAATTACTATTTATGTCCTTGTTATTATAAACAAAAAATGACCTAAAAAGAAGAATGGAATTAGACTCAGTATTGTTAATCTGGAGGACCAAGTAGACCCACTAGTAAGAAGAAAGTTTAAAGATTTTCGTGAAGGACGAACATAAATTTTGTTTAATAACATCAATAATTGAATCAAAATGCTAAAACATTATTTACTTAATTCGTGAAATTATTAAAACTTAACGAGAGTTGTTACTCGAACGGACAGAGGACAATTGAAGGAAATGGAAGAATCTTACAGATGATTGGAAAAGAATCACATTTCTATCGACGAAATTGAGGAGTTGCGTGATTGAGGGGTATTGTACGCGATATAGATGAGATCTGAAGCAGTGATTATAAATTTCGGAAGGACGTGATGAAGATCAAATTATTGAAGCATTGGGTGTGAAGGCATTTCCAGACAGCATTTCGAAGCAATGATGTGACTTGAATCGTGAACTTGTATTCGAACGATCCTGAAGGCATATGTAGGCGAAGCGTGGAAGGTGATCAACACTGACATTCTTTCTTCTAATATGATAGCATATGTTCTTCTTGATTCTTGAGTACATATGAGCTCTTCTGTTGATAAATCATATGAGGCGAAAATGAAAGAAAAATTATTGTATTCCTTCTGAATTGTATCTCTTCTCAAATTTTTGATTCCTGATTGAAACAAACAGTGTTGTGATATGACGCTTTGTCGAAATGACAAAGAGTCGGGTGGGACGCCACCAAATCATGTGCTGTATGCCATATAGTATAAAAGACTGGCCATCTTGAGTACAAATATGGTTGTCTCATTCACATCTAAATCTTCACTCATTCTTCTTCCTTCAATTTACTGATTTACAGATTCTTCCAACTGTTTGTTGCATTGTTATTCCTTATTTAGTTTTCAATCAAAATCTTATTCACAAAATCTCCTCTTGCGTTGAGTCTATTTTCTGACGATTACAAAAGAAATAGAATAGTCTCGTGTGACAGATAGAATTACGTGTCGAAGGAGGATATGATTTCAAGCCGATAAATGATGGATATTTGCGATCAAGGAAGAATGATACACCGACAACGTGGTCGTGGACAAGACATCAAGTCAGACAGTTATTCTTACTACGGGGATCTCATCAGTACGATAAATTGCGTTAACACGATGCATTTCAAATCAGAAGATTTCGACGTAAAATGAATCGTTAGTGAACTATAATAAATAAATTAATTCTAAAATAAGGAAGAAAGACTATATACATCAGACAATGAGAACGAGTATCGGGACGACAATTGAAGATCAAGGAAATTCTGAACGATGCCTCAGACAGGCGATTAAGACGTGAAGCATCCCTTCGTCGCGGGAAGATATTTATCGTGAAGATTCAAGATAAGAGGAATTTTAACTGCAACCGAATTTTGGACGTGTTCCTCAAGAAACTGTGAAGTTCCCTAACTGAGTAAATAAGGTATGGTGAATTTAATACCCATAACCGGACCAATGACGAAAGTTCGATACGGAAGCATAAGTGGAGATAAAGCAATGATGATTCGACTGTGGAATCTTTTAAGAAATAATGATCTGATGGTTAAGTTTTCACCAGATTGATGATAATAATGGAAACCATGCGCGATTATTAAAAAGATAAAGAAATAGTTAATGTAATTAAGTGTGTATCGTCATCAATAGAGGATTAATGTGAGTAGTTAAATGATGCGGTATAATTCTTAAAAGAAACTGTACACAATTAGTAATGACAAGAAATAGGTTAAAATACTCGCAAAATAAAATTTTGAGAAATGAGATAAATTTTAAAGTTCACTAATAATATTTTGTAATATTCTGAAAGAACTGAGAAAGGTATGGTTATATTAATCATTGTTGGTGTAAGACCCAATTCCAATTAAAAAGATATATGCTATGTCAGTTAAATGCTGATCAAAATGATATAATCTGAATTATGTTGAATTGATGATTTGGTTGAGTGATGGTGTCGGCTTGAGTCCGACTGGTAGTCAATGGTGTAGGGGAAGTGATGTTAGTGTTTGTGCCCTAGAGACAACACTATGATGTTTTAGTTTAAGACATTAGGATTATTAATGCTTATGTTCTATCGATTATTCTATTTATAATTTATTAATTCTTAATTTACTGCGATATAAATGTTAGATTAATAAATGTCCTTGGAATATGATATACAATTCTATATCTCTAAGTACGTTACTTAGAAATGAGATTATGAGAATAGTATCAATATTTCTAAAGGTCCCTAGTCGAGTATTATTATTAAGGGACAATAATAATGCAGTAAGACTGGTGTGTTTGTTGACTGATGATCACATCTCATTGATCATAGGTATAGTGATACTAAAGTCAAAAACACAGGCATATGTATATGTAAATGGTGCTAGACAGACCCAATGTGAGATTCTACATGTCTGTTGTGTCGTAAGTAATTCTCACAGTGATAATGATGTAATGGTCCTTGGACCTGAAGTCATTATATTTCTATACGAGAATTAATATACATTGATTCCATTAAAAGTTATCCTTGACCGGGTAATGATAAAAGTGGACATTGGGTATATTATGAATCGTATGAGAAATATGAATGATCTAGATGGGATTTAACCCTCCTATTTTATGAGTGATATTATTGGCCTCTTGTGTGAGCTAGACTATGAAATGTGTGGCCACACTCAAATGTTGATTTGATATGATAGTCTACTCATTGATCAAGGAAACTTGGATTAAACTATGATGAGGATGACACATTGCATGCCTCTAGTTTAATCTATAATATTTGGTTAAAGGGATTATATCACATTATACATTATTCACGAAAGGTTTAATCGATCACCGATTTAATTATTATTACTTGGGTAGCAATGATGTATTACTAGATGCCGCTCATTGTTTACGATTTTAAATTAGATTTAAAATTCATTGCCAACATAATAATAACCTATAGGGTCACACACAAAGAATGCTTGAAGGATTATTTAATTTAAATTGGATTTAAATTAAATTAAAGTAATTCAAATTATTTATAATATTAATTAAGTATGACTTAATTAATTAGATAAATATTAATATTCGAATTTACTAATATTAATTATGAAATTTATTTGTTAAATAATTAAGTGAGACTTAATTATAATACAAATAGGATTTTCGAATTAATAATAACTCCTAATTAGTTAAGAGTTATAATTCGTTTTTTCTACTCCCCATATAATATCTCTTGTGTGGCTGATTTTTATCATGAAAAAGACTTTTACTAAAACCCTGGCCACCAAGGGAGAAAATGGAGAGAGCGAGAAGAAACGAGTTTGTGCTAGTACACATCCAATCCTTGAGTTCAAGCATTCGTGTGGATACCGATAAAGCGTAGATCGCGAGAGCGGGATGCGTGGTGATTGAACAAGCTTTGGATCTCCATTAGTCAACCAACTGGTAAAGCTTCTTAAGTTAAACAATCTGATCTACAAATTAAATATATGTTTTTCGCATGGATCCTACGATGGGTTTCGAAAATTCTGGTTTTTTACGTTTTTAATTACAGTTTCCGTTGTGTGTATGTGCTCGAAACCCTACAAGTGCTGCCCAAATTTTCAGAATTTACCCTATATTTAAGGATAAAGAAGTATATTAATGTTCTCGTCAGTACTCCAAATGATTGCGATCTCTGTTCTTGAAAAAGTTGTTATGACCAAACCGACTTTATATAATTGGTCTTTGATTCCAATTAGCTAGTCAGCACTTGGTTTAAGTGATCAGTTAAAGGAGTTAATTGATCAACTTTACCAACTAATGGTTAATTAAATAGAGATCGATTCCAATTAGATTGAGCCAAGCTCTAACATGGTTTTCAGATCCGAAATCAAAGCGATTAGTAATTTGGAGGAAGTAATGGCATTAACATAAATTGAATGTTTAGTACAATTAGCGAGATGTTACTGCAAGCATGTGCGAGGTTTTATCCAGAAGAATACGCCCTTTTCGATAAATAAGAGGAACAAAAAGTTATTGGTACATGCGAATGAGAAGAATATTTCCAAGAACTGAAGGTGTAAGACAAAACAAAGAAATGTTATCATTCGTAATGACGTTCCAAGAAGGACTTAAATGTACACTTACTTTTGAATGGCGATTGAATGGAAGTTTATATAAAATAACGGAAAGCTCGCAAATTCAAGCATCTAATGTAATATGGAGACTGATGAAGTCTGCATGTGAACTCAGGGAAAAGAGATGTCGGTCAATGAAGAGAAGTCAAATACGCGATCCATGATGCGTTAAGCAAGGCTAAGAAAATAGCCACCGATGAAATTCGATAATTCTGTTGGTAAGAATTTCAATATTCTAAATAAAAGCCTTCATTCCAATGTGAGCTTCAGAAATGACCTATCTAATATTAAACAGATTAATATTACTAAGAAAAAGAAATTCGTTATGTTTAAAAGAGATAATGAATAATGAGAAGGGAGAAATAATGAAGAAAATAAGTGGAATCAAAGGATGATAAAGAAATTTTATAAAATAATCCAGGATATATGCAAGTTGAGAATGTCGATTGTGCCAGAACTGTTAGGAGAATGAGGTGAAACGCCGATAATTGAAGATAGGAATTCGTTCAAAAAAATGCGTGTAAACAGGAAAGATTAAACGAAGATATTCATGGCAAACTGTTAGAGAAGAACGTTATAATGAATCTCATGTCAGAATTATTTGAAAATTAAAATGAAGTCCCGGAGGTTCGAATAAATGATTTACCAAGGTTACCTCGGGGAATGAGGTAAGAATTTTTCGTCGGTTACTGCACAGATTCAAGCTGGTGTCAAAAGCCCTATATCGTAGAATGCAATAGGGATGAAGTAATGAGTGAAGGAAACTTCAGGCATGTGGAATGAAAGAATAATAAAATAAGAAGTGTTTCGCGCTATGCACAGAAGTGATCATGGGAAAAAGAGATGGAGGTATGAGTTACGCATTGATTATCAGAAACGGTAAGTATGGGAATTAAATAAACATAGTATATCAAGAGTAGTTGTATAATGTAATTATATTTATTGATAATATCCTCTCCCATTCATGGACTAAGGAAGACCAAGCTAAACACCTGGAGATATTACTGCGAAAGGTGAAAGGTAGCAACTGCGTTTTAAGCTTTTTAGATATGAATTCTAGTTATAATTGATTAGGAGTGAAAGGCATATGTCATAGCCTATTTGTATATTCGAGGATTCAACTCAACTCAAATAAGAATGTAATAAGTAAATAGTGGATCTATCGTCAGAGAGATCTCGCAAAGTAACATCTGTCAGAGGGTTCAGAAACAAGGTTCATCTACAGACTTGAGGAATTTATTCACTGGAAGAAGTTCAAGAAATTGATCATGCCTCAGTGATATAAATCAAGATTGTGGATTTAATCAAGTGACAGAGATCTCGTCAGAGTATCATTAATTACAAGGATTTAATCTGAAGAAAATCAGAGTATCAAAGTCAAGACATGAAGAAACGTCACGGAAGTTAGTCACTCATGAACCAGACAGTACATCGAGTGTCAACATTGAAGTGGTGGAATTGATTCATATATTTCAGTGATTTTCAGAAGATATACAGAAGAATAGATGCTGCTCAAGATTAGTATTAATTCTCTATTAATTAATTAAGTCATATAATTTAATTAAGAGAATAAATTATATCTGCAAAGATTAATTTATCTGATTAATTGAATTAATTGATTAATTAATTCTGAATTAATATTAAGAATTTTCAGAATTTAAATTGGTTTAAAAATCTGTTTAATTCAACAAAGACAATTGATTGTATTAGTATGACAATCGGTATGACAATCAATAGTCATATCGAAAGTCATGCTAATTCAAAAGGATTGTCTTACCAGAATTATTATAGGATTTAAATCTATTTATTTTCAGCAAAAACAATCTTTTTGAACTACTATGACAATCGGTATGACAATTGATTGTCATACCGAAAGTCTTGCTAGTTCATTCTAATTGTCTTGCTAGTTCAATCAACAGTCTCACCGAAAGTCTTGCTAGCTCAATGGATTGTCTTGCTAGCTCAATGGATTGTCTTGCTGAGCTAAAAGGATTGTCTTGCCAACAAATCAGGTGGTTGTTTTATTATTTAAACAACAGAAGCAACAGAAGTCAATCATCCATCCGAAAAACAGTTCAAGAACAAAGAAAAGCAGAAGCTGAAAAATATATCATCTCTTCTCTGCTAAAATCAAGATCACAATTTCTAGCTAGTAAAGTTAAATCCAAACCACTAGAAATCATTATCTTGTTCTTGTGTAACTATCTAGCGGATCAAAATCCCTAGAACTTAATCTCAAATTGCGTTTAGCATTTGAATCTTTTTTATTACAAAAATAGAAAAAGTTCATGTCAAATTTATTCTAGATTTGTGATAATTAATTTGAGATTAATTCCTTGTAATCGATACAGTTGTTGTAACACCTTTCAAGTTTAATAATATTTTTATTTAACTAGAATTTTGTTTCATTTTTTTATTCCGCATTTAATTCAATTATTCGGTACTGTTTGTATTCAACCCCCCCTTCTACAAACACATTGGGACCTAACAATTGGTATCAGAGCCTTCTGATTAACGAACAAATCAAGATCCTAGACTTTTGTGATTTTTCAACTCCTTGAATTTTTATTTATTCAAAAATTCATAATGACTTCACAAAAAGTTGGAACCGTTAAAATCCCACTTTTTGATAAAGAAAATTATATCATGTGGAAGAAGAAGATGCTATTATTTTTACAAGTTGCAAATCCCAAATATCTGAACTTGTTAAAGAAGGGACTAAAAATTCCGACGGTTATTGAACCAGAGGTGATAGTAGATGATGTTGTGATTACCAAAGCTAGAACCTATCCAAAAGAGCCTGAAGATTTTACTCCTGCTGAGAAGGAAGAAGCCTCCTTGGATGCCAGCCTTCAATTAATATTAATTGATTCCCTTGATCCCTTGATGAATAGACATGTGATGAACTATAAAAATTCCAAACACATGTGGGAAACTATTGAGGTGATTAATGAAGGCACAGAGGAAGTTAGGGAGAACAAGTTGGAGATCCTAACCTCTGAGTATGAACATTTTACATCAAATCCAGGAGAAGGAATTACTGAAGTGTTTGAGAGGTACAATGCGTTGATCAACAACCTGAACATAAATGGAAAATTTTATTCAATCAGGGAGGTCAACAAAAAGTTCCTTTTAACACTGCCAACTCATCTTGAATATAGAATCACTGCCATTAGAGAAGCTAGAGATCTGAGTGAGATTTCTTTGGATAGACTCTATGGTGTGTTAAAAACCTATGAGTTGGAGCAGATTCAGCAAAAGGAAGTCTACGGGAAAGATAGAATGGTTAGCACATCTACTGCTCTTGTAGCTCAAGGTCAACAACAACAACAATCTCAACAGTTGGAGAGAATGGTACAGTTTTCCAAGGCTGAGGAAAATGTGTTAGTAGCAGAATATGATCCTCCTACTACAAATCAATGAAGTGATGATTTTTATTCCTTGGAAGAGCTGGAGCAATTGGAAGATGAGTCAATGGCCCAAATTGTCAAAAGATTCTCCAATGTCAGATTCAAGAGGAATCCCAAGCTTAAGTACAAGTCCAACGACAGCAAATTCCAGAAAGGTGGATCTTCATCCTCTAACACCAGTAGTGGTGGATACAAAACAGGGATGGTTGATCGGAGCACCATCAGATGCTATAACTGCAATGAGTTGGGACACTTTGCCACAGAATGTAGGAAGCCAAAGCAAGTAAGGAAGAACTCTTATTATTCAAATCAGAAGAGTAACTCTGAAAGGGCTTATATGGCAAAGGGAAGAAGCTGGGATGATACTGATAGTGAAGATGAAGAAGAAGGGAATCTTGCTCTTATGGCTATTGATGGAAAAGCTTCATCGTCAAGAAAAGAGGTAAAATATACTGATGCTGAATTGGTTTATCATCTAGGAGGTAACTTAGATAATGCACGTCGTGATAATGAACTGTTAAGTTTACAGATCAAAGACCTTGAGAAAGAGGTCAATGAATTAAGACTAGTGCATATTAATCAAGACAAATTAAAAGAACAAGTATCTTTTCTAGAGAATAGAGTTGACTGTTATAGAAAACTCGAAACTATTCTCAAAGATAAGATCACCGGTCTTGAGACTAAGCTTAGAGCCTACTTCAATTCTTGTTCGAAGGCTAAAGAGTTCTACAGTAAGGAATCTATTAATCAAACATCTGGAATAGGTTATGATTACAATGTTGCAATTGGAGAATTAGGCATAAACTCCCCTCCTCATGTCTGTGCTAAAGGGAGGGAAGTACCACATGTGCTTAAGGGTGTTAATGAACCCCTCTATAAACCATCAATTGCTGACCATTTGATGCGACCTCTTCTGTTATTCAAGAAGAAATGTGTGCTGAAGATCTTGCTAATGAGAAGGTTGTTTCCAAGTCGAGTGTGTCGAAAGTTCCAGTCAAAGTTGTGAAAGCAACCGAGACTAACTCAGACACACATGAGTTGGAAAACAAAAATGCCATGACTACCATACATAAATTGCCTGCTGTTAATCACTCTCATAAAGCATGTGGTGTTTCTAATTGTATGTCTTGTGCTTTTAATATGATGTATGCTTATTTTAATGGTAAGCATGTTTCTAATGATAAGACTACTCCTCGTTAGCATGTGAATAACAAGAAGCATGATAGATCTAAGACTGCTAGTCCTTCTAAGGCTAGAAAGGAGACATTTGTGCCTAAGCCTAAACAGAAATTTGTTAAGGCTGTTTACAAGGTCAAATGTTCAGTCATTGAGGATGTTGAGACCATTAAAATTAAAAATGTTGTTTTTCCTGACAAAGGACAATTCTACAAGTATGCCGGACCCAACCAAGTTTGGGTTCCGAAGAAGGTCTAATCCATTTGAAGTGCAGGGCAGTATACAGGTGTAACCTGTAGTGTGGATTCTTGATAAGTGGATCATCAAGACATATGACCGGAGATAGAGCCCTGCTATCAAATGTGGATTGAGAAAGCTTGCCCACTGGTTACCTTTGGAGATAACAGCAAAGGTTTATTTGAGGGATATGGCTGTTTGCAAGTTGGATATGTTATCAGTGAAATTTTGTATATTGTGCTAGGTTATTATCAGGAAGCAGTATCTAACATATAGCACCAGTGACGAGACTTGAGAATATTATGACATATCAGGCACTTGATGCACGTTACACTTGGAATTGGACTCTAGTAAGATGTGTACAAGTGTACTCCTGGTTGGTGAGTCAAAAGAGGAAGTCAATGCACCTCAGTTCATGGACTTTGCAGTTGTAGATCTATTGGACTATGCAATCTCTTCTTCACAATCTCACTTCAGGTTGGTATGAACTAGTGTACTGCTCAAGCAATCGTCTATTTATAACTCTCTAATCACTAGGCACAATCATATTATTTAATATGTGCAGTGAGTTTTAGGAGTAAATCAAACTTCTTTCTACATTAGTGATTTCTTATTTCATGTAAAATCCTTTGAAATCACTATTGTACATCATCTCTCTCAAAAGATTAAATGTATAATTTTCATTCATTATAGATCTTAAGTACATTTTATCTCTCTATATTGCCCTATGTTCTGTGATACAGGTTCAGTCTCCAATGACTTTCTTTCATTGACAGTCATGAGGTTGAAAACCCACAACATCTATCCCAGACTGTAAAGACAAACACAGAAACAGAACTAACCAACACTCTCTTACCACTAAATGTAGTATGAATGAGCGTGAGGGAGATAGTGCCTTAGTGCACCACATAAGGAAGGTTCTGTAGTCAACCCAGTAGCTCTGTCTCCTACATAGATGAGTAGTATTTAAACTGAGACAACTGCTAGCCCCCATACATCTTCTCAAAAAGATGTAATGGCTGAAAAGGCACAAAAACAGTTACTAGATTCATTCTCTCAACAGGGTGCGTCTATTGAAATTTGCCTGTCGGCCAAGGTATCCGATGTAGTGTCACCACTTCAAACATAAATAATTCTTGATGCACAAGGAGAGGTTACACACATAAAGGATGAGTTGACGGAAACAAGAGTTTTGACCATTTTAAGGTCAGATTCGATTGTTTAAGGTTCGTTAATGGACCAATTGCCTTTATAGGTTTTAGGAGAGGATACTGATCCAAAAGCCATATGTCAGTGGTCAGTGTCTACCTCCCCAGGCTTAAATCCCCTGGATGCATCTGCGGATAGTGGATCTGACATAGGCGCAGATCGACAACTTGTTGACAATGATTCAGATATTACCTGATGAGTCACAAGGAAATGTCTTCACAGACATTAGAAGGGAACTTTGATCTTTATGCTAAATTCGTTGGATCATTGTTTACCTTCCCAGAATTCAAATCTGGAACCCTAAAAGGGAAACTAGCAACTTGTAGATTATGACTCAGATTTATCTGACGAGTTTAACAAGGATGGGGATTTGCGAACTCCCATTGCACCACCTGTGACCTCCTTAAGGATGGCTAAGGTGATTTTCCTTGCAGGTACAGCTGGATTATGGAGCTATGTGAGAAGAGTGATACACTTGTGAGAATGAGTGTAAACACGAGTGGAGAGAAGAGTGAAACACATGTGAGGTACACTAAACAGAATCACATACTCACAGTGAGGAAGAAAGAGAAACTACTTGTTATTTCTTTTCCAACCAAGTGAAATATAAGAACTCCTTCAGACGACGGCATACATTCCTTCTTTAAGGGGGAGATAAAAGCTTAAGTAATAGTTTGGAGGATTCCTCAACTAAGGGGGAGAAATAGCAGGAAGGAAGAAAAAGATCAAACATGTACACTACACCACACCATTGTTGTTTGTAACTACGGATCCTATTATACGGGAGAGGTGGTAAACACAAGGTGATTTTCTAGTAAGGGAAGAAGCTGTTAGGGGAGTACCATTGGTTTTTATTAGCGGATCCTATTGAACGGGAGAGGTCGTAAACGAAGGTGATCTTCTTTAATCAGTTGATTCTCATAGGGGGAGAAGCAAGAGAGATATGTGCTTCTCAATAGGAAATGTGGTTGTATAAAAGAAGATGAAACTACTTGAAGATATGTTCAGTCTAGAGGAACATCAATTTGGAATCTGGAAAAGGTTAAATGTTATCCAGAACTTTTCTGCTATTTACTTTGCATTTCTGATTATATCTTTTTCTTATTTGTTAGTTGAGTTACTAGGTATTTGTGTGTTATTGTCTAACAAACAAATAGGGGGAGATTGAAAGGCATATGTCATAGCCTATTTGTATATTCGAGGATTCAACTCAACTCAAATAAGAATGTAATAAGAAATTAGTGGATCTACCGTCAGAGAGATCTCGCAAAGTAACATCCGTCAGAGGATTCAGAAACAAGGTTCATCTACAGACTTGAGGAATTTATTCACTGGAAGAAGTTCAAGAAATTGATCATGCCTCAGTGATATAAATCAAGATTGTGGATTTAATCAAGTGACAGAGATCTCGTCAGAGTATCATTAATTACAAGGATTTAATCTGAAGAAAATCAGAGTATCAAAGTCAAGACATGAAGAAACGTCACGGAAGTTAGTCACTCATGAACCAGACAGTACATCGAGTGTCAACATTGAAGTGGTGGAATTGATTCATATATTTCAGTGATTTTCAGAAGATATACAAAAGAATAGATGCTGCTCAAGATTATTTTGTAACTATCTAGCGGATCAAAATCCCTAGAACTTAATCTCAAATTGCGTTTAGCATTTGAATCTTTTTTATTACAAAAATAGAAAAAGTTCATGTCGAATTTATTCTAGATTTGTGATAATTAATTTGAGATTAATTCCTTGTAATCGATACAGTTGTTGTAACACCTTTCAAGTTTAATAATATTTTTATTTAACTTGAATTTTGTTTCATTTTTTTTTATTCCGCATTTAATTTGATTATTCGGTACTGTTTGTATTCAACCCCCCTTCTACAAACACATTGGGACCTAACAAGGAGCTATGGTTGTTTGGTTAACTACCAACCAGGAAAGGTCCATTTAGGGACAAATGTTTTGAATAGAAAGAAAAGAGTGAATACCATTAAGATTGTTGGGAAATGGTTAAAAGAATTGGAAAAGTTGGAAATTGAAGAATAGGTTTTGATCCGTCTTCTGGGTTATGCTGATACTTACTTTCTTGTTGGATATCAAAGGTGGTATTAATATAGATGATTGATGTTGACTTCAGTATGGGACGTTGTGAGCATCAAAGTTCGTATTGATATCTAATTTGATAAGACAACAAAATGAGTATTAGTACCAAGAGACCGGGTTTCGAATAAAGTTCTGGTTCATTCTGTTCTAAATTAATATATTTCCTTTCAGATAGTAAAAGATTGTCGCTTGATAAATAAACTTGATAGTGATTGAAAAGAAATTGAGATATACTACAAAGTGATGAGTTAAATGCAATTGTCAAGATTTTCCTTTAATTTTTAGTTTCTGAATAGATTTAGAACATTTCGAAGCATCAGATGTCATGAGCTCAGTATATCGGGCGCAAACGGATAAAAAGTACGAGAGATCGATTAAAGATTCTCGAATTAAGTAGAAAATGATCATAGGCTCGATTAATCGAACAAAAAGAGACATGAAAAGTAAAGTAGAACAGTTAGTGAAAATAGAAATTTCATGAACATGAACTATTAGAATTGGAAAGGAAAGAAGGTTAGTGTAAATTAAGTTAGTCCTTTGAAACAGTAAGATAAATAGAACGATTGTGAATGAGTTAGTCTTGCTGTCACAGGTATAACGAGTTCATAAGACGTTCATAAATGTATGACCAGGAAGAGTAATTTAGCTCCACATGTATGAAATGGAGATTTGAGTCAGGTTACGTGAGTAACTGATAGATTTGATACCGGTGAGAGACCGTTGAGTGTGATTAAAGTGATGAAACCTGAGAAATTATAAGAGAGATACTTGGAAAATATCATGGTCAGTTCCTTAGCATGATTCTGAGGACAGAATCATTTTAAGGGGGTAGGATGTAACGTCTGAGAAATATTATGTAATTATTTTTATCAGTAAATAATTATTATGTGATTATTATGTGAATTTTGGTGAATTATTTGATGATTGATATTAATATTTGGGGTGTTGATATCTGATAAAATTAGGATGTTTTAATTTCTAATTATCCAGAATTAAATATAGATAATTTTGGTATTTTTCTGGAAATTTTTGGATTATTGTATGATTTTATAAGAATTTATAGAATTAATAATGATTGTTTTTACGTAATTATAAAATTACTTTTTAGAACCAGAAATCGTCTCACTTCAACCGTTTTTGCATTTTTACAACCCGAAACTCTTCCGAAAACTCCTTTCTAACCTAATCTGATAATTCTGAACACTTTTCATGTTTTGACTTTTTCGATCCGGGGTACAGTTTGATCCGTACGAGTCCTGGCGTGAAATTTTTGATATGCAAATCATTTTATAGATCGATAAAAATCCGTATTCTCAAAAGGCGAGATATTATTACCTTATCTTCGTATAGAGTGTTTTGTAGGAAGTTCTGTTTTGATAATTATCCAAGTCTGGTATTAAAATTGTATCGTCTTTTTAGTTACTTAGCGACTAAGTAACCTATTTTCGGATCCAATATAGAAATACAATTATTGATTTATCAAATAAATGAAATATGTGATGGGTCTGTTAGTTGTGTGTTACCTTATTGTTAATTGTGGGTAATTGTTGGATACAAGCCTTGTTTGTATAATTAATTATTGCGTTGTATGACATTATTTTGTTTTAAAATGATTTCTATCGAATATTTATTCTCATATATGCAAAAGTTATTTCTAAAATTATTTTGTTGTTTCATAATTTTATTTATTATTTGTGGGAGTTTATAAAATTTAGAAATTCATATTTTATTGATTATTTATTTTTAAATGATTTCTGAAATGTATTTAATTGTAAAATCAATATTTAATTCCAGAATATTTCAAAAAATCATGAAAATTTTATTCTATTAACTTTTAAATATTTCGAGAATTTTAAAAAAATTTCGGTAATTTTCTGGCTTTTATTTGCAAAACGCGGGTCGGTTACATATTCCAAAAAATGATTTAAAATTTTGAAAATTTTATATTATTAGTTTTAAATAATTCCGAGATATTTGAAACTATTTTCGTGAATTGTGGGGTTAATTTTTATTCGTAAACTACTTGTTAGATTGTTAATTTCGGTGTCAAATCGGGTTAGCAATCAGATAAGGGTTATAGTTTTTATCAATTTATTTTCTTCTTTTTCCATGCCTTCTCTCAACATCACCGACTGTCTCTCCTCTCTCTATTTTCTCGGCTCTCTCTCTCCTAACTCTCTCTTCTTCTCCCTCCCAATTTCTTCTCTTTTTCTCTCTTAATTTCTTCAATCTCATGGTTTCTTTTCTTTCACCGCCGTTCTCCCGTCTCTGCCTCCGTTTTCCCCTGTTCCTCGGTAATTTTCCGGTTACCGCCTTATATATTCCGGCTGGTTTTCTATTGGGTATCGTGCGCGTATGTGTGCGTGAGTCTGTGTGGGTGTGTATACGTGTGTGCGTGTCTCGTGTGTGTTGTGGTTTTAGTCTCCTGTGCCGCCTTCATCTCCGGTTGCCGCCTGTTTCTCCGGCATGGCAACCGGCTGCTTTTTTCGTGCGCGTGGCTATGTGCCTCCGCGCGTGTACCTGTGACAGTTCCGATTATGCTGTGTTGTGGCCTGATTATTTTGGAATGAGTTTTACTGTATTTATTTATTTTTGCAGGAAATAATAATTGATTAATGTTTCATGATATAAATTGATTAGTCGATGTTGCGAGAGTTAATTATTAATTATCGATGAAATTCGTGAAGGAGGTTCGATATAATCAAAAACCTGTGAATTTTATCGCCGTCGGCGATGAGCCTCGGCGAGCCGACGGTGGACGATGATGATTTTAATCTGAGTCCTACATTTATAAATTATAAATAATTGAAAATTTTAGTTTATGAAATTAATTTCGAAATGGAAAGAAAAATAAAATACGAATAATAATAATTAATAAAGTGAATCGTATCGATGGATAGGATTGATGAATTGATTGTGATTGTGTTGTGTTGTGATTGTTAATTGTAATTGACGTCGAATTGCTCGACGGGTAGACCGATAAACAAAGGAGACGCTGCCCGATTTTCGGAAAATTAATTCTGAAAATACGGGAACGTAATCTATAATTATCGGAGACGTCGAATGAAAGTACATAGTTATATTATACGAATCTGGTTACGTGCTATGACAAAACCTTTTATAATCACCCTACTATTTTCGAAACAACAAATATACGTACTTTCCGAAAACAAACACCGAACCGAGTTTCGAAGATGTGGACCATAATTGCTATGTCTATTTCAATAATACATATAAATATGAGTTGGGTTATAAAATCATATGGGTAGAATAGGATAGTGGTGTTATGTTAAGCGAAACGATTATCTGAATTAGGGTATTTTAACCCTGTAGATCCTAGTCGGAAGACCCGAGGAGTGACGTTAGACTAGGAATGATGTAATATCCCATATTTTCAAATATTATTATTATAATTATTTGGAATTATTTATGTGAATTTTATGTGAATTTTTGTGAATTATCTGGTATTATTTTAATTTATATATGATATTATTTGAGTATTTTAATTTTTATATGTTCAGAATAAAGTATAGATAATTGTAGTATTTTTCTGGTAATTTTTGGAGTGTTATATGATTTTATATTGATTTATGAATTATTAATTATTTTCTGAGTAATTACCAAAATTATTTTATAAAGCCGGAAATCTTCCAACTTCAACCGTTTTTGCGTTTTTACAACCCGTAACTCTTCCGAAAACTCCTTTCTAACCAAATTTGGTATTTCCGGACATTTTTCGTGTTTTGACTTTTTCGATCTGGATTACGGTTTAACCCGTGCGCGGCCCGGCGCAAGATTTTCGGTACGTTAACCATTTCGATAAATCAACAAAACCCGTATTCTCGAGAGACAAGATATTTTTATATTATTTTCGTATAAGGTGTTTTATGAAAAGCTCGGTTTTGATAATTATTCAAATCTGGTATTAAATTGTATCGTTTTTATAGTTACTTAGCGGCTAAGTAATCTATTTTGGATCGTTTTGTAGCTACTTAGCGGCTAAGCAACTAAATTATCGATCCAAAATGAACCAATATTCCTTAAATATAAATAGCCTATTTCTTATTTAATTTATTTCGTTTATTCATTTGCAACCAGTTAAAATACCGTAAATACAGAGAAAAACCCTAGAAACCGATACGTTCCTGAAAATCAAACGCGCAAACGAGGACGTTACCGAACTCCGATTCAGGCGTGCAGCATATCAAATCGAAGCTCTCGAAATCTTCTTTCTAAATCAATCATCAGTTTTTACCCAGAAATCAAGGTATTTTTCTTATTTAATTATTTTAATTCGAATTATTTAGTGAATAAAATATGAATTTTTGCAGACCTGATTATTTGAGTGTTTTGATGATTCCATGTTGTAGAGCATGTTTTTCTGGTCAATTTCATATATTATACTTCAAAAATAGAGTTCTATATCATGTAGTAATTGAAGTTTGATTTTCTGAAAATTATTTGAAAATGTGTTCTTGGTGTCCTTGAAGAGTTCTGAGAATCAAACCCAAATTTGAGGGTGATGCAGATATCCAATTTCAATGTTCAAGTAGCCGTTTTGAAACCCTCAATCTTCTCTATCTATATATCTGTCATCAAATCGTTTCAACAATTGGTAAATTTTAAAATCGATTTTTAGGGTTTATATTCGAGAAATAGGGCTTTTTGATTGGGTGATTATTGGCTTGTTTGGATTGTTCGGTTAGATTATATGTATCTTTAGCTACAGTTTCATGTATATAGCCTTGGGTTTGGTTGAGAAATCATGATTTTCAAAGCTGGCCGGAAAAAGCTCGGTTAGCCGGTAAAAATGGCGACGCTGGCCGGATTCGACGATTTAATCGTCGTTTGTTGCATCTGTTACTTGGGCTGAGTTGCCGGAACAAATTGAAGACAGAATCGGGATTTTTCTGCAGTGTTTTAACCCCAGAACGGGGTTGTCGGTTGTCGCCGAAAAATAAGTCCGGTGGCCGGTTTCTGGGGAGTTCCGGCCGACCCGGCTGTGTTCTTCCCCGGCCCGGTTTGACCCGTTTTAAACCCAATTTCCGACCCGATTTAGATCCTGTTTTCTCATATTCCAAAATCAAAAACATTTTTCTGCAATTTTTATTTTATTTTAAATCAAAATTCAGTTTCTTTTATTCTAAAAATTCATTTTTATTTTGAAAATCATTATTTTAATTCTGAAAATTTATTTTTAATTCAAAAATAAATCCAAATTATTTAACTAATTAATTTTAGTTGATAATTAATTATTTAATTAGTCAGTTAATTTAAATATTAATTGATTAATTAATTTAATTAGTTATTAATTAATTTTAATTGATTATTTAATTAGATTTATTTATTTATTCTTGATTTAAAAATTCCGAAAAATAGCTTTGAACTTTTAAATTTTATTTTAAATTATTTTCTAGGCTCGATAATTCTTATAAAATTATTTTCGGGTGTTCGAGCCCTATTATGTAATTATTAATTGATTCGAAGACCGTTTTAATTCCGAAAAATATTCAAAAATTCATAATAAATTAACTGTTCGTCCAATTAATTCGAAACGAACGCCTCTAGACTCAAAAAAATATTCCGCTTTCATTAAAAATACTCTCAAGACCCAAATTCTTTTGTTTCGTAAGGTCACTTGTTTTACGAATCATTCTGAGTCAATTTTTTATCAATAAACCATATTTTTGACCCGATTTCAGTTTTAAACGTACCGAGTCGAACCTTTTGACGAACCGAGACATGTGTTATATAAATTATATGATACGTGAGTTATGTGTTTACGTGCTATGTGAATTATGTGCATATGTGGGTCAATAGTCCTGTGTTTGGCTGTCTTCTTTATGTGCGGGTTATCGTATGGGTAGACAATAGGGTTTTGACGCGCAGTTCGTCGAGTGATTATCGATTAGACGATTAAAGTTTTGTATTTTAATTATAGATGCGGATCCTTCGAGTTGATCAGGAAAATATGTTGGATAAAGAGTGAGATGGAATGGAATTGGATAATTGGCTTCTAACAATCGCAGGAGCATCATATCAGTCAAGTGTTGAAAAGAAAGACGGTGATGTTTTAAGACAGAATGTCAGAATTGATGCGTCTTTGCGAGTGTGACTAACTACTAATACCCATAGGCAAGTATCCCTATCACCACTTATCGTTCAAGTGATATTTATTTTAAATCTTATCATGCAAGTATTATTTTCCTCAGTTCGGAATAGACAAATGTTTTACATATCGCTGAATTAAATGATTTTATTTATGCAAGTATTCTTCTGCTATTCTAGGTTCAGAATAGTTAAATGTTTTACTTATCAAATTACTGGATTTATAAATGTTTTGGATTTTGAGAAAAATGATTTGGTTGCGAGTATTCCTGCCAAAGTGAATGGGGGAATAAAATTATTTCGGGTGTCGAGTATTATGACCCCTTTTTCAATAAAAAGGTTTTAAGATTGGAATGGTTATTGGTTACTGGTTATAGCGTAGGTGATCGAGATATCGGTCCAGCTGTAATATCTTTCAAGGCTAGTAATGCCTTTCTGGCGCCCTATAGGTACCGTATATCTTCGGGATACGGGTAGTACCTATACTTACGGTATGGCTGCGGGATACCGGTGTTGTTTCGCGACTGATCATCGGGAATAACATGAAATATAATTGGTTCCAATATAAATTGATATATAAATTTCTTTATTGTTTTGATTATCATAGAATAAATGATTTATCAACTGTTTCTGTTTTGGAATAATGGAAAAATGCAGTTTTGATTCAGATTCTGATTTATGCTGATACTTACGTTGTTGTTAAATATCAAAGGTGGTATTAGTATAGATGATTGATGTGGACTTCAATATGGGATGTTGTGAGCATCAAAGTTCGTATTGATATCTAATTTGATATGACAACAAAATAAGTATTAATATTAAGAGTTCGGTTTTGAGTAAAGTTTAAGATTAATTCCATAAGCATTGCTTCTTGTTATTGTTGTTTACGATATTTCCGTAAACACTGTCTTACGAGTTTTATTCTCGTCAAGATATAAAGTATTGCTGAAGCATTTCGCTCAAAAATATCAAAAGGATTTTGAACACTGAGGAGAAATCAATTATGGGGTTCCTCAACTAAAATTTTATGATTCGGCAATTATGATTTTAAATGTTCTGCTCTAATGCAGATGTCGGTTTTATATCAAAAATGACCCTATATATGCTATAATGATCTTGCTGAGCATTTCTTCCGCTCATACTTGCCTGTTTTTAAATTTAACCTCCAGTGAGGATTAGCTTGCGCTGTTTAGCTGCGTAATTCGAGGAAGCAAATAAGAAGCTTTTGAAAGGTGGTTGGTCCAAGGTTTGCGGACTAGTGTAAGTTTTATTGTATAAAGTTGTTTATATTATATTATATTATAATTGTGTTATTTTATAGTTGGGCCTAGTATACTTTTTTTCGAAGTTATACTAGCGGGTTAGTATTGAATTGGATTTTGTTAAAATTGGGTTTTAAAAGAAAGTCAAAAATTATTGGTGGAATTTAGATTTCTTGTTGTTAGAATTGTAACCTTAAAAGATCTTGGATTAGTTTGGGGTCATAAATGATAAATATCTTCCGCTGGCATTGCATTTTGGTTTAACAGGTTGATTTGGATTGAGGTTTCATAGTGATGACCAAATCCCTTGACCCCGGATTTAGGGGCGTTATAGGTTGGTATCAGAGCTGAGTTTATAGTAAACTAGAAACAAGAGTGTGTAGGAGTGTGTATAGTTATGTGAGGACGATTGAGCTCATATCGAGTTCCTGTTGGACTATCGGATATACTACCAACGAGTAAGTTAAGATAAGTGTATTTGTTTGAGATGGTTGTGCTGAGCTGGATGGAACTCCGGGAAGCTTCAAAACTTCTGTTGTGGAATATTTCGGGGCTACTACGATTCGATGATGATGAAGATTATCGATATCCATGGAAAATGAAGAAGTGTCTAGAATTAGATAGCGAGTCAACAGAAGAATTCCAAAAGAAGATAATATTAAGGCCTTGGCAATACCTTCTCTTTCTATAACTTCTTTTGTCATCTCTCAAAAAGAGGTACCTGTTAAATGATATATTCCCTAACCACTCATTTTCAATCATATATGTGTTTTAAATGTGCCAGAGACTGTCATGAAACCTATTTTTAGGTTTTGATAGCTCTGTCAAGTTGTGAAATTTAACTTCCACTTTTCTTATTTGGTGGATAGTTTCTTGGTGATGTGACACCAGTTGCTCATTGGTGCCAGAATTTTGTTCTCTAGACTTCATTTCCTTCAGAAATATCAGCTTTGAAATCTTTTCAGTTTTATTCATTTGATTTTGAATTCCTTTTACTCTGACTGAGATGAACAACCCTAAGTATAGGGGACACAAGGTATACTTGTCTGTGTGATAGGAGTTGGATGGGACGCCATCACTTGTGTGTGTTGTGAATACATGAAGGTTAATAACCTTTAGTAGTGTCTTGATTTTGGCATGCAACACCAAGTTCGTTTGATCATATTGATCTCTCAATTGCCTTTTACTTCAACAATACTTTTCTCAAATTCAGATTTTGGTCCTATGATATGGGATTCATTTCTTTTTGAAATTCTATGATTTTTATCATCTGAAATATTCGAAGGTATGCCAATCAAGTTGGGCTGAGCTATCTTGAACAAGGAGAAGTAGGGTTATTTGATGGGATTACCAAGAGCAACAGTGGACTGCGATGTGATTAAAATATTAGTGGCGTACAATGAATTCAATCTGTTTCTTTATTTCTCTCTCTATTTGTCTCTCTCTTTCTTTTTCTTTCTCTCCATCTTTCTCTCTATTCTTTTCTCGCAAGTAGTAAAGGGAATTCTATTGAGGAATTGGTCAAAAGATGTGGATGGAACAGTGGTGCACAACGAAGCTCCTGTAAAAATTTTATTATACAAGGAATACAAGATTAATTCGAGGTTTTGGAAAAATTGAGTTTATTTGGAAATGGAAAGTTGGTTAGAAGACCCTTAGTGCTTTCTTCTGCTGATTCGGAGGACGGAATCCTTATAAGGGGAGTAGACTGTAATATCCCATATTTTCAAATATTATTATTATAATTATTTGGAATTATTTATGTGAATTTTATGTGAATTTTTGTGAATTACCTGGTAATTGAAATTGATGCTTTGGATGTTTACATATGATATTAATAGAGTATTTTAATTTTTATATGTTTAGAATAAAGTATGGATAATTGTGGTATTTTTCTGGTAATTTTTGGAGTGTTATATGATTTTATATTGATTTATGAATTATTAATTATTTTCTGAGTAATTACCAAAATTATTTTATAAAGCTGGGAATCTTCCAACTTCAACCGTTTTTGCGTTTTTACAACCCGAAACTCTTCCGAAAAATCCTTCCTAACCTAATCTGGTAATTCCGGACATTTTCCGTGTTTTGACTTTTTCGATCCGGATTACGGTTTGACCCATGCGAGGCCCAACGCAAGATTTTCGGTACGTTAACCATTTCGATAAATCAATAAAACCCGTATTCTCGAGAGACGGGATATTTTTACATTATTTTCGTATATGATGTTTTATGAAAAGCTCGGTTTTGATAATTATTCAATTCTGGTATTAAATTGTATCGTTTTTATAGTTACTTGGCGGTTAAGTAATCAAATTTGGATCGTTTTGTAGTTACTTAGCGGCTAAGCAACTAATTTATCGATCCAAAACGAACCAATATTTCGTAAATATAAATAGCTTATTTCTTATTTCATTTATTTCGTTTATTCAGTTACAACCAGTTAAAATACCATAAATATAGAGAAAAACCCTGGAAACCGATACTTTCCTGAAAATCAAACGCGCAAATGAGGACATTACCGAACTCCGATTCGGGCGTGCAACATATCAAAACAACGCTCTCGAAATCTTCTTTCTGAATCAATCATCACTTTTTACCCAGAAATCAAGGTATTTTTCTTATTTAATTATTTTAATTCGAATTATTTAGTGAATAAAATATGAATTTTTGCAGACGTGATTATTTGAGTGTTTTGATGATTCCATGTTGTAGAGCATGTTTTTCTGGTCAATTTCATATATTATACTTCAAAAATAGAGTTCTATATCATGTAGTAATTGAAGTTTGATTTTCTGAAAATTATTTGAAAATGTGTTCTTGGTGTCCTTGAAGAGTTCTGAGAATCAAACCCAAATTTGAGGGTGATGCAGATATCCAATTTCAATGTTCAAGTAGCCGTTTTGAAACCCTCAATCTTCTCTATCTATATATCTGTCATCAAATCGTTTCAACAATTGGTAAATTTTAAAATCGATTTTTAGGGTTTATATTCGAGAAATAAGGCTTTTTGATTGGGTGATTATTGGCTTGTTTGGATTGTTCGGTTAGATTATATGTATCTTTAGCTACAGTTTCATGTATATAGCCTTGAGTTTGGTTGAGAAATCATGATTTTCAAAGCTGGCCGGAAAAAGCTCGGTTAGCCGGTAAAAATGGCGACGCTGGCCGGATTCGACGATTTAATCGTCGTTTGTTTGCATCTGTTACTTGGGCTGAGTTGCCGGAACAAATTGAAGACAGAATCGGGATTTTTCTGCAGTGTTTTAACCCCAGAACGGGGTTGTCGGTTGTCGCCGAAAAATAAGTCCGGTGACCGGTTTCTGGGGAGTTCCGGCAGACCCGGCTGTGTTCTTCCCCGGCCCGGTTCGACCCGTTTTAAACCCAATTTCCGACCCGATTTAGATCCTGTTTTCTCATATTCCAAAATCAAAAACATTTTTCTGCAATTTTTAGTTTATTTTAAATCAAAATTCAGTTTCTTTTATTCTAAAAATTCATTTTTATTTTGAAAATCATTATTTTAATTCTGAAAATTTATTTTTAATTCAAAAATAAATCCAAATTATTTAATTAATTAATTTTAGTTGATAATTAATTATTTAATTAGTCAGTTAATTTAAATATTAATTGATTAATTAATTTAATTAGTTATTAATTAATTTTAATTGATTATTTAATTAGATTTAATTATTTATTCTTGATTTAAAAATTCCGAAAAATAGCTTTGAACTTTTAAATTTTATTTTAAATTATTTTCTAGGCTCGATAATTCTTATAAAATTATTTTCGGGTGTTCGAGCCCTATTATGTAATTATTAAATGATTCGAAGACCGTTTTAATTCCGAAAAATGTTCAAAAATTCATAATAAATTAAATGTTCGTCCAATTAATTCGAAACGAACGCCTCTAGACTCAAAAAAATATTCCGCTTTCATTAAAAATACTCTCGAGACCCAAATTCTTTTGTTTCGTAAGGTCACTTGTTTTACGAATCATTGTGAGTCAATTTTTTATCAATAAATCATATTTTTGACCCGATTTCAGTTTTAAACGTACCGAGTCGAACCTTTTGACGAACCGAGACATGTGTTATATGAATTATGTGATACGTGAGTTATGTGTTTACGTGCTATGTGAATTATGTATATATGTGGGTCAATAGTCTTGTGTTTGGCTTCTTCTTTA
Source organism: Apium graveolens (assembly GCF_009905375.1). Lineage (NCBI taxonomy): Eukaryota > Viridiplantae > Streptophyta > Magnoliopsida > Apiales > Apiaceae > Apium > Apium graveolens. The sequence goes on from NC_133653.1 coordinate 109,828,317, forward strand.
TGTGCGGGTTATCGTATGGGTAGATAATAGGGTTTTGACGCCAGTTTGGCGAGTGATTATCGATTAGATGATTAAAGTTCTATATTTTAATTATAGATGCGGATCCTTCGAGTTGATCAGGACAAGATGTTGGATAAAGAGTGAGATAGAATGGAATTGGATAACTGGCTTCTAGCAATCGCAGGAGCAACATATTAGTCAAGTGTTGAAAAGAAGGACGGTGTTGTTTTAAGACAGAATGTCAGAATTGATGCGTCTTTGCGAGTGTGACTAACTACTAAAACCCAAATGCAAGTATCCCTATCATCAGTTATCGTTCAAGTGATATTTATTTTAAATCTTATCATGCAAGTATTGCTTTCCTCAGTTCAGAATAGACAAATGTTTTACATATCGCTGAATTAAATGATTCTGTTTATGCAAGTATTCTTCTGCTATTCTAGGTTCAGAATAGTTAAATGTTTTACTTATCAAATTACTGGATTTATAAATATTTTGGATTTTGAGAAAAATGATTTGGTTGCGAGTATTCCTGCCCAACTGAATGGGGGAATAAAATTATTTCGGGTGTCGAGTATGTTGTGAATATGTTGTGTACCTGATGATCACTTAAACAAAACATCTAAGTAGATTTTGCTTAGTAAAATTTTGTAGCACTCGACGAATAAGAATTATAGTCCCGACGGATAACTGATTATAGCCCCGACGGATGATTAACTTATTATGCATCGAGTGAGTAGGTTATGTAATAATAAGTTTGTAGCACAGCGATGTATGCACCTTTGTATAGAATCTGTAGTAGCATATAAGTCATGTTGACTTTAACTAGATATGCAGAATTGGTTGATTAATTGTACATAAGTAATGTCTTATAATTATGTATAAGTGAAATGAAGTCAAGTGCCAAAATAGCTACCGACGAATGATTAACAAAGCCTTCGACGGATGATCAAATGACTATCAACGGATGTTTAACATAGCAGTCGACGGATGATCAATTAAGTCATCGACGGATGATCTGAAAGTCGACGGATGATCATATCAAGAATTCAAACATCAGTTGAACAGTGAAAGCTGACACACAGCCGTCGAGTTGGATACAAACACATTGTGGAAGCCCATTAACTGGGTAATAGAGGACAAAAAGCAGCAAATATTAAGACTGTTAGATTTTATATTTGTTCAGTCTTTTTGACTTTGTAATTTTGGTATTATATAAACCAAGAGAGTAGCAAATAGAAAAATAACTGAGATAGTTGAGAAACACAAAAACAGAGAAATCTTTGTAAGCTTAATCTTGAGCATTTCCTGTATTTTCAGCAGTTCCATTTGTAAGCAGCTGTGGGCATTTCTGCACACAGAATCCTCTCGATATATTATATATATCTCTGGTGGAATTGTTTAAATCAACCAAAAAGTTTTTAAAGACTCTTGTTTTTAATTACTTGTGTTTTGATTCATTTAAGTTTATATTCCGCATTGTGCTAATCAAAACAAATATATCAATAATCGAGTTAAATATTTTTATTTCAAGAAAAAGGTTCAAGAATTCCATTCAACCCCCCTTCTGTAATTCTTGCTACATTGTTAAGGGACTAACAATTGGTATCAGAGCAGTCTCTTAATCTACAAAGAGTTTAAAGATCAAAATAATTCAGAAAGATGAACAAGAAAGATGTTGGAGTCAAGATTCCTTTTCTTGATAAAGATAATTACCATCATTGGAAGGTAAAGATGCATCTTCATATACTTTCTCAAGATGAGGCCTATGTGGACTGCATAGAAAGAGGCCCTCATATTCCAATGAGAGCTGTAACAGAAAATGAGCCATCTGTTCCAAAGCCAAGGCATGAATGGTCTGATCCTGACATTGAACAAGTCAGGAAAGATAAAAAGGCCATGAACATTCTGTTCAATGGTGTTGATGCAGACATGTTTGATAACATTATCAACTGCAAGACTGCCAAGGAAGTTTGGGACACAATACAGATAATCTGTGATGGTACTGAGCAAGTAAGAAAAAATAAAATGCAGCTCCTGATTCAGCAATATGAACATTTTCACAATGAAGAAAGTGAGTCGCTCACTGACATTTTTAGTAGATTCCAAAAACTACTAAATGCTCTTAAGTTGCATGGAAGAGTCTATCAAACTAAAGACTCTAATCTGAAATTTCTCAGATCTCTTCCAAAGGAATGGAAACCAATGACAGTCTCATTGAGAAACTCACAAGATTATAAAGAGTTTACTTTAGAGAAATTGTATGGCATTCTGAAAACCTATGAGCTTGAGATAGAGCAGGATGAAAGAATGGAGAGAGGAAAGAAGAAAGGAGGATCCATTGCACTAGTTACTGATCTGGAAAAGGAGAAAGATGTGAAGATGGAAGCTGTGGAATCAACTTCAAAGGTCTGTGAAAGCAAGGGTAAGGGGCTAGCTGCAGAAATGAAGAATCATTGAGCCAAGATGACATGGAGGACATTGATGAGCACCTAGCATTCCTTTCAAGAAGATTTGCCAAGCTCAAGTTCAAAAAGAACTTTGGAGCAGCCAAGCCAAATAGAAACATGGTGGATAAGTCAAAATTTAAATGTTTCAAATGTGGCTTGGCAGGGCATTTTGCAAATGAGTGTAGAAAGTCAGATTCTAGTAAGAAAAGGTTTGAGTCTGTAGATTACAAGCAAAAATACTTTGATCTACTCAAACAAAAGGAAAGGGCTTTTATTACACAAGAGAATGACTGGGCAGCTGATGGTTTGGATGAAGATGAAGATGTCAGCTATATCAATCTAGCCCTAATGGCCAAGTCTGATGAAACAGAGACAAGTTCCTCAAGCAATCAGGTAATCACTACAAACCTTGCACATTTATCTAAAGCTGAGTGTAATGATGCTATAAATGACATGTCTACAGAATTGTATCATTTGCGTGTTACACATAAGTCTCTCACTAAAGAAAATGCTAAAATCAAAGAAAACAATTTATTTTTAAGTGAGAGGAACAATGTGTTTGAGTCTCAGTTTGTTGAGTTGAGAAACTAAAAATTGAGTGTAAGATTGCCAAGGAGGAATTAACAGAGTCCTTGAAAAAGGAAGAAATTTTGAAGAAGCGGCTCGAGCGTGAACAAGAGGTGATTAAAACATGGAAAACATCTAGGGATGTTCATGCTCAAATCACCAAGGTTCAAGGAATTGAGTCTTTTTGTGATGAAGCCTGGAAAAAGAATAAGGAGAAACTAGAACCTATTTTGGTAGATGGGTTGCTGACAGATGTAGACTCGACGGATGATGCGGACTATCCGTCGGATAAGAAAAAGTGTTATCCGTCGAATGATAAAAATCCTCATCCGTCGGCTGTAAGCAAACCCATTAGCAAAGCCAAATTAATCAAGCTAAATGAAAAGTATGGGTCTGTTTCCAAGAACTTTGTTTCAGGAGAGTCAAGTCAAGCTAAGAAAGGGAAAAAGGCTAATGTTGGTCACATGACTGTCAAACAGTTAAGTGACAGACTTGAGAAGATAGAGGTAAAAACAGAGACTAAAAGGAAAAACAATAGGAATGGTAAAGTAGGGATTAACAAACACAATAACTACACACCTGATAAATATGCTCCTAGAAAAATCTCTGTCAAGTGTGGTAGTATAAATCATTTGTCTGTTAATTGCAAATCTGCCATGCCTACTCCCATGTCTGTTCAGTCTCAATTTCCTAACATGAATGCCATGCCTCCCATGCCTGTTAATGCTATGCCTACACAGAACATGAATGCACAGTTTGCTAATATGCCATTTGCACCTAATCCATATTATGCTGCATACAATATGCCTCAAATGCCATTTAGCATGCCTTACTGGAATAACATGTTTGCACCAAGCATGCCATTTCCTGTTAACCATAACATGCATGATAATTCTGTTGCATTTCGTGGTTTCAAAGGTACAACCCAATTGACTAAGGAAGAATCTGAAATTTTTAAGTCAAATGAGATAAGGCCTAAGAAACAGAAGAAGAAAGCTAACAAGGCAGGACCCAAGGAAACTTGGGTACCAAAATCAACTTGATTTGATTTTGATGTGTGTAGGGAAACAGAAAGAATCTTTGGTACTTGGATAGTGGATGTTCAAGACACATGACTGGTGATTCTACCCTGCTCACAGAGTTTAAGGAGAGAGCTGGCCCAAGTATCACTTTTGGAGATAACAACAAAGGTTATACTGTGGGATATGGCTTGATTTCAAAGGACAATGTCATCATTGAAGAGGTTGCCTTAGTGGATGGTCTCACACATAATCTATTGAGTATCAGCCAGCTTTGTGACAAAGGCAACTCAGTAACCTTCAACAAAGAAGCATGTGTTGTGACTAACAATCAAAACAACAAAGTGGTCCTCACTGGTGTGAGAAGAGGAAATGTGTATCTAGCTGACTTCAACTCAACTAAAGAAGAATCTGTAACTTATCTTCTCAGTAAAGCAAGTCAAGATGAAAGTTGGCTATGGCACAAAAAGCTATCCCATTTAAACTTCAAGACCATGAATGAGCTGGTAAAGAAAGAGCTAGTTAGAGGTATTCCTCTAGTGGAGTTTACAAAGGATGGACTGTGTGATGCCTGCCAAAAAGGGAAGCAGGTCAAAACATCATTCAGGAAGAAACTTGATTCAGCAATTGAAGAGCCTCTGCAACTCCTTCACATGGATTTGTTTGGACCAGTCAATGTATTGTCAATTTCAAAGAAAAGATTTTGCCTAGTAATTGTAGATGATTTCTCAAAGTTCTCTTGGACATATTTCCTAAAGTCTAAAGATGAGGCTAGTGAAATCATCATCAATCACATAAGGCAAGTTAACAATCATCCTGATTTCAAAGTTAGAAGAATCGGGAGTGACAATGAAACTGAGTTCAAGAACTATGTCATGAGAGCATTTTGTGAGGAAAATGGGATCTTGCATGAGTTTTCAGCAGCAAGGACTCCATAACAGAATGGAGTAGTGGAAAGAAAGAATAGATCTCTTATTGAAGCTGCAAGGAAAATGCTTGAAGAATCAAAATTACCAACATATTTCTGGACTGAAGCTGTAAACACTGCATGCTACACTCAGAACATCTCTCTGATTAATCAAGAAAGATGCATGACACCTTATCAATTGTTCAAGAACAAGAAGCCAACTCTAAACTTTCTTCATGTCTTTGGCTGTAAATGTTATATTCTGAGAAATCAAACGGATCAAAATGGGAAGTTTGATGCTAAAGCAGATGAAGGAATTTTTGTTGGATATGTTGTTGGTAAAGCATATAGAGTCTACAATCTAAGAACCAATATTGTTGTTGAATCTATACATGTTGTGTTTGATGATAAAAAGATTGAAGGACTAAAAGATAGAGATTACCATGAGAGCCTCAAATTCGACAATGTTGAGATGAGCAGTGATGAAAGTGATGATGAGAGTGATCAAGAAACAGTGTCTAAGGATAATGCAGACAAATCTACCACCAATGAAGCACATAACTCAACATCCGTCGAGTTACATAATGCTTCATCCGTCAGAAGGCAATCTGTTTTATCCGTCGGAAGACAACCTGCCTCATCCGTCGGTACTCAAAATTCACCATCCGTCGGGTTATCTAAAGGAGCAGGAAATCAAGGAAGGTCACCTATAGAAAGTACCCCTTTCTCAACTCAAAGATCCACAAACTCAGGGGGAGTTTCTAGCAATCAAAACTCAATCACACATCAAGACAACATTGTGGTCTCTTCATCTAGAGCTAATCTACCTCAACCAAGGAAATGGACAAAAGATCACCCCTTTGAACTGATTATTGGTGATGTTTCTTCTAGAGTTCAAACCAGGAGAGCAACTCAAGAAGAATGTCTATGTAGCAGCTTTCTATCAAAGGAAGAACCAAAGAAGGTAGAAGAACCCTTGTTAGATCCTGATTGGAATTTAGCTATGCAGGAGGAGCTAAACCAATTTGAAAGGAATAAAGTTTGGAAGCTGGTACCCAAGCCTAAAGGAAAGAATCCAATAGACACCAAATGGGTATTCAGAAACAAGATGGATGAAAATGGCATAGTAGTAAGGAACAAAGCCATATTGGTTGCTAAATGCTATTGCCAGCAAGAAGGAATAGATTTTGATGAAACATTTGCTCCTGTTGCAAGACTTGAAGCCATCAGAATCTTCTTAGCCTATGCAGCCCATGCCAATTTCAAGGTCTATCAAATGGATGTCAAAAGTGCCTTTCTGAATGGAGATTTGGAGGAAGAAGTGTATGTTAGTCAACCTCCTGGCTTTGAAGATCCAAATTTTCCAGAGTATGTCTATTATCTACTGAAAGCACTTTATGGACTGAAGCAAGCACCTAGAGCCTGGTATGACACTTTATCAAAGTTCTTTTTGGTAAATCACTTCACAAGAGGTACTGTAGATAAAACTTTATTTTTCAGAAATGTTAATGGCTCTAGCATACTTGTTCAAATTTATGTAGATGATATTATCTTTGGCTCTACAGATGAGAAACTTTGTAAAAAGTTTGCCAAACTAATGCAAAGTAAGTATGAAATGAGTATGATGGGAGAATTAACTTACTTTCTTGGTTTACAAGTTAATCAAGTTAGTGATGGAATATTCATTAGTCAAACTAAATTTATTTTTGATCTTTTAAAGAAGTTTGATCTAATGGATTGCACATCTGCAAAAACTCCCATGGTCACTGCAACTAAGCTTGAACTAAACACTACTGAAAGGTCTGTGGATATTTCAAGCTATAGAGGCATGGTTGGCTCACTTCTGTACTTAACAACTAGTAGGCCAGATATAATGTTTGCTACATGTTTATGTGCTAGATTTTAGGCTGATCCTAGAGAGTCTCACTTAATAGCTATTAAGAGAATTTTTAGATATCTCAAGGGAACACCAAAACTTGGCATTTGGTATCCTAGAGATTCTGGTTTTGATCTAACTGGTTATTCAGATGCAGACTATGCAGGTTGCAGAGTTGACAGAAAAAGCACAACAGGAACTTGTCAATTTCTAGGAAACAAGCTTGTGTCCTGGTTCAGTAAAAAGCAAAATTCAGTTTCTACTTCTACAGCTGAAGCTGAATATATTGTTGCTAGCAGTTGCTGTGCACAGATTTTATGGATGAAAAATCAATTGCTAGACTATGGTCTGCAAGTTGAGTGGATTCCTATTTTCTGTGATAACACAAGTGCAATTGCCATCACTGAAAATCCAGTGTAACATTCAAGGACAAAGCACATAGACATCAAGTACCATTTCATAAGGGAACATGTAATGAATGGTACTGTAAAGTTACATTTTGTTCCAAGTGAAAAGCAACTTGCAGACATATTTACCAAGCCATTGGATGAATCCACCTTTTCTAGGTTGGTAAGTGAGTTAGGTATGCTTAATTACTCTTGAATCCATCTGAGTTATTTTGCAAGTTGAAAAGTAGCCAGAAATTTAACTGATTTTTAGTCATGAATGAAATTTTGACTAAGTCAAAATTTGCATCTCGACGGATGACCATTATCCATCGAGTTAAGTCATCCGTCGATATACAATGTACAAATAAAAATCAATTATTTTTCTGGAATCTTTTAAAACTCAACGGGTAACAGTTTATCCTCATCCGTCGAAGTGTCTAAATCTTAACCGTTAATTCCCTGAACATTATCCATCGAGTATACTTACAGTTTGTAAGCATTACACGACGGATAATGAGTGGAATTTTTACAGTTTATTTTTAAAACGGCTAATTTAGGCAATTTCTATTGGGTAATTTACTTCTCTTTATTATTTTTATCCGTTGTTTTTGAGCAAAGTATAAAATCTTATTTCATTCTAATCATTTTCTTTTATCATTCTCAAATTCAACTGTGTTTATTTCATTCTCTCTCAAGCAAAAATCTTTTTTCTCTTCAAGCATTCCTTCTCTAACAATGGCACCTGTAGTAAAGATTATATCTCAGACTGGGTTCATTTATGAGAAGAACAACTTCACTACTTTGGTCAACAAGGGCATTCAGCAATCAGAAGACTATCACAAGATGATGGACTTCGTGAAGAACTGCAAGTTAAGTTTTGCCATGCTTGAATGACCCACAATCTTTTGTGAAGTTGTAGAAGAGATGTGGACCTCTGCAATTTACAACTCTACTGACAAAACCATCACTCTGACCATCAAAGGTAATGAATTCTGTATCAATAGTGATGTGATAAAAGCATGTTTCAAGATTCCTGATGATAATGTAACTTCACCACACACTGACACTAATTTAATCAATATGCTTAATTCCATGCATTATGCACTTCCTACTAATAAGCTAAGTGATATTAGGAGATTAGGTCTTACGAAGGAATGGAGTTTTATGTGTGATGTTGTAACTAAAGTTTTCTCTGGAAAAATCAGTAATTTTGATTCTGTGAACATTTACATGCTTAACATGCTATACATGCTAGCTACAGACAAATTTTACCATTTCAGTGACCTTGTCATATATGAGTTAGGTTTTAAACTAGCTGAGTTATCCAAAAGGAGAAAGAACATATATTATGCTAGATTTTTTATGCTATTGGCTAACCATCTTTGTCAAGAAATTGCACTTGAGAACCCAAACAACAAATTAGCTTGTTGGGTTCAAGAGAGAAGAATCATTGCAGATTTGAACAGAGCCAACAACCATAGGAATGTGCCAATGTTCTATTTCCCTGTAATGCTGACACCTCAGGTAAGTGAGGTAAGTTCATCCATACCCTTAACTATTCCAATCTCCTCTATTTCTTTGAATTCAGGCATAGCTATGGCAACTGTGATAATGACCAAACAGTTTTCCTACCAAAGCTGCCAAATCAACTGTAATTTCCAAATCCAAATCAAAGAAAACCCCCTCTGGTATCTCTCAAAAGGTACCAGTTGAAAAATCTACCAAAGCCAAAGAGGGAGTGTGAAGGAGGGTCAGATAGGTGAGGGAAGGGGTGAACATCAAAGAAACCCCAAGGATAAGGTTGGAGAGTTGAGTGAATCCCAGCCTAGCCACACTGCAGTTTCCCAACAAACTGCAGTGCTTAAAAGGACAAAAGCTCACTTCTAGCTGTATCCTCCCAAAAGGATGTGGCTATTGAACAAAGCTCTCATCCAAGAGCACAGGCCAAAAGGGTTAGGGACACAAGCTCACCCCAAACTTACACTAGAAAGAAGAAATCCAAAACAACTGGGGATGCACAGGGCACACACACAGTGCAAACTGGTGCTAAAGACACAGTCCCTGCACCTTCTCAAATTCAGATTGATGTGGCTCCAATAAATGTGGAGTCACAGCCAAAATCTCTTATAATAGAAGCCACTGAAACACCATACTCACCAACTAACTCACTGGAAGTGGATATGATAAACACTTCAATTCCTGATTCCCCTTCTTTAACTCTGTTGGGGAAGCCAAAATCTAGTGCAAGTGAGCATCATCTTTTAGATGATTTGTTGGCTCACTTGCCAATTCTTTCAGATACTATTGTGACATCTGTGTCTCAAATAACTTCAATCAACACAGAGTCAACAATAGTTTCTCTTCCCACCTCATTCATTTCTACTCTCTCGATGGATATTGCTCATCCATCGAGTAGTGATTGTATCCCGACGGATAAGCTTAACAGCAGTTATCCATCGGATAGCTTTACCACTCACTCGATGGATATCACTTATCCGTCGAGTGTCTCTGCACAACTTCAAACTTCAATTATTTCTAGTGCAGAAGATTTAGTGGTAATACAATCACTCTTAGGACTGAGAGAGGAGAGTGCTTTGAGTGAGAGGCTGGGTTGCTCCCAGGCAAAAGGAGAGGAAAAGAGTGAATCTCAGCAATCCATTTATTCAGGATTGGCAAAAGTGAGTGAGAGGAGTCCCACCTTAGTAGGTGAAGGTGAGGGTGTGAGGGTGGGGAGCCAGGGTGAGACCCTGATGCAACAAAAGAGAGAGTATGAGAGAAAGGCAGGTACAGGAGAAATAAGGGTGGATCCAGCCATTGCTAGTGAGTCAATGAATGTGGATGATGCTGAAAAGGGAAGACAATTTCAGCAATATTACAAAGCTGAAATTGATAACATTTCCTTGGATGCTGACACTTTTACTCATCCTCTGTCAGCCTATCAATTGTTGGATGCTCAAGGCAATGTGGAGGCAGAGCAGACTTTGAATTTGGTGCACACCACAGAATCTCTTCAAAGAGAGAAAGCTGTTGTTAACAGGATGCCTTCTCAAGCTGGAGAGCCATCTGATGAATTTGGAGTAAATTCTAATGATGATGACTCTGGTTCTTTGGATGGAAGCATGAACTTAGGGGGAGCTGAAGGCCCAAGTTCTGCTTTAAGTTTACCTGAATGGGCATGGGCAAAGGAATCTACACAAGGACAATTTGAGGTATCTTTGGTCAAACAAGTAATATCTATTCAACAGGCCCTTCAGGAATCTTCAGATGCTGGTACCAAGGCTGTTCTTCAAGCTCACCTAGACTCTCTACATCTAATGAAGATCCAGCACTTAAGACAGAATCTCAGTGTGGATGAATTGAAAAAAGATATAGCTGACTTGAAGACCTATAACTCTAAGAAGCTGGATTCAGTAATGCCATATGGTACCATGCAAGATCTACTACTAAGATTGAGGAGAGAATCAGACTCTGAAAAGAAGCTAGCCAAACTGGAAAACAGAGTTCAAGTTATTGAAGATTCAGTGTCTATTCTTCTTCAAAATCAACAGACTCAAACAAATCTTCTCATGTAACTGGCTAAAGTACAAGGCCTAACTCCTCAACTTGATGATAACAAAAAGGGGGAGAGAGAATCAAGTAAGGGGGAGAAAGGACCAACTGAGGGGGAGAAACTTCAAGTACAAATCAGCAAAGTAATTGTACCTTCAATTACTATCTCCAAGCCACCAGTTGCAGATGGTATAGATCTAATTAAAGCAGCAGCAGCAAATTTGAAAGTTTCTGAAAAAGGAAAGTTGAGTTTGATCAACTGGGATAAGATTGATGAGGAGATACAGAAAAAGTTTGAACTAGTCAAGGAGCCAGTTAAGCCAGCCATCCATCACTCTCATGTCAAGCCAATCAGTGTGAATGAGATGAGCATGAACTATCTGGAGAAAGGACAATCTTCCTGCATCAAATCACAAAAGGCTGAAATAATTCTCAAACCAAGGGCAAATTATCCATAGTCATCTTTGAAGAATCCCTTGGACACTATGTATGAGACACCCAATCCTGATGAAAAGAAGCTTCTGTCAAGATCCATTGTCTTCTATAAAGATCCAGCTGATTCAGCCTCAAAAAGGAGAATTGCTATGATATTCAGAAATGGAAAGGAAATTTGTGTGGTAGCTGGACATCCACAATTTTCTCAAGCAAAGAAAGAAGAGAAATCAAGATTAAAGAAGGAAAAGAGGCAAGCTGCTCTAGATGCTAAGAAATCTAAACAAAAGAAAGAGCAGATTGTCATCTTGGCCAAGCTACAGGCTGTAAACTCTTCTCAACAAATTCCCTCTCAACCATCTGAAGCTGCTGAATCAAAGAAAAAGATTGAAGAACAGAAGAAATCCCCAAGAAAGAAGGAATTGGATAGAAGAACAAAAAGGAAACTGGATGTTGTTGACAAGGAATTGGAAGATCAATTTCCTAAGGAATCCACACCAGCTAAAACTCAAGCATCAAAGCCCTTTGTGGTATTTGAAGACATAAGGGTGGTGGACCCCTACAGGAACATACATGAAGAGCCTATTTTGCGAAAGGATGAGCCAATAGAGTGGGATAAATTACCAATTCCTGACTTCAACTTGCCAATCCTTACCAAGCCAAAAAGGACAAAATCAAGGGCAGTCAAGAAAGTGAAGCTGTCACCTCTCAAATCCAAGTTAGTAGTTAAACCTCAACCCAAGGTCAACAGGGGAGACTACTTGTACTTGTGTGACATCAAAGAATTCTCAGATCTAAACCTTTATTTGAGGAACTGGATGAAGTAAGGGCAATTGATGCATACAGAAACCTACCTGAAAGGTTGGTGTTCAAGTACAAAGGAGGAAGGGAGATTCAGTGGCCTCTTCACAGGATACTTCAAGAAAGCCAAACTGTGTTGATCAAAGTCTATTCATCCTTCAAGAAAAACTTTGGGTTCAATATAACTGCAAAAAGACTAGTATTGAAGAAGATTGAAGAGCTGAGGAGTGTTAGAGCTAAAGATGCACTCCCAAAGACTCTAATCATCCCATACACAGGGAGAAGAGTGCATCTAAGGCCCTACTGGCTGATGGAATTCATGGATGACAAGGGTGTGAGAAGATTCTTCAGACTAGAAGACCAATTGAGTATCTCTAGCAATGAGACTCTTTTGGAGATGCAAGAAATGCTAGATCTCTCAGAATCTGATGAACTAGAATTCCACACGCAGCTCCAGAATCAAATTGAAGAAAACAACAGAAAGCTTGGAAGAAGATCCAGACCTTCAAGAAACTAGAAAAAACTGCACAGGCTAGAGGAGCATCTTGAACTGACTGTGAGCCAAACCTTGTATATTTTGTTTAATTGAAGCACTTTCAATTTTATCTACTTATCTTTAAAGATATATGTTTAGAATGTCTTGTTATCATCAAGTATCTCTGAATTTATGGCTACAATTCCAGTAGACATAAATTGGGGGAGATTGTTGTGAATATGTTGTGTACCTGATGATCACTTAAACAAAACATCTAAGTAGATTTTACTTAGTGAAATTTTGTAGCACTCGACGGATAAGAATTATAGTCCCGACGGACAACTCATTATAGTCCCGACGGATGATTAACTTATTATCCATCGAGTGAGTAACTTATATAATAATAAGTTTGTAGCACAGTGATGTATGCACCTTTGTATAGAATCTGTAGTAGCATATAAGTCATGTTGACTTTAACTAGATATGCAGAATAGGTTGATTAATTGTACATAAGTAATGACTTGTAATTCTGTATAAGTGAAATGAAGTCAAGTGCCAAAATAGCTACCGACGGATGATTAACAAAGCCTTCGACGGATGATCAAATGACTATCAACGGATGTTTAACATAGCAGTCGACGGATGATCAATTAAGTCATCGACGGATGATCTGAAAGTCGACGGATGATCATATCAAGAATTCAAACATCAGTTGAACAGTGAAAGCTGACACACAGCCGTCGAGTTGGATACAAACACATTGTGGAAGCCCATTAACTGGGTAATAGAGGACGAAAAGCAGCAAAGATTAAGACTGTTAGATTTTATATTTGTTCAGTCTTTTTGACTTTGTAATCTTGGTATTATATAAACCAAGAGAGTATCAAATAGAAAAATAACTGAGATAGTTGAGAAACACAAAAACAGAGAAATCTTTGTAAGCTTAATCTTGAGCATTTCCTGTATTCTCAGTAGTTCCATTTGTAAGCAGCTGTGGGCATTTCTGCACACAGAGTCCTCTCGATATATTATATATATCTCTGGTGGAATTGTTTAAATCCACCATAAAGTTTTTAAAGACTCTTGTTTTTAATTACTTGTGTTTTGATTCATTTAAGTTTATATTCCGCATTGTGCTAATCAAAACAAATATATCAATAATCGAGTTGAATATTTTTATTTCAAGAAAAAGGTTCAAGAATTTCATTCAACCCCCCTTCTGTAATTCTTGCTACATTGTTAAGGGACTAACAGAGTATTATGACCCCTTTTTCAAAAAAAAGGTTTTAAGATTGGAATGGTTATTGGTTACTGGTTACAGCGTAGGTGATCAAGAAATCGGTCCAGTTGTAATATCTTTCAAGGCTAGTTATGCCTTTCTGGTGCCCTATAGGTACCGTATGTCTTCGGGATACGGGTAGTACCTATACTTACGGTATGGCTGCGGGATACCGGTGTTTTTTCGTGACTGATCATCGGGAACAACATGAAATATAATTGGTTCCAATCTAAATTGATATCTAAATTCCTTTATTGTTTTGATAATCATAGAATAAATGATTTATCAACTATTTCTGTTTTGGAATAATGGAAAAATGCAGTTTTGATTCAGAATTTGATTTATGCTGATACTTACGTTGTTGTTAAATATCAAAGGTGGTATTAGTATAGATGATTGATGTTGACTTCAGTATGGGATGTTGTGAGCATCAAAGTTTGTATTGATATCTAATTTGATATGACAACAAAATAAATATTAATATCAAGAGTTCGGTTTTGAGTAAAGTTTAAGATTCATTCCATAAACATTACTTCTTGTTATTGTTGTTTACGATATTTCCGTAAACACTGTCTTACAAGTTTTATTCTCGTCAAGATTTAAAGTATTACTGAAGCATTTCGCTCAAAAATATCAAAAGGATTTTGAACACTGAGGAGGAATCAATTATGGGGTTCCTCAACTAAAATTTTATGATTCAGCAATTATGATTTTAAATGTTCTGCTCTAATGCAGATGTCAGTTTTATATCAAAATGACCCAATATATGCTATAATGATCTTGCTGAGCATTTCTTCCGCTCGTACTTGCCTGTTTTTAAATTTAACCTCCAGTGAAGATTAGCTTGTGCTGTTTAACTGCGTAATTCGAGGAAGCAAAGAGGAAGCTTTTGAAAGGTGGTTGGTCCAGGGTTTGCGGACTAGTGTAAGTTTTATTGTATAAAGTTGTTTATATTATATTATATTATAACTGTGTTATTTTATAGTTGGGCTTAGTATACTTCTTTTCGAAGTTATACTACCAGGTTAGTATTGAATTGGATTTTGTTAAAAAGGGTTTTAAAAGAAAGTGAAAAATTATTGGTGGAATTTGGATTTCTTGTTTCTAGAGCTGTAAACTTAAAAGATCTTGGATTAGTTTTTGGTCATAAATGATAAATATCTTCCGCTGGCATTGCATTTTGGTTTAACAGGTTGATTTAGATTGAGGTTTCATAGTGACGATCAACTCCCTTGACCCCGGATTTGGGGGCGTTACAAATGACCTAATGATAAATTATCAGACTCAACAAGATTCCAATCGAAGGACACGAAGGATAGGATTGTGTCCAGAATAGGATAGTGGCTTGACAATAAAGCCAAACGTTCAAGGCAATACAAAAGTCAACCGATAATAGTGGTCAACCATTCAAGACAATTCAGGAAAAACTCTGATCTAGTTAGCAAGGTGGATTCTTTGGACACTTGGCTCAAGACCCCGAAAACCTCAATCACCCAAATCCAACTCCATCAAGTTCAACAAACACTACTTCTTCAAAAGTTGGTGGCTGCACAAACCTCTACCTCTGTTCAACTTGATGCTAACAAAAAGGGAGAGAAAGATTCTATTATTCCAGTTAGTCAGGGAGAGTCATTTAGCGAGGGGGAGAAAGTGCTCAACATAAATGTCAGCAAGGTGATAGTTCCAGCAATTACCTTCACAAAGCCCCCAATGCTTGACAACATTGATTTAATCAACTTAGAAATAGCTGAATTGCAGCTGAATAAAAAATGGAAGAAGCTTGAGAAGAACAAGAAAAAGAAATTTGGTCCAATTGAGAAACAAGACAAAGCCTTTTATCATTTCTCTCAACTGAGACCAATTTCAACCAATGACATGAACTTAGGGAACATGGAAAGGGGTCAACCCTCGACAATCAAATCTCCAAAGGCCAATGTGATTTTTCAGCCAAAGAGAAATTATTCAAAGAACTCAGAAATAAATCCAATGGACTTGACCTATGAAACTCCCAAGCCTGATGATAAAAAGCTGCTTTAAAGGTCTATTGCTTTCTTCAAAGATCCGAGAGATTTTAGTGCTAAAGAAAAGAATTGCTAAAATCTACAGGAATGGAAAATTAATCTGTGTAGTGGCTGGACATCTTCAGTTTGCAGAGACTAAGAAAGAAGAAAAGGTGGGGCTTAAATAACAATAAAAGAAAGCTGCTTTAGATGCCAAGAACCAAGCTAAGAAGCCTGCAACCATAGATCTTGTAATGCCCATTATGATAGCTCAGACTCATATTGAAGAAAAGCAAGCAGAACCAAAGCAGATTAAGAAAATGAGTTACAAACTCAAACCAAAGAGGATGCTAGATTTTGATGAAGATAAGGATGAGTATATGCCAACCCAATCTACAACCTCAAGCCAAACAACCATGCCCATAATGGAACAAGGTGAATTCAAGGTCTATCCTAACAAGAAATTCCATGGTGAAACCATTATTCCCAAGGATGAATATTCCAATCCTATCCAAGCCAAAGAAGACAAAGGAAAGAGTAGTCAAGAAGGTCAAGCCTGTCAGACTTCAATCCAAATCATTGGACAAACCCAAACCAACTATCAATAAGGGAGATCAACTCTTCATTTGTGACATCAAAGAATTCTCAAACATAAATCTTTATCTGGAAGTTAGAAGAATTTTGAGAAATTGATGCTTACAAACATCTTCCAGAAAGATTAGTCTTCCGGTACAAGGGTGAAAGAAAGATGACTTGGCCACTTCACATAATTCTCAATGAAGGCTATTCTGTCTTGATGAAGATTTTCTCCTTAATAAAGAAGAATTTTGGATTCAACATTGTTGCCAAGAAAATGATACTAAACAAAATTTAGGAGATAATGAACAACAGAAGAAATCCAAATGCACTCCCAAGAGTATTAATATTTCCCTTCACTAGAGATAGAGTGCATTTGAGGCCATATAGGATAATGGAGTTCAAAGATGAAAACTATGTCAGAAGATTCTTCAGATTGGAAGATCAGCTAAAATTTCAAGCAATGAAACTCTCATGGAGATGCAAGAAAAGATGGATCAGTCAAATGAGGATGAATCTGAATTTTACAAGCAACTTCAACACCAGACTGAAGAAAACAACGAGAAGTTGGGTAAGAAGTTCAGACAGTCAAGGAGATAATCTAAATATGCTCAGTCTAGAGAAGTACCTTGAAAATGGATTGTGAGACTCTCTACAAACCTTCCTATATATGTTTGTAAAATAAATTGCAGTACTTGTCAATTTTATCTACTATAATCCAGTCTGTATTCATAGGGTGTTTTTTTATCATTAAGTTTCTCTAAATTTATGACTAGATTCCATTAGACATAAATTGGGGGAGATTTTTAAGAATATGATGTGAACTTGATGATAAGTTAAACAAAATACTTATTAGATATTATTTAGTATATTTGTAGCTTTCAACAAATGATCACTTCGATATTCGTTGAAAGAGTAGCTTATGTAATAATAAGTTAAGTAGAACATTTCTGTATGTTATAATGCCTTAGTGAACTAGATGTTGTAGAATGTTTAAGTGATGTTGACTACTAGATTGATATGCAACATAGGTTGGCTAATTATAAATATTAGATGCCTTGTAATCTTGTATAAGTGAAATACAGTCAACTGCCATGAAGATAGCCTCAACGGATGTTCCACAAGGCTTCAACGTTAATCAACTAATGTCTCAACGGATAATCCAACAAAGCTTCAACGGATGATCTAACTGAGTTCCAACGGATGAACAAATTCAAAAGAGCAATTGATAGTGATTTAACAGTCACATGTGTTGAGTGTATGCAAAAGGAATGTGACAGCCTATTATCAGGTTTTAGAGAACAAAAAAGCATTTCCATTTCCATACTTAACTGAAGATATTCAAAGATGCTGGATTGAGAAATGAAGTAGCATAAGATTAGACTAGAAACATTTTATCTTATTTGTTTGTCTCTTTAGCATGTAACTTGGTGATATATAAACCAAGTGTAGCAAGTAAAACTGCATCCAAGTTAGTAAGCAATTACCAGAGAAATATATAAATCTATATCTGTAAAGAATTTCTCTGTTCTTGTGAGTTCAACTTGTAAGCAACTGTGTACAACATTATAACACATAGTTCTCTCATAAATATATATCTCTGGTGGAAAATTTCTATCCACCCAAAAGTTTTTAAGTACTTGTATTTAATTACTTTGTGTTTTAATTTCTTTACTACTTTCATTCCACACCATTGCTAAATCAAACACAGTTATATATTCAAGAAGAACAGTCCTTAAAATTGAAAAAGAAGCCAGAAATACATTCAACCCCTTCTGTAATTCTTTGTTAGATTTTTTGGGAATAACACTATCTTTCTATTTCTTATTCCTAATCCTAACCCTCTACCCAATCCCGACAATCTAGGCTTGTTTCAGTGACTTATAACTGTAGCTCCGATACCAACCTGTGACGCCCTCCAAACCCGGGTCAGAAGTTTGGAGTTCATAACATACATACAATATATAAACCTGTATCTAAGATATTATAAGCAATGACCCTTCTTCACACAACCATGGATCGCAATAGGTTAAAGTATGAAAACAGTCTATAACCTTAACTTTTATTACATCGTACCAAATCCCAACTGGTTATGGAATTATTCTTACAATCTTCTATAATTCAACTAACGAAAATTGTGTTGCTATGGAACCCTAAAAATGTTGCTATAGGCAAAAAGAGGTCTATTACAACACTTTTTCGGTATTGGGTCTAAGGCTGTCGCTATAAGTACCTAACCTTACATCATTGTCAATCTATGGTAACACAATAAAATATGTTGCTATAGATATCAATTGCACCATGATTTTCAGAGTATAGCAACACAGATTTGGTGTTGCAATAGGTATACTAACTGACAAAAAGTGGGCCCCATCACGTGGGCCCCACATCAGTAGTTTTTAAAATATTCATATTTAATAGTTTTTTATGTATTTTTCTTTAAATTTTTATAATTATAATATTAATTAGACAAATATTTATATCCAAAATATAAAACTCAAATAAAATTAATAAATATAAAACTCATGAATCATTACAAAGAGTTGAACCAAATTCTATAAAAATTACATTCTACTATCATTCAGAACTATAAAAAGTTCTATAAAAGTACACATTCAGTCTATAAAACCACCTCTGAGAGCAGGTGGCTTGACAACTTTCCTAGTAAGTAACATCAAGTTAACTAACAACGAGACACTACCCCCGAAACAATGGCCAGTGAAACTCAATTTTGCTATTTCACCGTACTTGTCTCTCCATTATAATTGGTTAAACAATGATCAATTGAGATGATTCAAAGGAATCAAGTTTCTTGTCAAACAATTACTAGAATTGGATATTCATTTTAAATTTTAAAACCAATGTTAGGCTACTGATCAGTCACGCACTAACCCCGAGCAAGGCACACGGCTCTACTCTATAAACTGGATCCAAGGCACACATTGGCCTAATTTGACCACGAATCTGGTCTTACCACGAATCTGGTCCACATAAAGAAAACTATCCAATTCAAAAACAATTCAATTTGATAAACATTGTAATTCAATAAAACTGAACCATGATTAATATTGATAAAACATTTATCTCGGAATATAAAGCAATTTATGAGTATCACCAGGGTATATCCAAGTATATATATGAAAAATGGCTTCAAGCCAATTGAAAAATCAGGTATTAGAAGAACAATGGTTCAATGATTATATAAGGTGGAGATCTTTGATGTCACAAGGTATTATAGTGTAAATAAGTTTATGTATGTTCAAGTAGTTCTGCCTCAATGTTTTGTATATGGTGTATATGTATTTTTGAGGTGGTATCTTATTTGTATGGTTTAATCTCTGGGAAATCAACAATCGATGGTTTACAAAGAATAAGGCTTACAGCTCAAAGTTCAATGATATGATCAAGGTTCAAGGTGGAATGATTCAAAGCACTTACAATATAAAACATGACTATTTTGATTACTAGCAAGATGTTACGAGAAAGTTGAGAAATACTTGCAATATATCTCGATAAAGGTTCAGAAGTACTTTCCTTATCACAGATGACTTCCAACTTTACTTGTACTCGTCTAACAGTTCTACTCAACAACCACTTTTCTTCTTTTTATATGCCTCGCTTCTACTTACTAATCATTTGCTTTCTTTTCTACACCCCGGTTCTATTTATTGATCTCTTACTTTCCTTTTCTACGCCTCGTTTCCTCTGCTAAGCATCACAAGTATCTATCAATACTCAATCTCATATTATTCTAATCATCATATAAATGTCATAAGCTTTTATCTACCCTTCGTTTCACCCAAATCTGACATACGGATTAAAAGTTATGACGAGTCAAACAATGAACACATAGTCTTATCATATAATAATCAGATAGCACATAGCACATAACATGCAATGTATTCGATAAAAATAATTTTTCAAAAAAAGTTCGGGGTCAACAGTATTTAATACGAATTTTGAACATTTTTTGGAATTAAAACGGGTCAACGAATCATTTATAAACAATCAACAGGGTTCGAATACCCAAATCTGACTTTAAAAATATTTAATAATAATTATCGATTTTTGAACATAATTTAAAATAATATTTTAAAGCTCAAAATTATTTTTTGGAATTTTTAAATCAAAAGGAATAATTAAATCCAATAAAATAATAAATTAAAATTCATTAATAAATAATAATATTAATTAATAAATTAATATTTAAAATAATTGACCAATTAAATAATTAAATATTAACTTAACTTAATTAACTAAATTATTCAAGTTTATTTCTGAATTTAAAAATAACTAAAAATGAATTTTAGAAATTAAAATGGTTTTTAAAAATTAAATAATGAATTTTTAAAATTTAAAAATACAATTTTGAATTATTATTTTAAAAGAAATTGCACAAACAGAAGACCGAGTTCAAAGTGGTGGGGCTGAGGATTAAACGGGGCAGGGGAGGGGGGATGACCAGCAGGACATGGCCGGAAACTGGAAAACGATCTAGAAACCGGCGACCCCTTCCCAACTCCGGCGACTCTCAAACCTGCCCAAAGATGCAAGGTTTTGCTTGGTTTTTGGTTCCAATCAACACATACCATCTCCAGGAACCTAGAAAATACCATAAAACCAATGTACAGTCTCGTAATCAACCCCTCCGACCAACAATGAAGAACAATCGGCGAGTTTCCGACGAGGCTTAATCGACCCCCAACACAAACACTCGATACATGAATCTGTCCTAAATTCCACGATCTATCTGTTAGTATACTTCATATCTACCCAGATCTTGTAAAAATCAAAACCACAAATTCAATTGAAAAGCTCCAAAAACTCTTATAAACCCTAATTTCGAATTATCAATAATCAAACCATAATTTAGACTTGTTACTGAGCTCCAAATTTAAAGTATTATATATGAAAAATAATGGCACATCATGTTCTACATCATAGAATCATCAAATCACATAAATCACATCAAGATCAAAAAGTCCTAATTTAAATCAAATTAAATTTAAAACTAATAAAAAAATTAGTAAATAACCTGTTGATTCTGCAGGTATACGAATTGAAGAAATTGAATATACTCGTCGATAGCTTCGATTCGACTACTTGCACGCCCAAATCGGAGTTCGGTAACGCCTTCGAATCCTCATTTGATTATGAAGAACGCGATGAATATTCATATTTTCTCTGGATAATTATCTATTTTTACCGTCTGGTTATGATTATCTGTACAGAATAAGATACTGTATTGGCTATTTATATTTATGGAATATTGGTACCCCGTTGGATCATACTGGATATAAAAATATAATACTTAATCATTAAGTATTAACAAAACTGATCCAATTCGGTACCGATTTTAGGATAATTATCAAAATCAGGCTTTTTGTAAATACAGTCTTGGTCTCACCGTTTTGGTTACACAAATTACGAGAAGATAATACTATAGTTTAATCAAAATATCTCGTCTCTCGAAAATACAGGTTTTATTTATTTACCGAAACGAATATTGTTTTGAAAATTTTGTGTTGGGACCCGCACGGGTAAAACCGTACTCCGAATCGAAAAAGTCAAAACTTGGAAAATGCTCGGAATAATCAAATTAGGTTAGAAAGAAGTTTTCCCGAGACTTTCGAGTTGTAAAAATGTAAAAACGGTTGAAGTCAGACGATTCTCGTTTATACAAAATAATTTATAATTACTTAGAAAATAATTTATTAAATCCATAAATCCTTTATAAAATCATATAGTAACATATAAATTAATAGAAAAATATCAAAATTATCTATACTTTATTTTGGAATATAAAAACTAAAATACTCAAATTTTACTACATTTTAACTGTTAGGCCCTTAATCAACTATAGAGAGGGGCGAATACAGTTAATATAATCAACTCGACAAAGCTTCAACAAAATCAATACTTTTTATATCAATCTTATAAAAACTTATTATACAAGTACTCTCTCGAAAGATACTTGTTGTGATCTGAGAGATCTTTCATCTTCTGCCTGACTGATTTCCCTTATAACTATACCTATGGTTGGTCTGTTAGAAGGATCATCTTCATAAAGTACTTGATAAACAACAATAATATCAGCATTTGCTGCTCTCATAGAATTTTTAAAGTCTTCCTCCGTTTGCCTTAGCTGTTCAAGATCAACTCCAAGATTTTCTTTTGCAAATATTCTTCTACTCACCTCAGAATCAAATAATTGAATCTTTGGATCCTTGAAGAATAGAGTTGTCTTTCTTCCTTTAATTTTCAGAGTTTGAAGATATTGGCTTGCTTCAGCACCAGCTTCTTTCTCCAGAATACCTTGGTCTTCATCAGCAACAACTGTGACTTGTGAATATTTTTGCATTTTAGTAGTCACAATCAATTCTTCAACTCTTCTTTCATTCCTCTCTTCAACTCTTCTTTCATTCTTCTTGCTTGCTCTTTTCCTCTCCTTCCGTTCCCCCTTATTACCTCCATCAGAGTTTTCATCATCAGTACTTAATAATGACAGTTGTTTGCATTTAGATTTATCAGTTTTCTCCCCCTTTTTGGCATCATCACCAAGCAGTAGAGAAAGAAACAGGTCCATTGAATTCTGTACTTCTGTAAGTTGAACAGACATTTGATCTTGTTTAGCTTCCAATCTAGTTTGACTGGCTTCAATTAAAATTTGTCTGGAAACCATTGGTGAAATTTATTTCTGAATTTCCAGATGAGTAAGCAGCTTTGAAGCAATCAATGATTCTGTAATATGATTGATTTGAGTAGTAGTTGCTTCATGACCTATGTGTAAGGATCTGACAACCAAATTAGACACTTTCAGATGATTCAACACATCAAGATTTGTAATCTTCTGTTTTGCTGTTTCCAGATGTTCAACTGCACGTATTCTAGAAATTGGATATGTATTATATTTCTAATAAGCATTCTAGAGATTATTAGAATAATCCTGCTTCTTCGCATCTAACACTTTCATTTTCTGTTGTCTCACATGCAGAGGCATATCTTCAGGAAAGAAAAGATTATCCTCAAGATTTAACAAAACATTAGATACATGAGTTTCTTTACCATCATTAGATTCTTCAATAGCAGCTGGATCTTGCACTAATTTCTGAACTTTATCATCAGCTTCAGTATGCAGAATAGAATGAGAAATTGATCTAGTGGATTCAGAAGCTTCAACACCTTTAGCAGTTATCTTCACATCTTCAAGTATTGTAGATAAATGAATTGGAGCTTCAGTATCAACTTCCAGGAGTGCAGGTCCTGTAGAATGTTGTGGTGATTCTGAAATGGATGTATCTTTATGAGTGGAATGTTGTTCTACTACATCTTCAGCAACAATAGGGAGTTCTTCAAGTGATGGAAAAGAAGAATGAATGGACTGTTTTTCAACAAAAATATGGATTATCTCATGTGGTGGAATAGTAGAATGTATGGACTGCAAGAAAGTATCATTACTTAGACTTGTAGGGAGATCAATAGCCTTTGATACATTAGAGTTTTCCTGAGATTCAACAGATTGCTGTTCAGCATATGTTCCTTTAGTACTATGAGCATCTACAAACATATAGAAAATTAAAACATAATCTCTCTATTATTTTATAGCAGTCTCACTACTCCTCATACAACACATCTCATGACTTTTAATAGTCAGAGCTTCCTCACAAGGATTAGTAAATCCTATCTCTCATCTACCTCTCCTTTTTGCCAGGAAGGATCCTGCCTCCCTTAAATTCTGTTTTTCTCTCAATATTTTCACACATCTCATAGAAAAAGGCTCAGAAAGATTGTCCTATAAAAATAAGAGGTGGCTAAAGAAGGGTGATATGTGATCATACAACTAGAGGTAGTCCTTAACTAAGGTCTAGATGTAATCATTTCAACAGGATTTATATCATGAAAAGCATACTATAAATTCTGAAAGAACTAAATCAGTATTTAAAATAAATGCTGATAAAGTAACACCAATATTTATACCTTGTGAATCCATAATTAGGCTCACAGTAGATACTGTGGTTATGACAGTTTTTTGTTCATCAATAATGAGAACCTCCATTTGAATTGGAGAGGATTTGATCAGGTTACTGTCATGTACCATGATCTCAAAACTTTGTTCTTCATGCAAAGAACTAACACTTGAATGTCTTTAACGAAACCCATCACAGAGTATTCAGTAAAAACTGATGAAACCTCTGTGTCATTGTTAGTATCATCAAGATCTACCTCAACAAGTAGTCTCTTACCAGCTAAATGTTGTTTCCGAGTGGTGAACATAATTTAAGAATTATGCCACTTGATTTTGGAAACATTTGAGAAAAGAATTCAAGTGTTTCAGTTGTAAGAAGAAATTTAAGATGTAAGATATATGAAATTTGAGATTAAGTGTGGACAACTTTCTTGATCTAGAAAAAGAAAGTTTCAAAAAGAATTTGAATAGTAAGCAACACTCAGAGGTTATAACTCTTAGTGATTAAGAATTAAATCTTCCCTAAATTTTCTTCGTTAACAACAGTTACTTCATGTAGTGCTCAATCTGTACTGAAGTGTCACATGAACTCAAACAGAGATTAGTTTATTCATATGTACTATGAAAAATATCTGATGTTTTAGCATGCAGTACTAATTTAAAATTTAACCTTTAAGAACATTCAAGCACACATACAAGAAAGTAATCAAGAAGTCATTTAATGAAGCAAAATAAGATAACATATATTCATTTATCCATGCAAAAGAAAAGTACAAGGCATAAACAAGAAAATAGTCCTAACAAGATCTTAGACTATTCCTAGAATCTATCCTAACTTTTTCTTCTTCATCTCTTCTTACTTCTTGAGAGCTCGGTAGTAA
The DNA here is from genome assembly GCF_009905375.1 of Apium graveolens. Lineage (NCBI taxonomy): Eukaryota > Viridiplantae > Streptophyta > Magnoliopsida > Apiales > Apiaceae > Apium > Apium graveolens. The sequence continues at coordinate 109,853,484 of NC_133653.1, forward strand.
TAAATCCTGCTCATTGTGCCTGCAAGAGAGATGATATTCTCTTGCAGTTTGAGAGCTTCAAGTCTCTGCTGCTCAGCCTCTTCTGTGAAGCGCTCATCTTTAAAAGTCATTTCTAACTAAAACAACTAGAGATCCAGTTGTTGATCACTAGACAAATCCTCAAAGACTGATGATGGAACATCATAAGGACTAAATATTTGATCATTAATCTTAACTCTATGTCCCCAATAGACACAACCCTCTTCGAACTTAAAAGCAGGATAGTAGTTTCCAACAATAGTACGAGTACAAAACAAACGTTGAGCCATGAATATTTGAGAAGCTGAGGAGTTGAGTTTAAGAAATCTTGAAATACAAGTGATTGAAGTGACAGGTTAGTGGAAGTTTTGAGAGTGAAGGTGTTAGGTCACACATATACTGTAGAGGGGGTGAATACAGTGTAAAGTACAATCAAATCAAACTTTAATAACTCAAGTAACTAGAAAACAAACTTTATTGAAACAATAAACTCTGTTACAGTATGAAACTGTTACCTCTCAGTGATGAACAAATATCACGAGAGCTGCTAGGGTTACAATTAATAATCTTCTCGAATATGATAACACTTATAGTGTAAACCCTATGTCTATGTTTATATACTACACGGTTACAAGATAATCACTAATTGATATGGAATATAATTCTGCTTCCTAAAATATATCAATCAGATATCTTTTCTTCAAAGTATTCTATTCTTCATAGAATTCCTTCTTCATGCATATCTCTTCTTATGTTTATCTCAATCTTCTTTCCTTTAATCAGCTGCTGTCCTTATCTGATCGTCCTTCAGTACTTAAGTTCTGATATCCATCTTCTGATAATTATCTCCTGATAATATAAGTACTGATATCCTTAAGTCCTGACTTCCAGTAAGTACTGATTTATCCTGTTTAAGTAAGATCTGAAAACTAAACATAAATCATATTAGCCATGACATTATCAAATATATCTAACAATCTCCCCCAACTTGTAAATTAGCAAAATATACAAGTTTAACAGATATTTGATGATGTCAAAAACATTAAGTACAAATGCATGAGAATTAGACTAGATAACTACAACTTACAGTCCTTAAAACTTTACCAATATTTAACTTCTGATAACAGCTTCAGTCTGTACAAATATCAGAATTTAATCAGTTGTAGATCTTGACTTGGCTTCATCTTCTGATCTCTCTGATGTCAGGAGTTGTTCTGAGATAGTTCTTCAACAAACATCTCTCAGCATATCTAAGTTCATCAATCATCCTCCTTTTAGCATCTTTAAGCTCTGCAGTATCTTCACCAATTTGAAAGATTGCAGCCCTGAGATCATTAATCTTAGCTTTTCTTATATCCTGATCCATTCTGATCAAATAAGCTTTATCAGACTCAAGATTGAATTCTACAGCCCTGTAACCCAGAAAGGTAGTTATAATCTTAGCAGTGTTGGGCTTTATTTCAACTATATCACCCTTGTGATCTCTGTACTTTGGAACATATGTGCTGTCAGACTTAACAGAATAAAGCCTTTTCTGTCTCTGAATCTGGTCCTTCAAATAGTTTGCAGCACTTCCTGTCAATCTGTCATTCACTTGAAGTAAGAATAGTACATGCTCCAATTCTTCAAAATACTTCAATGGAATGGCATTTTGCCTTATATGATAAACCCTACCATCTGTCATGAAGTACAATAAGATGTGTTCTTTCAAGTAGGTATGGTAAACCATTTGTACAGATTCCAGTTGATTCAATCTCTCAGGAGTTGCTCCAATACCTGGTTTGTTAGTGTATACTGAAAATATTTATTTGAAGTATGTACATTTATTTCTGGCCAGTTTATTTGAGAATCATTTGAATGTTTACATGTTGTCTAATATTATATATTGTGAACAATCTAGTATCAAATGGGATACAGAATATTAGATTGTTAAATACGGTTATATAATATAATAAGGTTCACAGCACAGGTGGTGTTGGAAAATCCACTGGTATGGCTGTAGTATTATTTAGATTAGTTTATATTGACTAATAAATAATACTAGTATACTTTGTGTATATTGAACAGGATCAAATTTAAAATTGTTCCCTTAATACTGATTAAGAAGGAGAACTAAGATTCTATGTTATTATTAATGCTTAGGTTCTTAATCCGGAAATAGTAATTGACACGTGTATATTATTTACATGCTTTGATTTATATATGAAATAATTCTTTTGAATTATATCATTATATTTTGGGTGATGGAAATATATACATGGTGGATATTATTTATTGAAGGAATCCATGTCCTGATAATATTCGGGTTAATGATGTCCCCTTGAAAGCTCAAAAAGATTTAATTATGTGAAACCCTGCAGGTGGAATTTATTCTGGCATAATTAAATAAAGGTTGAGTGGATGATCAAGGATAAAAGATATTAATTAAATAAATTATCAGTAATTTATTTAATTAATGGACATATGATATTTTAAACATGGGGAATTTAATAAGCAAATAATATTGGAACCGAATTAATTAAATTACGGTATTAGGAAAGGTAGTGCAAATATTAATTCTTGAGTGGATTGAATTAATATTTAATTACATTGGGCTAGGCTCAAGATGTAATTAGAAGGCCCAACCTAATTATCCATGGTCCCTATTGTAGCCTATATATATTCTTATTATCTTCTTGCTTGGAATTGTGTGAAAACATATTGTAGCCACCAAGGAGCAAGAAGAGAGGATAACTTGAGAAGACGGAGGCCACACTTCGCTCAAGGGAATTTGGGAATACAATAGAAGAGCGTGGAATCAACCATTAAAAAGATAATCCTCTTTTCGTAATCTTTATCGTAAAATGTAGTAACACCCTCAGTCCGTGATTCCCAACAATTGGTATCAAGAGCCTGGTAATGGGTTTTACGTTTTATGATATAATGTCCATGTCGTAATTATATATGCGTGTATATAGTGTTTTGCTTGTATTGGTTTTGATGCAGGTTGTTAATCCACTATTATGGCCATGTATATTTTAATTATGTGTTTGGATCCCACGTGGTTTAATCATGATTAATTTTTATTTTGGTTTCCACGTGGTTTAGTCGTGGTTGTAATTTACACGAGGGTTGATCGTGTTAGAATAGATTTTACAAAATTAGTTTTGTATTAGATCTATTTTTTTTGTAATTATTCCGGGTATTTTGTAATAGTTATGTGCGATCGGAAATCAATTTCGGTAGATTTTTGTTCCGCTGTGCGATTACAAGGGGTTGCTGTTGATGTTTGGATCAAACAAAATCAAAACAAAACTCACAGAAAAGCAACAGGCGCGCGCGCTGCGGCCGCTGGGACTGCTGGGGCCGCTGGGACTGCTGGGGCTGCTGCGGCTGCTGGGGCTGCTGGGGCTGCCGGGACTGCTGGGGCTGCCGGGGCTGCCGGGGCTGCCGGGGCTGCTGGGGCTGCCGGGACTGCTGGGGCTGCCGGGACTGATGGGGGCGTCGGGCGCGCTTGGGGCAGATTTTTTTTTGAGAGCTGGATTTTTTTTCAAGGGCCATAATAGTGGAAAATTTATTTTAATTTTTTCCATTAAATTTTAATTATTTCTTTAATTTATTGATTATGTGTATCGTTAATTATGTGTGTAATTCTTTTAAAATTGCATGTTTAACTTAATTAGGACGACATGGACATAAAATTTATTTATTGCTTTAATTAAATGTTATATGTTGCTAAAATTATGTGTGTATTTTGAATGCATGATTAGACATAATTATAACAACATAGGGCCCCATTTAATTTTAAAATTCCTCAATTTTAATAAAAAAAATTCTAAGTGGGAGAGGGAATTAATATGAAATTAAATCCCATGGTCTCCATTATTGGTTGTAGGTAATTTAACATAAAGACGAATATAAATTATATATACGTCACCCATCGTGGCATGTAATTTGTGGTGTCTAGAATGTTATAGAAATTACTAGAACAAACTTCTTAAATTAATAAATTTTGAAAGGAATAAATATGGATTTTCTTTATTTCTGATTTGGGGCGATTTTGTCAAAAACGGGTTCATCGAACTTGTAAGGCTGTGGGTTTTAAGTGAGACCGATGTGACTCCTCCACTACCTGGAAATCAAACCATTGATGAATATTGAATTGAAGTATTCTATTCAAGGCAAAATTACGAATATTGGAAGGTATATACGCCACCCATCATGGCGTACCAAGTTCCATAGATTTCGAATAATTTAAGATTTGATGATGGTATACACTTAGCTATGAAAAATAATATAGTCCACCCCAACGTGGCATATTGTTTATTAATAGGACCGAAGTAACATTTAAACAAAATTAGGTGGTATACATGTCACACATCGTGGCGTACCAGAAGCTTATAGTGTTTAGATGTTAGTGCATTAAATTTTAATAATTTAGATCTTAATAATTAATGCACCCTTATTTATGTGATGTTTTTATGCATGATTCTCAGGATAAAATGGGCTTTAATCCACTATTCACCATACTTAAGGATAACAAACTTACCGGACCTAACTATATTGAATGGAAACGAAATTTGGACATTGTGTTGACTGCTGAGGAGTACAAGTTTTGCACTTATGAACCCAAGCCTGAACAGCCTGTTGCTGATGCTCCTGAAGATGAGAAAGAGTATTATAAACAGTGGATTAAGGCTGATGAGATGTCGCGATGTTACATTCTGGCAGCAATGTCGGGTGTTTTGCAGCATCAGCATCAGTCTATGGCCACTACTTCGGATATGCTCTTTAATCTCAAGGAACTTTTTGGAGATCAGAATAGGGCTGCTAGGCAAGTAGCCATGAAGGCTTTAATGAACACTCAGATGGCTGAAGGCACACCTGTAAGGGATCATGTTCTCAAGATGATGTCGCATCTGAATGAAATAGAGATCCTTGGTGCTGAACTTGACGGGGAAACCCAGATTGACATTATCCTTATGAGCTTATCCAAAAGTTTTGAGCAGTTCCGCTTCAATTACAACATGAACAAGAGGCAGTATAGTCTCGCGGAACTGCTGACAGAACTTCAGGCAGCTGAAGGATTATTTCGGCAGAGTGTTCAAGTGAATGTGGCTGAGAAAGGTTCTTCCTCTAAGCCGAAAGGTATTAAGAAGAAGAAAAAGGCTCAGACACAGAAAGCTGTACTACCAGTCTTTGAATCCTCCTCAAGTTAATATGACCTAATCTCAAGTGCCAAAGATATGTTTGGTTCAAACTAGAAGGTTCCTTTCTTTTAGTAGAGTTAGAAGATGTGTTGTTCAATTCCCTAAATTGCAGTTGCAGTGCAGCTTGACTAGGATTAATTATATACAAATTGTCTTGCAATGTACCAGAACATATAATTCGTTTATTCATCATAATAGAAACATTACGATCCAAACAAACATTATAACCATCCAAAGCAAGTTTAGAAACCGAAATTAAATTCTTTCTAAAAGAAGGTACATAAAGACAATTGTTCAAAACCAAAATCCTATCAGAACCAAAAGATAAATGAATAACTCCTACTGCAACTACTGCTACTTTTGAAATTTGTTTTCTCTTGGAAATGGCAAAAGCCGAGAGCAAGCCTTGGTGATGAAGAATAAAATTTTGTTTTGATGAGAAATGATTTGTTTGGCTTGGTGGATGAAATTAGATTTGTTTTGTTTTAGGTCAATTACCCATTTACCCTTGATTTTGTGTGGTTAATATTCCACCACATTTCCTTCCTCCCATGTCATGCTTATGTCATGCTATGATGTCATCTTTCCCTCCTTGTCCTCTTCTCATTGGTTGGGTGACATCATCCTCTCTAATCCCTTTGACTAACTTCCTAATTGTTTGCCTAATGACCGCTGATCTGTTATACGGTTCGCTTAACTTTCGTTTTCGTTTATCGTTTGAGGGATCATACCCGGGATCTTATTACTTGGGTTTCCTTAACCTTTCTTAATACATTATAATCCTTTTATGATCCTCTCTTTTAATACTTTAATTTAAATCCTTTTTATCCTGTTACCTTATACTCAATTCTTTCCGTATCTAGTGGATTTCCGGGAAAAATCAAAGTGTTCGGAATTGGATTCTGACGATCTTTACATACACTTATATACCATATAGACTACTAATAAAATATCAGAATATCACTAACAGAACCCCTACATAGTGTGGCATGAAAAGTTTTCTTATTCAGCATAATCAGCAAAACACTATTCATAAGGGTTTCAAAAATTCCAAAAATTGGGGTTATTACAGAAAGGATATTTATTTTATAGTTCGAAGAATCGGGATGTCATTGTTAGCACCAATGCAAGATTCTTAGAGGAGGAATATATAATGAATCACATACTTCTTATGTCCTTCCTGGCTACTACCAGTCGTCCTCTGATTAGATCTATTATATCCCTGGTCCTTTGGACTACTGCGGGTCCGAGCATCTTGCGCTCTACAACTTCATCCTAACATAAGGGAGATCGACACTGTCTTCCCTCAAGGATCTCATATGGCGACATCTCGATAATGACATAGGATCTATTGTCGTAAGAAAACTCAATCCGTGTTAAGTGATCATTCCAAATTCTTTCAAGTCTATTGCACCGGCTCTCATCATAGCTTCTAGCATTATAGCTTTTAGCATTAGAGCTTTTGCTTCTCAATACCCATTCTTTTCTAATTCGTAAGCGTTACTATCTTCCGTACATAATACTATACTGGTTACACTTTTGCTCGTTAGCGTTCTATAACCTTTTAATAACCACGTCAACCTTAGTATCACGAACGCGTTAGAATCGGAATACCACTGTACTGATACTACTTCCTTTAGCTGCTTCCATCTTCGAAAGCTTGATCCATCACATAGAAGTAAAAGAATTTGTTGAGAGATCACTATGATCATGAACACTTGTTATATTGCATAGTTAGTACAGAAGGTGGCCAGCCTTTAGTACTTGACAAGCAATTAAACAACATGTGGTATCCTACTAGGCTTCTATCACACAGATAGATAGTCATTCGGCAATACCTCCCCTTCTGGAAGGGTTGTTCTTCTCAGCTTATATGAAATGAAAAGAAGAGAAAAGAACGAATTGAAGAGAATTGTATATATGAAAAAAAATATACTGCCACAAAATATCTGGCTTGGAACCTACCTCTAAATTATAGAGGTTTGTCATAGGAGAACAAAACATATGTGTATTTATATCAACATCAAGTATTATAGCATCGCATTTTACATGCTTAAATATTTTTGCTATTCCGTCCATCATTCTATGGACCCATGCTCTTCCTCGAGCTTATACACAATCACCTTTGAAACTCCCTCGATATCGAAAATCGAATCTGGGATCTCATTCTAGACATCATCGTTACTAGAATTCTATGCTTGCACCGCAACCTTCCTCATATAGTAATACGACTCTCTTTTCATAAGAGGGAATAAATATCCAATAGGTAGATACTCTACTTAATTAGTCTATCAATGATAACTTATACACTACCATGACCCGATTAGTGGTACTCAATCTCAACATCCATTCCAATACAACTCTCACGGTTGTAATCAGTTCATTACTCGCAGAATCATTGCTGCATTACTATGGTCCACTACTGACCTACTGTCATCATTCACGTTCCATGAAATCTTAAAATCTAACCATACGTAGTCCATACATGGCGTATCAAATCCTTCTAAGGAGGTAACACAATCACCATTCATGATTCATGAAGAACACTCCTGATCCTGACATACATACATGACATGAAGCAGATAAAATTGCAGAAGAGCTTCAATCAAAGCAACGATAGCAAGTTAATACCATTCTTAATCATATGCCTTCAATAGAAGACTTAACTCAAAGGTTCGTTTAGTCCTTTTTAAAACATGGTCCTGGCTTATCTCAAGATAGTATCTTCTGAGATAGATAGCCCGCTCATGGCGATTACACGAATTAAACCTTTACCAACTACTATTACGGTTGGGTATTGCACAGTCATCAGAAGGAATGTCAATCTTCTAAACCATAATACAACCTTCACAGCTTTAACCATCATCACTGTATTCCTTTGGCACAAGCACCTATAATTATCCTCTTACCTTTAAAGTGTCGGCCACCTCTTTGGCCTTTCCTGATAGTAAAATTTCCTTACAGTCAATGTCATTTTAACCACCTCCAAATAAATTTTCTACCTCATTTCAATCACTGCTTATGTGAAGATGTTTTCCTTAAAATCTGATGAGTAAAAAAAAAATATCACCATTTTTCCATAAATTATTGCCTCAGTCTTTAGAGGTTTAATCACTGTCACGACTGACTCTCAATTATACTTAGAACATCTTTTATCTTAGGTCCTAATTGCCCTGAACAATTTCGACCTTTACTTGTTTGATCCATACTTTCTTGTGGTTTAACACGTGCCCCACTTGGCATCCTTATACTTACGTCATATTTCCTTTATCAACATTTTTATTTTTGAGAATTTTGAATTTTACCTTTCTCCTTGTAAAACCTCTAAGGTTATCCTTGAATCATCCCTCCTGTATTCCCTAGATACAGGGCATATCAAGATACCATTTATTAATACCAGAATCATTGTCTATATACTTCTGAAAAATTTCTCCACTGATTCTTAAAGGTTGTTATTGAAAGGAATATGTCCTAAGTCCAATCATGTATGAGGATTTAGGAATAACTTTTATGTAATCTGTTTTGATTTCATTGATATTAATAAAAGGCTTGTTTTGTTTTTATTACGGGCTTTATCTATTTAAGTGTTTAAATAAGATATACCATAGTTTAGAGTAAAGCTTTTTATGGATTATGATGAGATCATAATAGTGAGACCTAAAAAGATGATAACTCTAAACTTAAATAGTTCCTGGTCATAGGATTACTAACTGGTAATTAATAATCCGCAAAGATCGGTACATACTATGCTTGCTTCATTATGAAGGATGTCTGTTCTCATAGACATTTGTGTGGTGACACTATAGCTAGTATGTAGGTGCTTATTATAGAATAAGTTCACTGAACATGACTCGCCCAGCTGAACAACTGATGGAGTTCACTCACGTGTCAGCAGTTGTTCGCTTAGTGATAGTTGTACAAGTATCCTTGGACTTGAGGTCATCATAGTCATCTTGTGTACACTGAACTATGCTTTGGTTTAGTTCTTAGTCTCCAAGGATAATTATTAGGGCTCTTCTGGGTATAGGAATTTGTACACGAAGATAGTGTATGATCAATAAAGGATCTACCCCTTCCAGTGAAGGAAGTGAATGTTCAAGGCTGATCCACTTATGTTAGTTCAGGAATCTCTGGCTAGAGTGAATGAAATTAGAAAGGAGTTTCTAATTTGCATAGAACTACGCATAGTAAATGGTAAGCAAGTGATTGAATTAGATAGGCTTGACACGAGATCCATGCCTTGTATTTAATCGGGACATTGTAGGGTAGAAGGAGTTTATTGTACGGTAACTATTCACTGACAGGTTCTTGGTATTCTAAGCAGTGAATCATATTATCCGGATAGTCGCGATATGTTGAGAAGCATCACTCACGATGTAGAATAAATGTGATTAATTAATTAATCATATTTAATAAATTAGAGAATTTATATAAATAATGATAAAATAGTTTTATTATTATTTATTTCTACTACCAGCTTAATATTGAACCTACAAGGTCACACCATAAAAAGAGAATGATTTATTGGTGGAGGAATTAATTAATAATGGCTAATAATTATTTATTTATGAAATAAATAATTATTTGGCAAATTTAATAATTGATTAAATGAGATTTAATTAATTATAAATTAATTAAGAAAAGTTCTTAATATTATTAATTAAGGATTTAACTTTTGGAAATTAAATCAAGAGAGAGAATTATTTCTAAAGTGTTTAGAAAAAGGATTAATGATTAAAAGGTGTTTTAATTATTAATGAGAATAATAAATGGGATAATAATAATAATATTTATGGAAAAATTTCAGCTGAAAATTTTGCCTATAAATACACTATTATAGACCCTAATTTTATTCTAACCTCGAAACCCGAAAACCTAAAAAGTTTGGAAAACCCAATTCTCTCCACCTCCTTCCTCCTCCTTAACATCGTTTTCTTGGTGGATACCGGTGGAGTGCTTCACACTTGAGGAGCAACTGCTAAGGATCTCTGATCGTTGTCTCCGAATTATTTTTAAAAGGTTAGATTCGATCCCTCGAATTTTTATTCATGATTTATATGCTTTTATTTGGATTTTGTATGTGTAAAAGAGTTTTGCCATGCCCCCGCTGCATTAAAAATCCAACAGTTATTACCTTAATCCTTTCCAATTCATACTGTCAAACTCATACTATCCCTATTAAGGGTGAAATGCCAACCTTTATGCATTCCCCTGGGATTCATTTTAAGTTACCGATGTTCTATCCTTAATTCCACCTTTAGAAAAAGTACATGCATCCTTCCATGGATAAATCAAGTCATATATCCCTGATGAGGGTGTCTTATTCAATCATTCCCACCTCGATAGTATATGCCTAATTTTACAATAACATATGTATTCCAAATGAGGTCAATCAATATGGCCTCCAAAAGATAACAACGGTTATCCGCTTTTCTTGCCTAATTTGGTAACGATAACAAGGATGTTCTGGAAGATATTGGTTGTGTTCAACGTGAACTTCTTCTTAATAATTCCTTATTTACTTTTGTTGTTTATCTCAACAGTCATCTCAATGTTGGGATATCTTTCATACCTGGCGTCTCCCTTTCTGGGTATCATGCCACCGGTCTTACACTTCACATTCTTTAAGGTCACTTCATTCATCCAATTTTCCTAATTTCTTACTTCCTTGTCTCCTCAGTCTATCAATATTTATCCTTCGAACTATCTCAAGGTTTCCTCAAATCCTCCCAACTTACAGGGGATAAAATATATGTATCTCTTATTCCTTCAATCATCAACTTTAACTCATGGTGAATCACCCTCATCCTGACAATTACATACTTTTCTATTTCTATTGCTATGAGTCTTTAGGGTTTCCTCATACCCAACTCCCTTATCATTCCTCAAACTCTATTGCCTTTATATTCCTTTCCACTTCAGTTTCTTTTATTTTCCTTTCTCTTATCATTATTTCATGAACCCACTAATCATTGACTTCAAGCATCACATCGTTCTGGGATTCTTGTCATCAGAACGAATCTTGACAACTTTTACAACTTAGCTTCATATTTCATCATACTCGTCCGCCTTTGTTCAGACTCTAAAGCTTTTACACTATCTCCATAACCTTGGGAATTACTTTCCCGAAAATAATTGACTGAACTTTAATCAGTTTATTCTAACCTCTGGCTCCGTGCCTTCCTTGGCCTTTCACCAGCGGGTGGTCTCTCTCTTAGGAGGGTAAGTGAAAAAAACAGTCTTTTGTGATTCGTCAATCATTCAGAATCTCAAATGATTCCTCTATTTCCTTTAGCCAGGCTCTTGCCTCGACTAGGTCAGCTTGTTCCTTGGAACTCTGAGAGCTTAGCGACTTAAAGAACATGAAAGAATTTCTCGCCGCATTGTTTCCTCAAGGTGGTGGTTGGGGATAATTGTCTAAGTTCTGTCTAGACAGGTCCATAAATTGTCGTATAGGAGTACTGTCTCGGGTCTCCTTTCCTTACTCGACTTTCTATTTCCTTAGTATGAAATGTTTCAACCTTCTCCCATAATCGGGGTTATCTTATACATTAAAAACCTTGTTTTCCACTATATTATGTTATGGGTTCTTTCTTTCTTGATGGCAACCTCCCTGACTATCACATTCAGGGTTTGCCCTAAATCTTATTCCTCAAACTATGGCTCTCATCTAAGTTCTCATCCTTAAGCTCTTGAACTTTTGGAACCCAATTTCTGTAGGAACACCTCATTATTCCCTTATCATCTTTCTCGGTATTAATCTCTTCTCTATTTATTGGCTCTCTGCCTTCATTCATCACTTTTTCTTGGCACAATATGATCTTTTCCAATAATTCGGGCTGTATTGCAATCTCAAACAGCTTTTCGGTACCGGCTCCGGTTACCTTCACTTCTATTTCCATTTCCTCAAAATCTCTTATCAACTCTCCCAAAGACATTTTCATCTTGAGTCTCTCTTTTATAATAAGGGCATTAGCCACCATTTTGGCTTTCCCTGGATGATAAAGAATCTCATAATCGTAATCCTTGATTAGCTCTAACCACCTCCTCTGGCGCATGTTGAGCTCTTTTCTGCGTGAAAATGTACTAGAGCACTTATGACTTAGGTAATTCTCGCACTTCTCTCCATACAAGTAGTGCCTCCAATCTTTAGGGAAAAACTATTGCCACGAGCCCAAGCTCATGGGTAGGGATATCGAATTTCATATTACCTTAATTGTCTTGACGTGTACGCGATTACCTTACCGTGCTGCATAAGCACGCACCCTAAACCCTTGTGCGAAGCGTCACTACACTTCACAAAATCTCCTTTTCCATCCGGCAACGCCAGCATAGGGGCCGTCACCAACCTTTGCTTCAGTTCTTGAAAGCTGTTCTCGCATTTCTCTGTCCATTCGAATTTCTCAGTCTTACGAGTAAGCCGCGTTAAAGGGGCTACTATCTTTACAAACTTGAACGAACCTCCGGTAGTGACCGGCCAATCCTACCTCTGGTAGTTTCCCTAACCATGGTCATCAATTCCTCAATGGTCCTTTATTCATTCTTGTTAGGATCCTCCACGAGATTCTCCTCAGCAACAATCCCATCTAGGACAACATCCTTAACCACTACATCCTCAATATGAACATCATCCGGTCCTGCGTTAGGACGCTCTATTGGATCCACAACCTGATCTCCAATAACTAATAAAACATCATCACGTTGTTGCTCCTCAACCTCAGGGTTCGGAGTCCCGCTACCATATACGATAACGAACTACGCTTCTATCACGATATTTATAAGGGTTCCCATAAGGGTTTTAACTGTCAGTACTACGTTAGGTAGTCCGACTATGAGCTTGGCAAGAGTTCTTATTATCTTAGTGAACTTATTATTTTAACGTCGCATCATCTCTGAGGTTTATAACGCTTAGCTCTGATACCATTTCTGTAACACCCCCAAATCCGGGGTCGGGGATCCGGGTTGTCACGAGTTCCATTTCCCTTAATAACACCCAATCTTAATAAATAATCAACTACTCTGTATTGTGACCCCACAATAAACACACACACCACAAGTTATAGTCTCAGAGATGAATATCCAAAAAAATAATCACAAGTCGTTTTATTCCACAATTATATTCCAATACACCTTAAAAGGGTTTCTGAATAAATTTACATTTCTTTGCCATTATTACAATTGATAAAGATACATAAGTCTGGTACAACAAAAGTTGAAAGCCTAGCCTATTGGTAGTTCCTACCTCAGCTACAGTGACATCAACGCCTATAGGAAACTGCGGAACGTTTCCTAATCGCTTGCGAATCGGGAGCTTGGTCATGTTCATCTTTTCTATCTGTTGTTGTGTGATGAAAGAAGAAAGCAAGGGTGAGCAGCAAGCCCACCAAAATAATATGTATAATGATTAACAATATATGAGCCTTCTCATAGTACTCATGAAAGTCTTGGTCAAAAGAAATGAACCAAGTTTGATATCTTAATGCGATGAAGTCGCAAAATATTCAGTATATATACATATATACTTTTCACAATCTTTGAAATCCTCTGACATGTATAATATACACAGAGTTCCAGTTTATAACTGTATAAAAAATATCGTTGCAAGGTGATCTCATATATCTAACCTTGTCTCAACGTTTTTCTGAAAATCTTTGACATACATAAGATAATCATTTACTAGATATAAGTTTAAAAGATGAAGTTACAAGATACTCCAATATACTTATATCTTTTCCAAATACTACTTGAACTACCACCGTTCAAGTTATAATTAGTTTCAAAAGTTCATCACATAGATGAGACTACAAGATAATACTTGAATAGATTCAATCTTTGAAATATTATTGAATGAAATGAAGTTAAGAGATACTTCATTAAGCCCCGATATATATATACACCTATATATATCTCTCATACATTTCCTGAAAACCTCTGTCATGTAAAGTATGAACAGAGTTGCAATATCCAATGAATTTGGAAAGAAAAGAAATTTTGGCATAAACCTGATATCTTGCTGATCAGGCAAAGATACCAATAAGTAACCTTTTCTACTAGTAGATGGATGAATCCCCCACCGGTCATCACCCTGGCCTCATTAGGACCTTGTGCTGGACCGCCACCCGGCCTCTTACGCATTGATGGACTGCCACCCAGCCACTTACACTTTGATAGACCGTACCCCGGCCTATCGCTTATGCCGACTCAATTAGATGGACTTACTTCCCGAACGTTGGGTAAGTAATCAATTCATTTATCAAAACAACAACCTTGTTGCGAATATAAAATACACCACAGAGCCGGATCCCTAAAGTTTTGAGCGAGTATTTAAATCCCCTTTAAAAGGAAGATCTTAAATATAAAAATGAGTTTTGGGGTCCGCTCTAACTTTTAAAAATCATTTTTAAGTCTCGAAAACACTTTAAAGAGTGTTTGGAATAATGCTGATTTAATAAAGTAAATCAGTCCCAATATATTAGAAAATATCTGAATATTATTATTTAAATAATATTCCCATAAAGAATAATCTTTATACGAATAATTGAAGTAGAAGTTGTAAGACTTATACTTGAAATGAGTATTAGATAACCAAAGATATACTTATACGAAAGTACTATCTTTATTTGAATAATCAAAAATAAGTGTGATTATCGACACCTTATTCTTTAATAAAATAAAGAATATATCTCAGCAAATAATCGGAGTCATAAATCCTCAAATGAATATTCAAATAATATTCAAATAATAAAATAAACTGAGTCATAAGCCCTCGAATGAATATTCGAAATAATATTCACATAATAAAATAAAAGGAGTCATAAGTCATCGGATGAATATTCAAATAATATTCAGATAATAAAATAAAAGGAGTCATAAGTCCTCGGATGAATATTCAAGTAATATTCAAATAATAAAATAAAAGGAGTCATAAGTCCTAGGATGAATATTCAAGTAATATTCAAATAATAAAATAAAAGGAGTCATAAGTCCTCGGATGAATATTCAAGTAATATTCAAATAATAAAATAAAAGGAGTCATAAGTCCTCGGATGAATATTCAAGTAATATTTAAATAATAAAATAAAAGGAGTCATAAGTCCTCGGATGAATATTCAAGTAATATTCATTAAATAATATAAAGTTATCGAATAAACCTTATTCGATTAATAGTTTTTAAAAACTATTCATATATATATAAATATATATATATATACTCGGGAACATGGACTCCCGGTTTAGAAATATGTTCACCTTTTGATCCCCTATACTAAGGGTAAACTCAAATACCGCTTATCTCTAGCATAAGTATTATGCAACTATAAGTATTGAACCAACAGATATATAAATCAAGAATATGAAACAGGCATGCATATATACCATATCACATGCTACAATATATCGCAAGAATTTGCTAATAACAAATATGCATTTATCGCAAGATCATGCATATACACATATACATCACAACAACAGTTATACGGGTAGAAAACTTGCCTGAGCGACTGGGGGTGATAAGAGGCTCGGGACGAGTCTGGTAACCTATAAACAACAAGTAAGTTGGAATTAAACCAAAGTCACTTGTAAATCTATACTTTAACCAACTTAGACTCTAACGCTCGTTTTGCGCTCACTGATTCTCTTAAGTCACTCGAGTACCCTCGGCTCCACCATTTTTAATAAATTAACCATTACGAGTTTTAAGGCGATTCTTTCGCGGGTGTCTTACCAACTGCCTAACACACTTACCATAATTGTTTCATACATTAATTAACCCTTTTTGGTTTTTAACCTATGTTTCAAAGTAAGGCGAGGGGAAAAGTTTCGTTCACGAAACGTCGTTACTTGAAACGGTCGTTTCTCCTAAACCGTGCATCGGAATCGAACGAACTACATATCAAAACGAAGCTCGTAACATGAAATATCTAAACATGGCAATGGTCATAATCTAGCAGGGAGTTCTCGGGTCCAAATGTTATGAACAAAAGCAGTCTAAAGTAAATCGGACATTACGACGGGTATGTTTACGCGATTTCCCAAATTTAAACCATTCCAAAACCATCACAATTCAACCCCAATTCACAACCCAATCAAACCTCCATCCAAAATACATTACAACAGCCCCAAACCAACTCATTATAATCCATTTACTTACTCCTAAAACTTGAATTTAAACTATACTTAAGTTCTTTTAACCAAAACAACAAGATTCACCATTCCATTTCACTACCACTCCAACTTAAACTCTAAACCACAAGCATTAAGCTACTATATCATCATAAAAATCAAAATCATCTTATTATACAAAGGAATCTAGGGTTTGGAGATGAAATACCTTCCTTGAAGTGGTGGGAGTAGCTAGGAAGCCTTAAGAAGCCTTGAGAAGTCTTAGGAATGCTTGGATCTTAAAGGAAAACAAGAAAAAATCAAGTTAAAAACTTTGAAATCACTATTCATTGTCTTCTTCATTGATTTCTTGAAGAAGATTGAGAATGAATGGGGTGCTTAAACTCATAATATAGCCATAACTATGCATAAGGATGACTAGGGAATTATCTTACCAATTTAGGAAGCCTTGATCTTGAGTTTTGAAATTTATTTTCTCTTGGAAATGGCAAAAGCCGAGAGCAAGCCTTGGTGATGAAGAATAAAATTTTGTTTTGATGAGAAATGATTTGTTTGGCTTGGTGGATGAAATTAGATTTGTTTTGTTTTAGGTCAATTACCCATTTACCCTTGATTTTGTGTGGTTAATATTCCACCACATTTCCTTCCTTCCCATGTCATGCTTATGTCATGCTATGATGTCATCTTTCCCTCCTTGTCCTCTTCTCATTGGTTGGGTGACATCATCCCCTCTAATCCCTTTGATTAACTTCCTAATTGTTTGCCTAATGACCGCTGATCTGTTATACGGTTCGCTTAACTTTCGTTTTCGTTTATCGTTTGAGGGATCATACCCGGGATCTTATTACTTGGGTTTCCTTAACCTTTCTCAATACATTATAATCCTTTTATGATCCTCTCTTATAATACTTTAATTTAAATCCTTTTTATCCTGTTACCTTATACTCAATTCTTTCCGTATCTAGTGGATTTCCGGGAAAAATCAAAGTGTTCAGAATTGGATTCTGACGATCTTTACATACACTTATATATCATATAGAGTACTAATAAAATATCAGAATATCAATAACAGAACCCCTACATAGTGTGGCATGAAAAGTTTTCTTATTCAGCATAATCAGCAAAACACTATTCATAAGGGTTTCAAAAATTCCAAAAATTGGGGTTATTACAGAAAGGATATTTATTTTATAGTCCGAAGAATCGGGATGTCATTGTTAGCACCAATGCAAGATTCTTAGAGGAGGAATATATAATGAATCACAAACTCATGACTAGTGTCGTTTTAGAGGAACTAGTGGGAGGGACAAATAATACCCATGAAGCTGTAGTACAAGTAGAACAACCACAACATAATGTGCAACCTGTCACTAATACCGCACCAGTGCCTCGTCGTAGTGGGAGGGTTGTTCAACAACCTGATAGATTCATGTGTTTGGGTGAGTCTTCAGACTTGGTCTCTGGTGAACATGATGATGATCCCCGTACATATGAAGAGGCAGCATAAGACAAAGATGCAGATCTTTGGCAAAAGGCGATGGAATCTGAGATAGAATCAATATATTCTAATCAGGTCTGGGAGCTCGTGGAACCACCCAAAGGTATAAAACCTATTGGATGTAAGTGGATCTATAAGAAAAAGAGGGGATTAGATAAAAAGGTGAAAGCCTGGAAAGCAAGACTTGTTGTGAAAGGGTATACTCAGAAAGAAGGTATCGATTATGAGGAAACATTTTCACCAGTAGTCATGCTTAAGTCAATCCGTATTCTTTTATCTATAGCAGCTCATCTCGATTATGAGATTTGGCAAATGGATGTCAAGACAGCTTTTCTTAATGGAAGTCTTGAAGAAACCATCTATATACAGCAACCAAAAGGATTCATTAAGGAAGGCCAAGAGCATCTGGTATGTAAGCTTAAGAGGTCTATTTATGGACTTAAACAAGCTTCTAGAGACTGGAATATTCATTTTGATCAGGCAGTCCAATCATATGAATTTGATCAAAGTCCAACCGAATCGTGCGTGTATAAGAGAAGTGAAGGTAATGCAGTGGTTTTTCTAGTACTATATGTAGATGATATTTTACTCATTGGAAACAATGTTGAGATGTTGTCATCAGTAAAGGCATGGTTGTTCAAATAATTTGAAATGAAGGACTTAGGTGAAGCGGCATACATCCTTGGGATCAAAGTTATAAGGGATCGCAAGAAAAGGATGTTGGCTTTATCTCAAGAGCCCTACATTGATGAAGTATTAGCTCGTTTTAACATGCAGAACTCCAAGAAAGGTTTTCTACCTTTTAAGCATGGAGTTGCTCTATCTAAGAAGCAGTGTCCTTCGACACCTAAGGATATAGAGAGCATAAAAGCAGTTCCTTATGCTTCAGCATGTGGAAGCTTAATGTATGCTATGTTATGTACGAGGCCTGACATCTGCTTTGCTGTAGGCATGGTTAGTAGATATCAGTCGAACCCAGGTCAGGAACATTGGAGTGCAGTAAAAACTATACTCAAGTACCTGAGAAGGACTAAGGAGTATATGTTAATTTACAAGGCCTCAGATCTATTTCCTTTGGGATATACTGATTCAGATTTCCAATCAGATAGAGATAAGAGGAAATCAACCTCGGGATATGTTTTTACTTTGGGAGATGGAGCCGTTATATGGAGGAGTGTAAAGCAGAAATGCATTGCAGACTCCACCATGGAGGCCGAGTAAGTGGCGGCCTCTGAGGCTGCCAAGGAGGCTGTATGGTTCAGGAACTTCCTTTTGGACTTAGATATGGTACCTAATTTACCTAGGAGCTTGACGGTGTATTGTGATAACACTGGTGCTGTGGCAAATTCAAAGGAACCGCGAGACCACAAAGCAGCTAAACATATTGAACGTAAGTATCATCTCATACGAGGAATCGTAAAGCGAGGGGATATAGTTGTGGCTCACATATCATCAGAAGACAACCGAGCAGATCCTTTCACAAAGAGCTTGCCAACCAAGGTTTTTCACAAGCATGTGGAAGTGATATGAGTCAGATGGATGGACACATAGATTTTTATGTAATAGTGGATTAAATAAACACTGATGTACACATAGAATATTTTGAGTATAAGTGGGAGATTGTTAGTGTATACTGAAAATATTTATTTGAAGTATGTACATTTATTTCTGGCCAGTTTATTTGAGAATCATTTGAATGTTTACATGTTGTCTAATATTATATAATGTGAACAATCTAGTATCAAATGGGATACAGAATATTAGATTGTTAAATATGGTTATATAATATAATAAGGTTCACAGCACAGGTGGTGTTGGAAAATCCACTGGTATGGCTGTAGTATTATTTAGATTAGTTTATATTGACTAATAAATAATACTAGTATACTTTGTGTATATTGAACAGGATCAAATTTAGAATTGTTCCCTTAATACTGATTAAGAAGGAGAACTAAGATTCTATATTATTATTAATGCTTAGGTTCTTAATCCGGAAATAGTAATTGACACGTGTATATTATTTACATGCTTTGATTTATATATGAAATAATTCTTTTGAATTATATCATTATATTTTGGGTGATGGAATTATATATATGGTGGATATTATTTATTGAAGAAATCCATGTCCTGATAATATTCGGGTTAATGATGTCCCCTTGAAAGCTCAAAAAGATTTTATTATGTGAAACCCTGTAGGTGGAATTTATTCTAGCATAATTGAATAAAGGCTGAGTGGATGATCAAGGATAAAAGATATTAATTAAATAAATTATCAGTAATTTATTTAATTAATGGACATATGATATTTTAAACATGGGGAATTTAATAAGCAAATAATATTGGAACCGAATTAATTAAATTACGGTATTAGGAAAGGTAGTGCAAATATTAATTCTTTAGTGGATTGAATTAATATTTAATTACATTGGGCTAGGCTCAAGATGTAATTAGAAGGCCCAACCTAAATATCCATGGTCCCTATTGTAGCCTATATATATTCTTATTCTCTTCTTGCTTGGAATTGTGTGAAAACATATTGTAGCTGTAACGCCCGAGAAATATTATGTATTTATTTTTTTATCAATAAATAATTATTATGTGATTTTATGTCAATTTTGGTGAATTATTTGATAATTGATATTAATATCTGGATGTTTA
Source organism: Apium graveolens (assembly GCF_009905375.1). Taxonomy (NCBI): domain Eukaryota; kingdom Viridiplantae; phylum Streptophyta; class Magnoliopsida; order Apiales; family Apiaceae; genus Apium; species Apium graveolens. The sequence goes on from NC_133653.1 coordinate 109,873,971, forward strand.
TTTCTGATAAAATTTAGATATTTTAATTTTTTATTATCCAGAATTAAATCTAGATAATTTTGGTATTATTCTGGTAATTTTTGGATTATTATATGATTTTATAAGAATTTATAGAATTGATAATGATTATTCTTACATAATTATAAAATTTATTTTTAAAATCAGAAATCGTCCCACTTCAGTCGCTTTTGCGTTTTTACAACCTGAAACTCTTCCGAAAACTCTTTCCTAACCTAATTTGATAATTCTGAACATTTTTCGTGTTTTGACTTTTTCGATCCGGGGTACGGTTAGGCCTGTACGAGTCCCGGTGTGAAATTTTCGATACGCAAATCATTTTATATCGATAAGAATCCATATTTTCAAAAGGCGAGACGTTATCACCTTAATTTCATATAAAGTATTTTATAGGGAGCTTTGTTTTGATAATTATCCAATTCTGATATTAAAATCGTATCGTCTTTTTAGTTACTTAGCGATTAAGTAACTTATTTTCGGATCCTATCTGTAAATGTAATTATTGAATTATTAAACCAATAAAATAGGTGATGGTTCTGTCAGCTATGTGTCATTGTGGTATAAATTGTTTGTGATTGGTTGGACGCAAAGATTAATTTTATAATTACTTATTGAACTGTATGAATTTAATTTGTTTAAAATGATTTTAATTAAATATTGATGCTCATAAATTCTAAAATTGCTCCTAAAATTATTTTTGTCGTTTTATAATTTTATTTATTAGTTTTAGGAGTTTATAAATTTTGAAATCAATATTTCATTAATTATTTATCTTAAATGGTTTTCTGATTTTATTAAATCGTAAAATCAGTATTTAATTCCAAAATAATTCAAAAATCATAAAAATTTTATTTTATTAATTTTGAATATTTCGAGAATTTTAAAATTATTTCGGAAATTTTCTGGCTTTTATTTAACTGCAAGTGCATTCGCTAAATGATAAATGCGGGTCTGATTTGCGTTTCAAAAATGATCTAGAAATTCTAAAAACTTTATTTTGATAACCTCTAAATATTCCGAGATTTTAAAAATTATTTCTGAGAATCTTTAAGTGATTTTACCTGTTAAACGCTCATTAAATTTTGAAATTTCGGTGTCTGAAATCGGAACTATCGTAATAAAATATTAAAATAAAACGAGAGAAAAAGGGGCACAGGGTTAAATCGGGTCCAACCCGTTTTCTTTTATCTCTTCGGCCCAGGTCTCTCTCTCTAATTCTCTCCTCAAAATCTCTCTTGTCTCTCCCGATCCTCTCTCTCTCGCTCATCTCTCATCCCTCTCAAATACTCCTTTCTCTCCTATTCTTCTTTATCTGTTCTTGGTTTCTTTTCTTCCCTTTTTCCGATTGCTCCGATTACGGTGAGATTTTCCGGCCATCCTGCTTCAGCAAATTCGTGGTTCTGTTTTGTTCACTATTGTGTATATATATATAGATAGATACGTATATATATATATACGTGCTTGTGTGCGTGCGTGTTCGAGTATGTGTGGGTGCGTTAGAGTGTGTGTGCGTGTAACACCCGTGTTTATACGTGTGTTTGATTGTTCCTCCTGGTTGTTGCCGCCTGGGTTGGGCGTTTCCCGACCGTGTTTTATTCCGGTTCTGTTTGCAGATGTATTGCGGCAGCGCGTGAGGCGCGTGTGCTGGATTGTATTTTGTTCAAATGGTTACGTTATTTTACTGATTAAATTTTTTATCTTGCAGCAAAATATTGACTGACGTTTCGTGATAAAATGAATTCGCGCGAGGTTATACTAATTAATCGGTGAAATTTGTGTAGGACGTCCGTTATAAACGGAAACCCGCGAATTTTACTGCCGTCGGCGATGAGCTTCGGCGAGTCGACGGTGGGCGATGATGATTTTTATCTGAGTCCTACACTTATAAATGAAATAAATTAATTTTGAAACGAAAATTACGAATTAAAATATATAAAAAATAAAAATAAAAATAAAATACGAATAACAGTAAGTAATAATTAATAAATTAAGTTCGTATTGGTGAATAGGATTAGTGAAAGTGGTTGTGAATTGGATGATTGCGATTGTTGGTTGTTATTGTGTTGTGAATTTGACGTCGAACTGATTCGACGGGCAGGCCGATAAATAGAGGAAATGCTGCCCGATTTTCGGAAAAATTAATTCTGAAAATACGGGAACGTAACCTATAATTATTGGAGACGTCGAATAATCATATACAATTATATTATATGAACTGGACTGCGATTGAGACAAGATAATTTATGAATAATCGATTACCCTGTTTTTCAAAACGACGAGTATACGTATTTTCTGAAAATAAATACCGAACCGAATTTCGAAGATGTGAACCATAACTGCTATGTGTATTTCGATAATACATATAAATATGAATTCGGTTATAAAATCGTATGGGTAGAATAGGATGACGATTTGATGTTAAGTTTAAGCGGTTATCTGAATTAGGGTATCTCAACCTTGTAGGTTTTAGACGGAAGACCCGAGACGTGACATCAGACTAGGAATGATCTAGAGATTAGACATCGAGATCAATGAAGTTCCAACCAAAGGGTCTGAATGTTGGGATCGTATCGAGGATAGGATAGTAGGTGGACGATAAAGCCGAACGGTCAGAGTCGAACCAAAGTCAACCAGTAATAACGGTTAAAGCTTATTGAGGCAAGTATTCTGGATTTTTCTTTTAAATACTGCAAGTATTATTGAATTTTCTTTTAATTACTGCAAATATTTATTCGCTCCTATTCTAAGTTCGAATAGTTAAATGGTTTACATTTCGCTGTAATTACTCATATTATGCTTGTTCATTTCATTATTGTTCTATAATTCGATTACCTCTCTTGAGCAAATTCCCATTCATTCGGGTTATTTGCGAACCCTAATTGGGATGTTTTGAAATCAAAATGATTTGATATCAAAATACTCTACGGTGACGGGCTGGTTATATGAGGACCAGTGATGAGCTGGATCCTATGGGCCGGAGATGGACCGGACCCCTTTAGGCCATAGTGCCTGGGTGCCCATATGTTGGTTGGGTCTATGCAGTTGGGTTATAGATCCGCACTATCTCCTGACTGATCAGCAGGTTATAGTGCATATGTTGGTTTCTAGTGTCCAGTCTAATTTATTGTTGTTCGCCATTAATGGCATTCCCTCTTGAAATAAAATGTGATTATGGTTTAAAGTTATTCTTTCTTAGCACTCAGTTTCGGGAAATTACAATGTTTCTAAATATATTCGAGTTCAGATTGTTGCTGCAGCCTTAGTTGCTCAGTGATAGTTAGGATCTTGAATGAATTGAGATCTTCTTAATTATTCAACCCGTCCTTATCAGGCTGGTTTACCAAGCTAAGTCTATGGAAACTTAGTCGATAATGATGGATACTGAATAGTTAGGAATTTCTTGAACGTCGTTTATGAATAGTTATTGCATTCATTGCTCAATTATGAAATGATACCAGAAGCTATTTTGAAAACACGCGATCTCTAAAGCTCTTACAAAAATGTCATTATGTCCTATGTGATTCATAGCAATGCAAATCAAATTGATTTTTAAGATAACGAGGTATATCCTTTAAATGATTTTGTGTTTCGCCCTTCAAAATATTTCAGAGATTTTGTTTGGAAGTTTTTCTTTGAAATTAATGTTTGAAACTCAAATTATATACTTGCTGGGCATTTTTGGCTCACTCTTGCTTTGTCAATTCTTATTTCTGCCAGAAACAGATAAGGATTAAAGTGAATAGCTTTGATAGACAGCAGAAGTTAGAGAAGTTTCCGTTGCGAGAGGTTGAAGGTGTAGAAGAATGTGATAAGAGCATTAGTTCAAAGGTATCTTACACTTGTATTTATAGTTGAAGTGAGTTGTAGAATGTTAGATTCTTGTTTCATACCATAACCTGTAAAAGATCCGGACTCAAGGGGTTATTTATTTATTTCTTTATTCTATGTAAGGATTGTTTAGTGACACCAAATCTTGACCCCGGATTTGGGGTGTTATAGTTGGTATCAGAGCTGTAGGTTATTGGTCACTGAAATAAGAATATGTGAGAGTAAGATAGAAATGATAGGTCGTACAGGATAGGAAGACCCTAGACATACTCAGATTAAGGTTGAGTTGAGTGCGAATTAGGGTTAGCAGATCCGATCTGGAGTTGGAACAATAGAAAGTGTAAGACGAATGTCACAATGCTATAGGTATATTAATTCTTAGATTCTACAATAATGAAGGATCGACAGATCGACGGAGACTGGGTATGTTACCCTTACTTTTCATGTGGTTTCGAAGACTATGCGATCGATTCTTGTGAGAATATGTGTAAGAAAAGCTACGATTTAACTTAGAATTAGGTCGCAGGACGAATTCCACGTCGGGAGCAACCAGTTGATGGAAGCGGATGAAGAACCAACATTGCACATTTTGAAAGCACCACCATTACGAGAAGATTCTTACTAACCATCGGGAGCTGCGCGAGGAATGATAGCTACCTTTCTAGATATAGGTAAGATTAGCAAGAAAATGCGACCCTATCTACTGATAGAACACCGAATCACATACGTGGGTGTGAGAATAACGGCAAGGACAACGACAAGAATGTTAAAGACAGTACTAAATGTCAGCGTCGCGATAGAATGTGCGAATAAGATGATTTACGATGGTAAATGAAGTTTCATCGACTAAGAAATACGAATAGAGTCCAAGGAAAAGAATAGAAGGCGTACCGAAATAGAAAGACCCTTATATGGGCAATCTTTTAATTAGATATTTCATTGGTAAATCAGGAAAATAGCAAGTAACTTATATAGTAATGATGACCAAATATTTGATTTTCAAAACTTTAAAAATGAGATTTTGGAAAAGATTTCCTTAATCAACTTTCAAAAGATTTTGCATGAAATAAGTTTTACAATTTGGTTGTCAAGGTACTACTTAAGTTCTTGTTATTATAAACAGAAAATGACCTAAAAAGAAGAATCGAATTAGACTTAGTGTTGTTAATTCAAAGGGCTAAGTAGACCCACCAGCAGGGAGAAGGTTTAAGGTTTGCTGTGAAAAATGAAAGTAAGCGTTGTTTAATAAAATCAATAATTAAATCAACATATTAAAATATTATTTACCCCAATTCATGAAATTATTAAAATTTAACGAAATTCGTGATTCGAATGGACGGAGAATGATCGAAGGAAATGGCAGAATCTTCTAGACGTTAGGCAGAAGAATCCAATGTTATCGACAAAACTGAGGCGTTGCGTGATCGATGGTTATTTTATGCGGAATAAATGGAATCTAAAGCAATGGTTATAAATTTCGGAAGGACGCGATTAAGATTAAATTATTGAAGTAGTTGATGTGAAGACAGTTCCAGGAAGCATTTCGAAGCAATGATGTGACTTGAATCGTGAACCTGTATCCGCACGATCCTGAAGGCATACGTAAGTGAAGCGTGGAGGTGATCGACATTAACATTCTTTCTTCTAATACGACATTATATGTTTTTCTTGATTTTTGAATATGTATGAGCTTCTTCTGTTAATAAATTATATGAGGCGAAAATGAAAGAAAAATTCCTGTATTCCTTCTGAATTATTTCTCTTCTCAAATCCTTGATTCCTGATTAAAACAACAGTATTGTGATATGACGCTTTGTCGAAATGACGAAGAGTCGGGTGGGACTGCCACCTAATCATATGCTATATGCCATATAGTATGAAAGACTGGCCATCTTGAGTACGAATATGGTTGTCTCATTCTTCACACATTTTTCTTCCTTCAATTTTCTGATTTACAAGTTCTCCCAATCGTTTGTTGCATTGTTATTCCTTATTCCGTTTTTTAATCAAAATCATGTTCACAAACTCTCCTCTTGTATCGAGTCTGTTCGTTGACGATTACAAAAGAAATAAAGTAGCTCCGTGCAACAGGTAGAATTACGTGTCAAAGGAAAATGTGATTGCAAGTCGTTAAAGGAAGGACATTTGCAAACAAGGAAAAAAAATGGACACACTGACAACGTGGTCATGACAAAGACATCCAATCTGAGAGTTGTTCGTGTTACGAGGATCTCATCAGTACAATAGAGTACGTTAACGCGATGCACTTCAAATCAGAAGATTTCGACGAAAAATAAAATCATTAGTGAATCATAACGAATAAATTAGTTACAAAATAAGGAAGCAAAGTTGTGTGCGTCAGACGCTGCAAACAAGTACAGGGCCGACAATCAAAGATTAAAGAATTGTTGAACAATGATTCAGACATGTAATTACGACGTGAAACATCCCTTCGTCGCTGGAAGATACTGTTCGTGAAGACTCAAGATGGAAGAAATCTTAAATGTAATCAAACTTCGAACGTGTTCTTCAAGAAATTGAAAAATTTTCTAATTTGCGTAAATAAGTGATGATGAATCCAATGCTCATACCCGGGTCAGTAACGGAAGTTCGATGCGAAGCCATAAATAGAGATGAAGCAATGGTGACTCGATTGTGAAATTTTTCAAGAAATAATAATCTAACGGTTGAGTTTTTACGAGATTGTGACGGTAATAATGAAGACCATGCGCAGTTATTAAAAGATAAACCGATTAATAATGGTTAGAAATAAATTAACAGAATCATGAAATCAAACCTTAAATTCATTAGAGATAATTCGTAATATTCTAAAAAGAATTGAGAAAGGTATGGTTATATTAATCATTGTGGGTTTTAGATCCAATCCCAATTAAAAATAGATATGCTATACTAGTTAGATGCTGATCAAAGGTGAATTCTGGGAATTGATGATTTGGTTGATGGAAGTGGACGTATATGATTGTGGATGACTTGGTTGATTGATGGTGTTGGCTTGAGTCCGACTGGTAGTCTATGGTGTAGGGGGAAGTACTGCCCAAATTTTCAGAAATTACCCTATAGTTAAGAACAAAGAAGTATATTGTCATTCTCGTCAGCATTCCAGATAATTGCAATCTCGGTTCTTGAGAAAGTTGTTATGACCAAACCGACTTTATCTAATTGGTCTTTGATTCCAGTTAGCTAGTCAGCATTTGGTTTAAGTGATCAGTTAAAGAAGTTAATTGATCAACTTTAACCACTAATGGTTAGTTAAATGGAGATCGATTCCAATTAGGTTGAGTCAAGCTCTAACATGATTTCCAGATCCAAAATTAAAGCGATAAGAAAGTTGGAAAAAAAGGGTAATGGCGTTAACGTAAATTGAAGGCTTAGTTCAATTAGCGTGATGAATAATGGAAAGCTCGCAAATCCAAGCACCCAATGAAAAACAGAGATTAATAGAGTCCGCATGTGAATTCAGGAAAAAGAGATGATGGTCAATGAAGGGAAGTCAAACACGCGATATGTGATTGTCAAGCAAAGCTAAGAAACTAGCTACCGAGGAAATTTAATAATTCTATTAGTAAGAATTTAAATAGTACAAATAAAAGCCTTCATTCCAGTGTGAACTTTAGAAATGACCTATCCAATAATAAACAGAGTAATATTACTAAGAAAAAGAAATTTGTTATATATGGAAAAGATAATGAATAATGAGAACGAAGAACTAATCAAGACAAGAAGTGGAATTAAAAGGATGATAAATAAATTTTATAAAATAATCCAGAAAATATGCAAGTTGAGAACGTTGGTTGTGCCAGAACTGTTGGAGAATGAGGCGAAACGCCGATCGTTGGAAATAGGAATTTTTCAAGAATGCGTGTAAACAGGGAAAGTGACGCAATGGCATTGGTGGCAAACTGCTAGAGAAGAACGTTACAATGAATCTCACGTCAGAATTCTTTAAAATTAAAATAAAGTCCCGCAAGTTCGAACAAATGATTTATCAAGATTACCTCAAGGAATGAGGTGAGAATCTCTCGTCGGTCACTGCACAGAGTCAAGCTAGTGTCAAAAGCCAGGTATCGTACAACTCAATCAGAATGAAATAACAAGTGAAGGAAAACTCCAGAAATGTGGAATGAAAGCATAATGAAATAAAGAATATTTTGTGATGTGCATAAAAGCGATCATGGAAGTTACGCGTCGATTATCAGAAATGACAAGTTTGAAGATCAAATGAACACAATGTACCAGGAGTATGGGGATGGTGTGATTGTATTTATTGATAACATCCTCGCTAATTCAAGGACTAAGGAAGACCAAGTTGAACGCCTGAAGGTATGCTTGCGAAGAACTGGAAAATAGCAGCTGCATTCTTAGCTTCAAAGATATGAATTCTGGGTATAATGGATTATGAGCTCAACTGTGTGGTTAACTCCAAACAAGAAAGGCCCATTTAAGAATATATGTTTCAAATAGAAATAAAAGAGTGAACACCATTAAGATTGTTCGGAAATGGTTAAAAGCATTGGAAAAGTTAGGAATTGAAGAATAGGTTTTGATCCGTCTTCTAGGTTATGCTGATACTTACTTTATTATTGAATATCAAAGGTGGTATTAATGCAGATGATTGATGTTGACTTCAGTATGAGACGTTATAAGCATCAAAGTTCGTATTGATATCTAATTTGATAGGATAACAAAATGAGTATTAGTACCCAAGATACCAGGTTTTGAGTAAAGTTTGGTTTATTTCGTTTCAAATTAATGTATTTCCTTTCAGATAGCAACAGATTCTCGCTCAATGAATATACTTGACAGTGATTGAAAAGAAATAGAATTATGCTACCAAATGGTGAGTAGATGCAAATACCGAGATTTTCCATTTCAGATCGCATAAATGTAAAACATTCTGAAGCGTCAGACGTTATGAGCTTAGGATATCGGGTACCGACGAATAGCAAATGCAAGAGATCGATTAGGAATTCTCGAATATAATTAGAAACAATCATAGGTCAGGCTAACTGAACAGAAGGAAACATGAAGAGTTGAATAGAACAGTCAGTGAAAATAGAAAGTTCACGAACACGAATTATTGGAATTAGACAGAAAAGAAGATTTGTGTGAATTAAGTTAGTCCTTTGAAACAATGAGATAGATAGAAGGAGTGTGGATGAGTTGGTCTTGTTGTCACCGGTATAATGAATCTATAAGACATTCATGTGTGTATGACTACGAAAATTCATTTAGCTTCAAATGTATGAAGTAGAGATTGAAATAGGGGTTGCATGAGCAACTAATAGAGTTGATGACGGTAAAAGGCCGTTGAGTTATGATTAATGTGATGAGAACTGAGAAATTATAAGAAAAATACTTGAGAAGCAGCATGGTCTGTTCCTTAGCATGATTCTGAGGACAGAATCCATTTAAGGGGGGAAGAATGTAACGCCCGAGAAATATTATGTGTTTATTTTATCAATAAATAATTATTATGTGATTTTATGTGAATTCTGGTGAATTATTTGATAATTGATATTAATATCTGGATGTTTATTTCTGATAAAATTTAGATATTTTAATTTTTAATTATCCAGAATTAAATCTAGATAATTTTGGTATTTTTCTGGTAATTTTTGGATTATTATATGATTTTATAAGAATTTATAGAATTGATAATGATTATTCTTACATAATTATAAAATTTATTTTTAAAATCAGAAATCATCCCACTTTAGTCGCTTTTGCATTTTTACAACCCGAAACTCTTCCGAAAACTCTTTCCTAACCTAATTTGATAATTCTGAACATTTTTCGTGTTTTGACTTTTTCGATCCGGGGTACGGTTTGGCCTGTACGAGTTCCGGTGTGAAATTTTCGATACGCAAATCATTTTATATCGATAAGAATCCATATTTTCAAAAGGCGAGACGTTATCACCTTAATTTCATATAAAGTATTTTATAGGGAGCTTTGTTTTGATAATTATCCAATTCTGATATTAAAATCGTATCGTCCTTTTAGTTACTTAGCGGTTAAGTAACCTATTTTCGGATCCTATCTGTAAATGTAATTATTGAATTATTAAACCAATAAAATAGGTGATGGTTCTGTCAGCTATGTGTCATTGTGGTATAAATTGTTTGTGATTGGTTGGACGCAAAGATTAATTTTATAATTACTTATTGAACTGTATGAATTTAATTTGTTTAAAATGATTTTAATTAAATATTGATGCTCATAAATGCTAAAATTGCTCCTAAAATTATTTTTGTCGTTTTATAATTTTATTTATTAGTTTTAGGAGTTTATAAATTTTGAAATCAATATTTCATTAATTATTTATCTTAAATGGTTTTCTGATTTTATTAAATCGTAAAATCAGTATTTAATTCCAAAATATTTCAAAAATCATGAAAATTTTATTTTATTAAATTTTGAATATTTCGAGAATTTTCAAATTTTTTTCGGAAATTTTCTGGCTTTTATTTAACTGCAAGTGCATTCGCTAAATGATAAATACGGGTCTGATTTGCGTTTCAAAAATGATCTAGAAATTCTAAAAACTTTATTTTGATAACCTCTAAATATTCCGAGATTTTAAAAATTATTTATGAGAATCTTTAAGTGATTTTACCTGTTAAACGCTCATTAAATTTTGAAATTTCGGTGTCTAAAATCGGAACTATCGTAATAAAATATTAAAATAAATCGAGAGAAAAAGGGGCACAGGGTTAAATCGGGTCCAACCCGTTTTCTTTTATCTCTTCGGCCCAGGTCTCTCTCTCTAATTCTCTCCTCAAAATCTCTCTTGTCTCTCCCGATCCTCTCTCTCTCGCTCATCTCTCATCCCTCTCAAATACTCCTTTCTCTCCTATTCTTCTTTATCTGTTCTTGGTTTCTTTTCTTCCCTTTTTCTGATTGCTCCGATTACGGTGAGATTTTCCGGCCATCCTGCTTCAGCAAATTCGTGGTTCTGTTTTGTTCACTATTGTATATATATATAGATAGATACGTATATATATACGTGCTTGTGTGCGTGCGTGTTCGAGTATGTGTGGGTGCGTTAGAGTGTGTGCGTGTGTAATACTCGTGTTTATACGTGTGTTCGATTGTTCCTCCTGGTTGTTGCCGCCTGGGTTGGGTGTTTCCCGGCCGTGTTTTATTCCGGTTCTGTTTGCAGATGTATTGCGGCAGCGCGTGAGGCGCGTGTGCTGGGTTGTATTTTGTTCAAATGGTTACGTTATTTTACTGATTAAATTTTTATCTTGCAGCAAAATATTGACTGACGTTTCGTGATAAAATGAATTCGCGCGAGGTTATACTAATTAATCGGTGAAATTCGTGTAGGACGTCCGTTATAAACGGAAACCCGCGAATTTCACCGCCGTCGGCGATGAGCCTCGGCGAGCCGACGGTGGGCGATGATGATTTTTATCTGAGTCCTACATTTATTAATTAAATAAATTGGTTCGTGTTATTAATTACAAAGTGAAAATGAATAATAACTAATAAATTAAATTCGTACTGGTGTTTGAAAATTGTGAATTGTAGTTATGGATTGGATGTGATTATTGATTGTGGTTGACGTCGAAATGATTCGACGGGCAGGCCGATAAATAGAGGAAACGATGTCCGATTTTCCGAAAATTAATTCCGAAAATACGGAAACGTAACCTGTAATTGTCGGAGACGTCAAACAAGGATATAATTGAACTTTATGAAACTGACTTGTGTGATGTGACAAGATATTTTGTGAATAATCGATTACCCTATTTTTCAAAATCACAAACATACGTATTTTTCGAAATTAAATACCGAACCGATTTTCGAAGATGTGAACCGTAATTGCTATGTGTATTTCGATAATACATATAAATATGAATTCGGTTATGAAATCGTACGGGTAAAATAGAATAGTGATTTGATGTAAGCTTAAGCGATTATCTGAATTAGGGTATTTCAACCCTGTAGGTTTTAGACGGAAGACCCGAGACATGACATCGGACTAGGAACGATCTAGTGATTAGACGTCAAGATCAACGAAGTTCCAACCAAAGGGTCTGAATGTTGGGATCGTATCGAGAATAGGATAATAGGTACATGATAAAGCCGAACGATCTAAGTCGAACCAAAGTCAACCAGTAATAACGGTTAAAGCTTATTGAGGCAAGTATTCTGAATTTTTCTTTTAAAATACTGTAAATATTCTTAATTTTCTTTTAAATACTGCAAGTATTCCTAACCTTTCTCCTTAAATACTGTAAATATTTATTCGCTCCTATTCTAAGTTCAGAATAGTTAAACTGTTTTATATTTCGCTGCAATTACTCTTATTATGCCAGTTCTTTCCATTATTGTTTCTATAATTCGATTACTCTCTTGAGCAAATTCCCATTCGTTCGGGTTATTTGCGAACCCTAATTTGGGATGTTTTGAAATCAAAATGATTTGATATCAAAATACTCTACGGGTTGGACGGTTATTATGAGGACCAGTGATGTGCTGGATCCTATGGGCCGGAGATGGACCGGACCCCTTTAGGCCATAGTTGCCTGGGTGCCCCATATATTGGTTGGGTCTATGCAGTTGGGTATAGATCCGCACTATCTCCTGACTGATCAGCAGGTTATAGTGCATATGTTGGTTTCTAGTGTCCAGTCTAATTTATTGTTGTTCGCCATTAATGGCATTCCCTCTTGAAATAAAATGTGATTATGGTTTAAAGTTATTCTTTCTTAGCACTCAGTTTCGGGAAATTACAATGTTTCTAAATATATTCGAGGTTCAGATTGTTGCTGCAGCCTTAGTTGCTCAGTGATAGTTAGGATCTTGAATGAATTGAGATCTTCTTAATTATTCAACCCGTCCTTATCAGGCTGGTTTAGCAGGCTAAGTCTATGGAAACTTAGTCGATAATGATGGATACTGAATAGTTAGGAATTTCTTGAACGTCGTTTTATGAATAGTTATTGCATTCATTGCTCAATTATGAAATGATACCAGAAGCTATTTTGAAAACACGCGATCTCTAAAGCTCTTACAAAAATGTCATTATGTCCTATGTGATTCATAGCAATGCAAATCAAATTGATTTTTAAGATAACGAGGTATATTCTTTAAATGATTTTGTGTTTCGCCCTTCAAAATATTTCAGAGATTTTGTCTGGAAGTTTTCTTTGAAATTAATATTTGAAACTCAAATTATATACTTGCTGGGCATTTTTGGCTCACTCTTGCTTTGTCAATTCTTATTTCTGCCAGAAACAGATAAGGATTAAAGTGAATAGCTTTGATAGACAGCAGAAGTTAGAGAAGTTTCCGTTGCGAGAGGTTGAAGGTGTATAAGAATGTGACAAGAGCATTAGTTCAAAGGTATTTACACTTGTATTATAGTTGAAGTGAGTTGTAGAAGGTTAGATTCTTGTTTCATACCATAACCTGGAAAAGATCCGGACTCAAGGGGTTATTTATTTATTTCTTTATTCTATGTAAGGATTGTTTAGTGACACAAAATCTTGACCCCGGATTTGGGGTGTTATAGTAATAATCCGCTCGGACGTTGATGTTCCGCTTTAACTTGTTGGCATGTGTAGCATTTACTCACCCATTATGCTATTTCCTTCTTCATGTTCGGCCACCAGAAGTTTTCCTTCAGATCGCGATACATTTTTGTGCTCCCTGGATGAATGGAATACTTTAAATTGTGCGCATCTTGCAATATTTCTTCTTTTAATTCTACCACATTAGGGATCCAGATTCTCGACACAAAGCATAAAATTCCTTCATTATCTTTCTGAGTTGTGTTCTCTTCTCCCGTTAGGTCGTCATCTTGACTCATCACTTCATCTTGACAGTGGCGAATCTTCTGTAACAACTCCGGTTGGAAAGTCATAGTGTAGATAGCTTCTGCAGATTCATCGGGAATACGAATCTCAATTTCCAATTTATCGAATTCCTTGACTAATTCTTCACATGAAGTTAACCGATTCAATCTTTCTTTCCTGCTCAGCGCATCTGCTACAATATTTGCTTTCCCTGGATGATAACTGATCGTGACATCGTAATCCTTTATTAATTCCAGCCATCGACGTTGTCGCATGTTCAGCTCCTTCCGCGTAAAGATATATTTCAGACTTTTATGATATGTGTAGATTTCACATTTTTCACCGTAGAGATAATGTCTCCAAAGCTTCAACACAAATACGATCGCTGCCAATTCCAGGTCATGCGTAGGATATTTCTGTTCATGAGGTTTAAGTTATCTCGAAGCATATGCGATGACGTTACCGTGTTGCATCAATACACATCCTAGCCCGTGATATGAAGCGTCGCTGTAAATGATGAAATTCCCTTGCACTTCTGGCAATACTAGTACTGGTGCGATTACTAACCGATTCTTCAACTTTTGGAAACTTTCTTCACACTTATCATTCCATACAAACTTCTCACTTTTTTGAGTTAACTTGGTCAGCGGTGTTGCTATTTTCGCAAAATCTTTGACAAATCTTCGATAATACCCGGCCAATCCCAAGAAACTACGAACTTCTGTCGGTGTCTTTGGTCGTTCCCAATTCAACACAGCTTCAATCTTCGCTGGATCGACTTGGATGCCTTCTCTAATGATAATATTCCCTAGAAATTGTACTTCCCTTAACCAGAATTCACATTTCGAAAATTTCGCGTATAGTTGCTCTTTCCTCAGAATTTCCAAAGCTATCCTCAAGTGTTCCGCATGCTCTTCTTCTGTCTTGGAATAAATCAAGATGTCATCAATGAATACAATCACGAATTTATCCAAATATTTCTTAAATACTCTGTTCATCAAATCCATGAATGCAGCTGGCTCATTTGTCAAACCGAATGTCATTACCAAAAACTCGTAATGCCCATATCTCGTACGGAACACAGTCTTTGGAATATCTTCAGCTTTAATCTTCAATTGATGATAGCCTGATCGCAGATCTATCTTTGAAAACCATGCTGCTCCTTTTAGCTGATTGAACAAATCGTCGATTCTCGGTAAAGAATACTTGTTCTTGATAGTGAGTTTATTCAATTCTCGATAGTCGATGCACAGTCGCATGCTACCCTCCTTCTTCTTTATAAACAACACCGGTGCACCCCATGGGGATACACTAGGTCGTATGATACCTCGACCTAGAATATCTTGCAGTTGCGTTGACAATTCCTTCATTTTGACTGGAGCCATTCGATATGGAGCTTTCGAAACTGGTTCTGTGCCTGGTGCTAAATCAATCGTAAATTCAATTTCTCGATCTGGCGATAACCTTGGAAGCTCGTCTGGAAAGACGTTCGGAAATTCACACACAACTGGAATATCTTCTATCTTAGGACTTCCTTTTTCAGTATCTAACACGTAAGCTATGTACGCCTCACATCCTTGTCGAAGCAATCATTTAGTCTACATCACGGTGAGAAATTTCTTCCGCTGTTTTTTACTTTTGAATATTACCGTTGCAATTTCTGCCGTTCGCAATTTGACTTTCTTATTCGCGCAATCTATCTGAGCATTATGACAAGCTAACCAATCCATTCCCAAAATGACATCGAATTCTCCTAGCTTAAAAGGAATCAAATCTACCGAAAAATGATGTCAGGCTATTCTTATATCACACGCAGGACATACTCGATCTACTGAAACTTGGTCGTCATTCGCTAATTTTATAATTAACGTCTCTCCCAACCATTTGATTTCACAATGTAACATATCAAGAAATTCTTCAGAAATAAATGAACGAGTAGCTCCAGAATCAATTAATACTTTTGAATTTACGGCATTCACCAAAAGCGTACCTGCAATAACACTCGGACTCTACACTGCTTCCTTCATTGTCATGTTAAAAGTCCTTGCTTTGGGTTGATTAGGCGGCGGCGGAGGTAATGCCAACACTCTTGGAATACTGGCTGCCATAGCTGGTCCTTTGCAATTTCTGGCGATATGCCCTTTCTTTCCACACTGGAAATAAGTCATTTCTGTTGTTCTACCTGCTGGACATTCGTTAGAATAATGCCCTTTCTGCTTACACCGATAACACGGTACATCCCTTTTAATACATACACCGGTATACTTTCGATTACATGTCTTGCAGTACGGCACTGGAACTCTGACCATTCCCTGCTGATTGGAGGTTTGGAAACGATTACCTGCTTTCTGTGGACCTTGTCCTATCCTTTTAAAATTCAAATTTGCCCGGGCTTGGAATCCCAGCTTTCTGCTGGAGCGATCTTGGAAACTTCCATGTCCTTTATCTTGCTGAGATCTTTCACTTTCCCCTTCGATAATCAAAGCTTTCTGGACTACGGCGGTATACGTTGTCAACTCAAAAACTGCAACTTGGCCACGAATCCATGGTCGTAATCCTTCCTGAAATCTTTGAACTAACTTCTCTTCAGTATCGACTTGTTCTGGGACAAACCTAGCCAACTCAGTAAATTTGGCCTCATATTCTGCCACAGACATATTTCACTGCTTCAGTTCTAAAAACTTAATCTGCATTTGATTCTTCACATAGCGAGGAAAATGTTTTTCTAAAAACAATTCTTTAAACCTATCCCAAGCAACAACTTCTTCACCCTCTAAAGCCTTTTTAGATTCCCCCCAATAATTTGCCTCTCCTTTCAACAAGTAACTAGCAAAATCAGTCTTCTGGTCCTAACCTATCTTCACTAGTGCAAACGCTTTCTCTATCTCTTTTAACCAAGTGGTAGCTTTAATAGGATCAGTAGACCCTTCAAATTTTGGAGGTTTAACTGACTGAAACTGCTTAAAGGTAACAACAGGTAATATTTGTGGTAATTGAGGCTTAGGACGAGGTGGCTGTTGTAACATTTGTTATTGTATCAGCTGTTGTTGATGCTGCATCTGCTGCTGCATCATTACCATCTGTTGTTGCATCAGATGGAACATTTGGTTCATGGTCTCATTAGTCTGATCTTCGGAATTGTTGTTAGAGGCCTCAGTCCTAGTCTTTCTTTTTAGTGCCATCTTCTTCTGATAATAAAACAGGTGATATTTCTTTAACAATTTAATAAACAATTGACAAGATGTAAGGAAAACAATTTATCCTGTATTAATAACATAGTTTATATAAAGAAAATAGTTGCTGAATGTAAAAACTGGAGATGTAAACAGTTAAATAAAATGGTTGTTCTTTTTCTTCTCTTTTTTTTCAACAGGAATTATAATATGGAAAGCTGTAAAACAATAAAGCGAAAGTAAATACTGTAAAACTGTAAAGACTGAAATTTAAATAAAAGAAATTTGAAAAGTTCAGTTTATATATATGTGACACCAGCCTCAGGTGTAAATGCTTGATACAAAAAGTCTCGGGCTACTGGTAATCACTACGGCTACAAGTCATACTACCGCTACAGGTCAAACTACTACTACAGGTTAAACTACTAGTACACACGTACACACTACTCGCTAGGTTATACTATGCTGCCTCAATATACATCTGTACTCTGAAGTCACTGTCTCAAACTATCACTGCCTCAAAACCCAGGAGGAATACGCCTAATCTCCTCTCTAAGTGCCTGGACCAAAGTCTGTGCCAAGCGGAATATCCTGTAAAACTCTGCGAAAGAAGGAGGTCCATCATGGGTCAAATCATCAAGCTCCCAAGTGGCACTCATCAACACTGACTGTAATCGCTGTCTCATATAATAATCCGGTTGTAGGGCCACTAACGGTCCTCTGTCCCTCTGTTCAAATAGATGCATGATCTCTCGACACTGTGCCCGCCAATACTCCATATCATCCCTCATAACTCTATACTCATGGTATGGTACCATATACGGCTGAGCAACCTAACCTACTAACTCCTATGAAGGAACCCTCGGAATACCTGCACCCTGTTGTGGTAAACCTAACTGTAGATCCACATCATGCTCTCCCATCCCCTCGACTGGAATCATCTGAACTATGTCCGGCTCTGGGGCATGCACTGGTATATGAGGTAACAATGGTGGTGGTGGTAACTCCTGCTCAATACCCGGTATAAACTGATACTCAACTGGTAAAGGAACCATCGACTTAAAGAACTCAAAGGGATCAAACATCTCTATGGGGTCATGAACTATCCCTTGTACTGGTGGTACCGGCTCCTGTGGCAATGGTGGTGGAGGTGGTAGAGGAGGAAACATATACTCAGATACTGGAGGTATAACTGGTGCTGGCCCAGTGACTGTCCTCTCGGAAGATGCAAAATATCCAGAAGATGCCATCTGATAATATACCAAAGAAAAGAAAAGGTCACTAGACAATCCTAAGATTTATACTTCCTTATTATAATCTGTCCTAAATCCTAACACTATTCTTCCTAATTTGACTATCCATATCTTATGTGATCTCCCTATCTTATCTTAATCATAATGTTCTTCTTTTCAGGGACCAAACCTACAGCTCTGATGCCAAACTGTAATGCCCTCCAGACCCCGGGTATAAGTCTGGGGGTTACTAGCTAAATATCAAACATGTACAATCTGATTAACAATTAATAAAGAAAAGAAATTAAACCCCTTTAACACTAACCAGGATCTTTTTAGGTTGAAGTATGAAAATAAGAACCACTAACTACTTTATTACAAACCAATTCAAAATCTCACAAGCTCTCTTTATTACAGGCCATTGTCTAATTCATTTTAAACTAAGTTCAACTTTTATTCAAACACACACACTATTTATCAACGCTCCACCTGCTCGAGCAACTCAAAGCTTTCTTCCTGGATTGGGATCAACACCTTAGGTATAAGAGGATCCCGAGGCTTGACCCGCTTCTTTACCACTCGAGTCCTGATGGGTTTCATATTCCTTCTTAACTGAAAACAATAAGGTGAATAACAACAAAAAGGGGTGAGCCAAAAATTGCTCAACAAGTCCACAAAATATAAACAGTGTTAAAGCATTTTAAATGAATCCGTAATCCCGGGTATATCTGCAAAGATATAACCCTCACGAGAATAGAAAGAAGGCCATTACTGGCGAGTACAATGAACTAAACTGGACACAAGTTCGCATCTATATTCTGCTGATCAGTCAGAATATAATACAGATCTATATCTCACTATATAGATCCAGTCGGGTACCCAGGCACTATGGCCCATGTCGAGGCACCAGTCATCCCGGTCCTCAGGATTAAGACACACTCAATCCCAAAAATATCATTATCCAGTCCATCACTTAACAACTGGAACAATCGGTATGCTTTGATATATTCTAAACACCAGAATATATCAATCTCAATGTATCACTAATGGAATATGAATCAAGAATCCAAAGAAACGGAGAAATCAAGAATCGAAATGAAATATGAACAAAGGAATAGCAAGTGTGTATCAGTGATTAAGAACAAGAATCAAAAGAGTGCAAATGTGATATGCATTTGAAAAAATATCACTATTCTGAAAATAGAATAGGGGAAAAAACTTGCCTTCTGTGCGATTCACTGCAATTAGATCACTTTCGTCTATCACCTTGGACTAATACCGACTCAACTTGCCTGGCTGGCTTAGCTTCTGTTAGCAAAACAGACTGATTAAGTCACTTCGTACTTCAATTGCATCTTGAATCGACTTCACACCGTTCCTAACATCTACCCATACGCTTATGACCGACTCATTTATTACTTATTAGCAATTAAGACTCAATTAATCACGTAATACACATAAGCACATAATCATTTTTATAGTTAAAATAATTTTTAGAACCAAAATCGACTCGCTGATTGCTCAACTGATCGTTATCTGACTCGTTTCCCATTTTTCCGGAATTTTTCGAACTCGTCTCGGTACGCATTTTCGTCTGATAATCAAACAAGTAACAAAATCAACTAATTTTTAGAAGAAATTAAGCTTTGATATTATTTTTAATAAAAAGAATTCATTTTTCTGAGTCAACAGGCTTTCGTTTTACTCGAATCGGACTAACGGTCTAATTATTATCAATTAAACACTGATAATTCCACTTATTATTCACTATAAATAATTATTACTAATTTTTAAAACTCAAAAATAATTTTTAAATCATTATTTAAGAAAAATCAGAATTAAAAATGATTTTTCTATAATTTTTGGAATTAAAATGAATTTATTATGATTTATTGAAAATTATTTGATTAATTATCAAAATAATTAATCATTTTTAAATAATTAATAAATAGTTAATAAATAATAAATAAATAATAAATAATTAAGAAAATAATTCAATCTGATTTTTAGAAAATAATTCAGAATTATTTATAATATAAATCAATTAATTAAACAATTAATTAATCAATTTATAAAATAAATAAATCAGATTTTTAAAATTAGTAAAAGTAAAAATAAAATTAAAATTCCAGAAACATATGTCAGAAAACATTCCTGACAAAATCATATCAAACCCGGGTTGCAAATCGGGTTGCAACCGGGTCACCAAGAACATCCCGGGTCAGGGATGAACTCACCGGAAAATTTCTGTGGGTTTCCCGGACTCCGACGACTCTGTTACTGGCCAAACGGACACCGTTTGGTACCGTTTTTGATCCCAAATCATTCCAAATTACTCCCCCAATCTGTTTCAGGCCAAAATCGACCAAAAACATCCCTGCAACAATTTCTCCAATCAAAACCGACTTCAACTCCGGCCAAAAACCCATCTTTTGATTCTGTAAACCAAACTCAATGTTCTATAGTGGAAATTAAAGCTATGAACACATACAATCAAAGCCCTAAACTTTCAGGAACCAAAGATTTACAGAAATCATCGAGTTGTGTTTTGAAAATCTGACATAAACCCTAGAAATCGTGAATCACTATACAGACATCGTTCGATCAATTAAACACCATGAATCAACTGTAAATCATCTAACAAAGCTATATCAATCATCAAAACATCAAAATAACCCTAGAATCAAAAAGTCCTAATTCGAGCATAAACCCAAGAAATCGAAAATCAAAATCAAGGCATTAAAACATGAAATTGATGGAAGAAACAGAAAGAATGGATCGAGACCTTCGATTTGAGTACTTGAATCACACGGTTTGATACTGTAATCAGTGAGAAATCACGACTTGATTCTTCAACCCGACTCGGTTCTTCCTGACCCGATTTCAGAGAATTTTGTGTATTTTTGCAGATTTTAATGATTTATTAATTATAATTAAATAATAATTTGGCTATTTATAGTAGTAAAATTAATACTCCTAAATAAAATTAAGGGGCTAATTATACATCTAATAAAAATATTTGGCCCTAATTTTTATAATTTTTGAGTATTAAAATTTAATTTATAATTATTTTATATATGCAATATATATGCCAAAATTTCCCAAAAATTGTGAATATTGCAAAAATGCAAAGAAATAATATAAATGAAAGTCCTATAATTTTATAGAAATAAAAATGTGATTTTTGTGGGGGTTTTAACACCCAATGGGGCCCGGAAAATTCATTTTTCGTAAAATGAGAAAATTTATAAAATCTCTAGATGTTAAGAATAATGCGATTGTAAAAGCCGTTTGATGAAAAATAAGACCCATTATTTTATTTGAAATAATGGCTTTAAAATCATTATTTAGGTCGTAAAATGTTTGAAATGAAAGCGATGAATGCCAAATAAAATATCTGAAAAATACCTTAAAAATACAGAAATGACACGAAATGCACATAACACATAACAATTAGATTTCAACAGATAATCACACATAAATGACATATTAGTA
Organism: Apium graveolens; assembly: GCF_009905375.1. Classification (NCBI taxonomy): domain Eukaryota; kingdom Viridiplantae; phylum Streptophyta; class Magnoliopsida; order Apiales; family Apiaceae; genus Apium; species Apium graveolens. Next base: position 109,895,544 of record NC_133653.1, read on the forward strand.
CACATTTTATTATAAATATGATAGAATATAACGTAAATTTCCCGGTCGTTACACTTTTTATGCTTCAAGTCAGACTGCAATATCATGATCAGCCTCATGTTTGATCTAACACAATGTTTGGGAACAATGAGATGCCTTGCTTGACTGGTTGTTGGACAGACATAAACTACTCCTTTGTGTGGATATAGATAGGCTTCTGGAAAAGCTTCTATCTGTGCCTTTTTGAGCTCTTGGAGAAGTTGAGTGTCTTCTTGAATGATTGGGTTCACTGTCAGTCATTACATCCAGTTTAGATGCTCTTAAGGTTTGAAGATATGGAAGAGTCACCTGGAGACACATGTCCACACCACCATCATTGATGTTCATGACAATCCTTTTCTCTAGGAAATTATCAACTTTTACCACCACTGCTCTTATGAAATTGATGTTCTTACCAAAAGATTTCTTGCAACCCATATAGTTGTTTTAAAGAGATACTCTTAGTGCTGCAAGAAGGTCATTGAATTCCTGATCTTGATTAGGTCCTTCTGCAGCCCATAATAGTCTTTCTTTCCCAACATCAACTTGAGCATATGAGCTTTGTCCCACCTGAACAGGCTCTTTAGATTGTGTCTTAGCATCCCTAGATTTTGCAATCCTAGCCTCAATCTCCCCCTTAGTCTTGGGAACAGGCATGAGCAGGGGAGTTGGAATTTCTTGTTTAATTTGTTCAGGTAAGGCAGGCAGTCAAATATTGAGCTTCCCCATGATGGCCTCCAAAGCAACAGAATTCTGCATTTGAAGGTGCTTATGAGAGTCCACCAGGGTCTGGATGTCAGTTTATTGACTCTTGACTAGAGAAGTCAAGGCTTGGACTTGTGCAGTAAGAGAAAGAGGTTTCCAGAGAAGCTACCTGGGTCTTGAGTTCTTGAAGGTCTTGTGAAGAGGAGCTTGCAGTAGAGAGCAGTAGATGGTCCAAATGTAGCTTGCACAACTTTCAGAATTTCATTCATGACCAAAGGTGAAGGAGTGTATCTAGCAGTGTGCATTTGATCCAACTTCCACTTTGTGTCATTAGATTTAGTGATATGATCTTGAACTACCTTGTACAAGGCTACAAAAGAGTCTTTTAGCTGATGCACACTCTTATCAATCCCACTGAGATCATACATTGACATTTATTTTGAGAAGATTTTGAATTTGTTTTTTTTATCTCAGTTTAAGAGGGGATGATTTGGTCCATCTTTTCCCTGACCATTTTCATTATCTTATCCTGATGTCCATTCAATGTGATTTGAAGTGCTTTTCTAAAGTTATGGAAAGCCTCGATTTGAGCTTTATAGACATCATTGATGGCATCATACACCTCTTGTGGAGTTAGGGATGTGGAATTGCTTCCCGGAATTGTAATGTACTCTTCCCTAAACTTAGCCAACACAATATCCATTTCAATGGTAAAGTCCTTATTCAGCCAAGCATTACAGTTGGCATCCTGACCAGCTTCATCAACAATATTTGCTTAATTTTCTTTAACATCAACCTGGTAGGTGAGCATGATAGCTTGGTAGTCCTAGTTGGACATGTTTGATGTGAGTAGTTGTTGGGATATCTGTGCAAGGCCTCCAAGTTGATCAACTCTAATATCTTCAATGGTGGAAGGTTGATATGTGGTTTCATGAAGCCACTTGGAGATTAAGTATTGCTGTTGAGGTTGTGAGGTGGATAGTTGAGAGTCAGAACCATATGTGACTGAAGTCACAGTTTTACTCATAGATTTTTCTGTGGTTATAACCAGTTATTGTTCCTCACATGAAGTGGGAACCTCCAATTGAATTGGAGGGGATTTGACTGGGTTACTGTCATGTTCAACAGTCTCAAACCCTTGTGCTTCTTGCAAAGCATTGTCACTTGAATGTGATAAACTTGCCTCCCCCATAGCAGGATCATTGGAAATTGTACTCCTAGCATCAACTGCTAATGCAATTTCTGCTAGGGTTGTGAGGGGAGTTGTTCCTACATGAGGAACCTCCAACTGAATTGGAGAGGATTTAGATAGCTCCACCTCAGGAGTACTACCCTCAAACCTTACAGTATGTGAAGACTGATTTGCACATGAAGGTGCATTTAGTATCTCCATAGGGTCTTCAGTAAAATCTGATGAATCCCCTATGGTTTTGATGGTGTCATCAAGGTCTACCCCAGCTAGTAGTCTCTCACCATCTGATTGGAGTGTCTGGGTGGTGAGCAAGGTTTCTTGAACCAATTCAGTTGATTTAACTTGCACTTGAGAAGTGGATTCAAGTGCTGTAGGTAGAGAAGAAATTTGCGAGATTAGAAGTTGTTGCTCACAAGTGAATGTTGGCAGTTCCCCCCGAATGGATGAGGGAGCTTCAAAAGATGTGCCCTCACTGTGTGTGCCATCCTTATTCCTCCTACCATACACTTGAATTGCTTCAGGTGTAGGCTGTGCAGACTCTGTATAAGATGCATTGGGGTGAATGCTCTTTTCAATAGACACACCCTATTGAGAGGATGTATCTAGAGTCTGTTTAGTCCCCATTTTTACAACTACATCCTGTTGGGAGGATACAGAGGTGGCTTGAGTGGTCAGCTCAGATTCTTACTCTTCTTTGATCTCTTGACCAAGGGTGACTCAGTTTCAGTTTGATCCTTACCACTCTCATCTATTTCTGTTAGTGTTACCTCCTTTCTCTTCCTTTTACTCACTTCATTCTTTTGAGAAGATGAGGTGGTTGGTTTCCTAGATACTAAGGATTTTAAAGAAATGGTTTCAGCTTGGGAAGGTCCCTATGGGTGTTCCTATATTTGTACTTCCACAGGTTCAGGAATCATAGTTGTGCTAGATTGTACATTGGATCTCATGTCAGGCATTGGGTAAGGGTCAGTACTAAACCTCTCCAACATTTAAGGAGTGAGTTTCATACTTACATTTACCTTGTTCTTTGTTGTAAGTGAACTAAATATAATTTTGGACACTTGCTTATAATTTCCTATTTTAGTACTATCTATACCATTTAACAAATGTATGTCTGCTACTTTATGACTTAAAGTGGACATAATAAATCTAGGAAAGAAAATTTCCTTACCTCTAGCAGACAGGGGCATGGTCAGCCTGGTTGCAAGTTCTTCCAGGATCAATAGACCAACATTCAAGTGTCTGTTGTGGCCTATTAAGTACACAAGCTTCTGCACCACACTTGAAATATTGTAATACCCTGTCTTCCTGCATGTGAAGGCCCTTACTACAGAATCAAACACAAAGGACCATTCTTTTCTTAAGTTTGTCATGTTCAAGCTTGACAAGTTGATTCTCCCACCATAATTGATGAAGTCCATAAACTCTGTCAGTTCATCCTGTGTTGGCACCTCCACAAGGTTTGCAGTTGGTAGATTCAATGCTATGTTCACATCTTGCTCATTAAACCCAATTTGTTGGCCTCCAACTGAGCAAGTTACCACCAGAGATACAGAATCATCATTCGTAACGGTCGTTACCATAGCTGTTGTCCAAGACTCATAAAGCACATCTAGGTACAACACTGGGTTAGCAGTTAAACCTCCTGCAAGGTAAGATTCAGACAGGAATTTTACAAACCCCTTGAAACTATCAGGGGCTTCGTTAGCATCAGTAAAAGCTAGGTAGTTTTTTCCTTTCTCTGGGATAGTTTCCCTAACAATATTGAGTGCCATTGTTGATTGGTAAGTGTGAGTGGGTAGGAAAAATAGTGAGAAAGGAGTAAAAACGAGAGAGAAATCGGTTTTGGATTGAAAAGCTAGGTCACTTGAGATCTCAAAAGTTGTAAGTATGTATATATATCGAGATGTATGGGTATTTATAGTAAAAGCAAATGACTTGTCGAGAACTTAATAATAGACATTTGGAATTAGTCTATCGAGAAGTCATTTTAAAAAATGAAATTACATATCGAGAAGTCATTTTAAATTACTCTTATAGAGAACTAAAAATTGACTTATCGAGATGTCAAATAAATACCCTGTTTGTCCAGAAATGGACTGAATTAATTCCAACTTTTATTTGAATAAATTCAAAATAAAATTAAAATAAATTGCCAAAAGTATAGTACCAAAATAATTTATTAACTTAAATTATTTCAGTTCTGAGTTATTGATAAGTCTAAAAATTATACTTGTAGAGAACTCTGTGAATTAACACTACTAGAGAACTCTACAAGGACTTATCGATAAGTTATAATAAAGCTTATCAAGAAGTCACTCCAGAAGTCGGTGAATTGACTTATCGAGAACTCACTCGAGAAGTCTTAAAATGACTTGTCGATAAGTCAGTTAGACTTATCGAGAACTCAGTTCTCTATATACTTTTGAACAGTTTAAGTCTGCCTTGTGTAAATTATCACTTAAGCAGTTTACTTAGAATTTGAAAAATTTCAAGTTAAATTTTCATTTTAAAAAAATATGCAGAGATTTCTGAAATATTTATAATTCATATTTCAGTTAATTTCCAATTAAATCAAATTAATTTTGATTTACTAGAAATTAATCTGCTGCAACACATTAGCTGAGTTCTTGCCTTAGGATGAAGAATTAAGCATTCCAATTTAACCTACAAGTCTAGTGAACGTTGCTTCATCCAAAGTTTTAGTAAAAATATCAGCTAATTGTAATATCCGGGACATAGTGTGTAATTATTTTTATCAATAAACGATTATTATGTGATTATTATGTGATTTTTTGGTGAATTATCTCATAATTGGTGTTGATAAGTGGATGTTCATATGTGATAAATTATAGGTATGTTAATTTTATTATGTTCAGAATAAAATATAGATAATTATGGTATTTTTCTGGTAATTTTTGGAGTGTTATATGATTTTATAATGATTTGTTTATTTATTAATTATTTTCTGAATGATTACAAAACTATTTTATAAAGCCGAAAATCGTCTAACCTCAACCGTTTTTACGTATTTACAACCCGAAACTCTTCCGAAATCTCCTTCCTAACCTAATCTGATAATTCCGGACATTTCCTGTGTTTTGACTTTATCGATCCGGATTACGGTTTGACCTGTGTGCGGCCTGACGCAAGATTTTCGATACAATAATCATTTCGATAAAGCAACAAAACCCGTATTCTCAAAATACGAGATAATATTACATTATTTTTGTATAAGGTATTTTATAAGAGGCCCGGTTTCGATAATTATCCAATACGGCTATCAAATCGGATCATTTTCCAGTTACTTAGCGGCTAAGTAAGTAATTTATCGATCCAATACGTTACAACATGAACCAATATTCCATAAATATATATAGCCCTTTTATTATTTCATTTTATTCGTATAATCTTAATCAGTCAGTAAAATCCAGTGAAATATAGAGAAAACCCTAATTAAACGTTACGTTCTTCAAAATCAAACGCACAAACGAAGGCGTTATCGAACTCCGATTCGGGCGTGCCATATATCAAATCGAAGCTCTCAAAAAACTCTTTCTGAATCAACCATCTATTTTTGTGTAGAAATTAAGGTATTTTTCTCATTTAATTATTTTAATTCAAATTATTTAGAGATTAAATTAAGAAATTTTGTTCTTGATGTTTTGATGTAATTTGATGGCATAATCATGTAGATCTTTTCTTCCTGGTCATTTTGGTATATTATATGTCAAAATTTTGAGTTTAATAATATATAGAAATTGATGTTTGATTCTCGAATTTTAAAATTAGGGTTTATGTTCTTGAATAATTTCAATCGAAATTTAGGGATTTTTAATTGGGGAATCCTGGGTTGAAACAAGTTATATCGACGTTTAGATCGTGCAGAAAGGAAGTGATTCACATATTTGGTTGTAATATTAGACCCCTAGAAGGGCTTCACCGGAAAACCGAAGCTCCGACGGCGTTCTTCGTCTTCAATCAATATTCCGGCCACGATGTTGTTTGTTTGCAAAATTTAATCACGTAAAAGAATTTCTGGCATGGTGAAGAGTTAATCTTCAGGTTTGGGCATGATTCTGGGTGAATTGCAGCCGCCGCCGGCGAGCTCGATGGCGGCAGCCATGGCTGCCGTGGCGGAGGATGGAGGTGGTGGTGAAATTGCAATTTCATCACCCACCTTTCACCTACTTTGCACTTCAGTCCTTTCTTTTTAAAAATACTTCAAAAACAATATTCTCTTATTTTAAAAATCAGAAAAATTGTTTATTTATTTATTTTAAATTCAGAAATTTCTTTTTAATTATTTATTTACTTAAAAAATCTGATTTATTTTATTAATTAATTTTAATTAGTTTTTAATTATTATAAATAATTGATTAAATTAATATTAATTGATTAATGAATTTAATTATTAATTGATTTTAATTGATTTTATAATTAGATTTAATTATTTATTTGGATTTAAAAATTTCCAAAAATAATTTCGAGCTTTTAAATATTATTTAAAATTATTTTCAAAGCTTGATAATTATTATTAAATCATTTTAAAGTCCGATTCGGGTGTTCGAACCCTATTATTTTATTATAAAATGATTCGGAGACCCGTTTTAACTCTGAAAAATGTTCAAAAATTCGTAATAAATACCTGGAAAATCATTTTGACCCCGAATCTTCTTTGAAAAATAATTTTGATCGAATATCTTGCATGTTATGGGCTACGTGCTATCTGATTGATGTGTTATATGCCTATATGGTGATTACTTGACTATTTTGGTCATAACTTTAAATCCGTAAATTGAATTTGGGTAAAACGAAAGGTAGATAAAAGCTGATGACGTCTTTGTGACGATTAGAATAATATGAGATTGAATATTGATAGATATTTATGATGCCTAATAGAATGAGCGAGATATAAAAAAGAAAGCCAGTGATCAGTAAATAGAACTGAAGCGTAGAAGAAAAGAAAGCAAGTGATCGTCGAATAGAAGCAAGGTATAGAAAAAGAAGGAAAGTAATTGATGAGTAGAACTGTTAGATAAGTACAAGTAAAGTTGGAAATCATCTGTGAAAAGGAAAGTACTTCTGAACCTTTCCTCGAGATATATTGTAAATATTTCTGAACTTTCTTATAACATGTTGCTAGTATTCAAAATAAATCCTGTTTTATATTGCAAGCATTTTAAACTCTTCAACCTTGAACACTGATCATATCTTTGAACTTGAGCTGTAAGCCTTATTTCTTGTAAACCCCCAACGATTGATTTCCCATATATTAAACCATACAAATACGATACTACTCCACAAATACATACTCACCATAAAAAAAATACTAGAACAAAACTACTTGAACATACAGATTGGATATACTCTATACTACCCTATATCATCAAAGATCTATACCCTGCTTTATCATTGAACCATTGTTCATCAGATACTTGATTCTTCATCAAGCTTGAAGTCGTTCTTCATATTTACACCATGATATACCTTGGTGATACCTATGAAATGTTTTATGCTCTGATATAAATGTTTTATCAATGTTAATTATGATTCTATTTTTACTGAATTACATTGGTTAACATATTGAATCATTTTAGAATTGGATGGTTTTATAAATGTGGACCAGATTCGTGGTCAGACCAGATTCGTGGTCATATTAGGCCAATGCGTGCCTTGGATCCAGTATAGAGAGCCGAGCTGTGTGCCTTGCTCGTGGTTAGTGTGTGTGACTGATCAGCAACCTAACCTTGTTTTTTTTAAATGAAAGTGAATGTCCAATTCTAATCATTGCTTATCCAGAAACTTGATTCTTCTGAATCACTTCAATTGGTCATTGTTTAACCTCAGTTATTGCTATTATGACTTGCTGAGCTAGTTAGCTCATGCTTGCAAACCTTTTTATGTTTTTAATAGTTGAAAGAGGAAATTATTAGTAATGAGGATTCCCAGTCCAGTGTGCGAGATAGGATTACAGGTTAAGTTGGATCGAGCTAGCATGAGCTGTATATTGTAGATGAGTTTTGCAAGATTGTAAGAATGATATCATTTTCAGTTGTAATTTGGTACGATGTAATAAAAGATAAGGTTGTGGCTTGTTTTCATACTTGAGCCTGTTGCGATCCATGGTTGTGAAAAGAAGGGTCAATACATATAATATTTTATGTACAGGTTTATATATATTGTGTGTGTGTGTTGTGAGCCCCAAAATTCTGACCCGGGTTTGGAGGGCGTCACACTAATTATTTTTCTGTTGGAACAAAAAAGAGCTTAATGGTACCATTAGTAGCATGTTCTTTAATAAAATGGTACCTTACATCAATGTGCTTTGTTCTAGAATGATTGACTGGATTAGCTACTATAGATATAGCACTAGTATTGTCACACATGATAGGAATTTTGTATAGCACTAGACCATAATCCATTAGCTGATTTCTAATCCAAAGCACTTGAGCACAATAACTTCCTGTAGCTATGTATTCAACCTCTGCTGTAGAAGTTGATATAGATTGTTATTTCTTGCTATACCAGGATACAAGTCTTTATCCAAGAAATTGACAGCTTCCACTAGTACTCTTTCTGTCAACCTTGCATCCAACAAAATATGCATCTGTGTAGCCAACGGCTTTAAAACCAGTTCCCTTAGGATACCATGATCCCAAGTTTGGAGTCCCCTTCAAGTATCTGAAAATCCTCTTTACAGCCATCAAATGTGATTCTTTTGGATTGGCTTGAAATCTTGCACATAGACATGTTGCAAACATGATTTCTGGTATACTTGCAGTTAAGTAAAGCAATGATCCAATCATTCCTCTATAGCTTGAAATATCTACACTCTTGCCTTTTCTATCTTCATCCAACTTTGTTGCTGTAGACATAGGTGTAGAAGCAGGTGAACAATCAACCATACAAACTTTTTCAATAAGTCCTTGACATACTTAGTTTGGCTGATGAAGATTCCATCACTTATTTGACCGACTTGTAGTCCAAGAAAGTAAATTAATTCCCCCATCATACTCATTTCATATTCACTATACATAAGCTTATAAATTCTTTGGCAGAGTTTTTCATTTGTAGAACCAAAGATGATAGCATTCACATAGATCTCAACTAGGATCATATCTTCACCATGTTTCTTGTAGAAGAGAGTCTTGTCTATAATACCTCTAGTAAAACCATGTTTCCGTAGGAATTTTGACAATGTATCATACCAAGCTCTAGGTGCATGCTTTATTCCATATAGAGCCTTGAGTAACTTGTACACAAAATCTGGAAATTATGGATCTTCAAAGCCAGGTGGTTGTTGCACATAAACCTCTTCTTTTAACTCACCATTTAGGAAGGAATTCTTGACATCCATTTGATACACTTTAAAATTTGAATGTGCAGCAAATGCTAGAAAAATCCTTATTGCTTCAAGTCTTGCAACTGGAGCAAAAGTTTCATCATAATCAATTCCTTCTTCTTATGAATAGCCTTTTACAACCAACCTTGCCTTATTTCAGGTAACTATACCATTTTCATCTATCTTGTTCCTAAACACCCATTTTGTCCCAATAATGCTTCTATTCTTTGGTACGGGAACTAACACTCAAAATTTTTTCCTTTCAAACTGAGTAAGCTCCTCTTGTATTGCAGATATCCAATTGGGATCCATTAGAGCTTCATCAGTTTTCTTGGGTTCTATTTGAGACAGAAAGTATGCATGTAGGCACTTATTAGCAATTGCACTTCTAGTCCTCACACCAGCAGTATGATCACCATTAATTGCTTCGCTAGTGTGACTTCTATCCCACTTCCTTGTATGAGTTTGTTGACTTGTGCCTTCATCATTTTCTTCATTATTGGTATGACTACTGGATCCTTCTTCTCTTTCTCCCCCTGAATTTGTGTTATCAAATTCAGGTGTTTGAAATGAGCTTCCATTCCCATGATTTTCCTGTTCATTAATCTCTTCATTCAACATCTGTTGTGCATTGACTTCATCTTCACCATCAGAACCACTATCTATATTGAGGTTTTCAAATGCAAGGGCTTCAGCTTCATTTTCATCAAGGCATTCCAAGCGTGGACACTTGTCATCATCAAAAGTCACATCCGTGCTTTCCATAATCTGCTTTTGATCAATCACATAGACTTTGTAGGTAGTTCTCTCCAATGAATATCCCAGAAAAATTGCTTCAAAAACTTTTGAGTCAAATTTTCTCACATATTCAGAGTTTTCTTTCAAAATGTAATACTTGCTTCCAAACACATGAAGATGCTTTACAGTAGGCTTTCTTTTAGACATGATTGAGTAAGGTGATTTTCCATGAGCCTTGTTAATGAGATATCTGTTTTGAGTGTAGCATGCAGTGTTAACAGCCTCTTCCCAGAAACTTGTTGGCAACTCGGCATCTTGCAGCATTGTTCTAGCAACTTCAACTAATATTCTTGTTCTTCCTTTCAACTACTCCATTATGTTGAGGTGTTCTAGCTACTGAGAATTCTTGAACAATGCCTTTGTTTTTGCAAAATTCACTCAATGTTGCATTCCTGAATTATGTTCCATTGTCACTTCTCAATCTTTTTACACAATTGTGATCTTCAGCCTATTTTTATATCTTCTTGATGTGCTCAATTATGATGTGTGGAGTCTCATCTTTAGAGTGCATTAACTCTACCCAAGTGTATCATGAGAAATCATCTATCATCACAAGTGCATATTTGTTTCTTGAAACTGATAAGACATTTACTGGTCCAAATAAATCCATGTGAATAAGTTGCAATGGTGCACTTATAGAATTCACAGTTTTTGACTTATGATTTGATCTTTTCATTTTTCCTTTCTAACAAGCTTCACAAACTTCAACTTGAGCAAACTCCAGATTAGGCATGTCTCTTACTAACTCCTTTTTGACCAAATTATTGATTGCCTTGAAATTCAAGTGAGACAACTTTTTATGCTATAGCTTGCTTTATTCTTCTGATGCCTTGGTATAGAATTAACAAATACCATCCTTATTTGTTGAGTCCAAGTCTGCAACAAACAAGCTTCCTTTTCTTGCTCCTTTCAGAACAACTTCATCAGTTTTCTTGCTGATAAAAGTGCATTCTTCTTTGTTGAATAAAACTTAAAAACCTTTATCTGCAAATTGACTAACACTGAGAAGATTCACTTCAAGACCAGCTACCAGTGCTACATCATCAATGACAATATTTCTAAAAACAATCTTGCCGTATCCCATTGTGAATCCTTTGTTGTTGTCTCCAAAGGTCACCAAAGGGCCAGCCTTCTCCTCAAACTGTGATAGCAGGGCCTTATCACCTGTCATATGTCTGGAACACCCACTGTCTATGATCCATATGACCTTCTTCATTTTTCCCTGCACACAATGAGTTTAAGCGTGTTTAGCAACCCGAACAGTGTTGGGTACTTTCTTCTTGTTAACTAATTTAGCAAAAGTAGAATGAGTTGTTTCAGATAAAATAGAATTCAATAACTGCTGTGCATTTTCCCTATCTGCTGTAGACCCAATTTTGTTTCTTTAAGGTCTACTCTCAATTTGTGACAACTATTCATCACTTTGAAGTTGCAAGGGATGCAATCAAACTTGTCACAGAATGAGTATGGGTCTTTTGTATTTGCTTCATTATATTTACAGTGTAATGACTGAGAAATTACCCTTGTATTATATTATAATAAAGATAAATTATGTGTATTATTATGTAATTAACTGTGTTGAGTCGTTAAACCCTAATTGCTATGTGTTACGTGTTGTCTGTTTTGATCCGAACGTGTTTTGGATATTTATTGAGTGTTTTATCGCAAGTTATATATTTTATATCAAAACCCGTACAACTCAAACAGTGTTTTAAAAGCCCGTTTTTGAAACAAAATTATTGGTCCTATTTTACCAAAAACAACCTATACCATTTCGCTATTCTGAACACCAAGACGTTTTACAAATTTACCTTTTCGCGAAAAACGATTTTTTCGGACCCCTTCGGGTATCAAAAACCCCATAAAAATCACATTTTTATTTTTATATGATTATAAATTATCATACATTATTTTTCTTTGCAGTTTTGTAATATTCATAGTTTTTGGGAATTTTTGACATTTATTTTGTATTTATGGGATATTTAAAAATTCATTATTAATACCCAAAAATTATAAAAATTGGGGCCAAATATTTTTATTAGATGTGTAATTAGACCCTTAATTTTATTTAGGGGTATTATTTTCCATAGTATAAATAGCTGGATTATTATGAACTTTTAGTTAATTAATTATTAAAAATCAGATTAATAAAAATTAGAAAGTGTTGGTGACCTTTGTGTTCTTGGAAGAGGGAGAAGATCAATCAATGGTTTTGGGAGATTTACTAATCCACTGAAAAAGCTCGAGTAACCGATACAATCCGTGTGAAGAGACAAATCTATTGATACTAATATCATCAACTGAGGTTTGTTAAATCTTAAAATCGATTTTTTGTGTTCTTCGCATGAATTTTGATTTCTGGGTTTGAGGGATCCTTTGATTGTTTGATTGATTCAGTTAGTTTTGTTGTAATCTCAGGAGTAATCGGTATTTTTATCTCTATTTTAGGACCCTTGAATCGATATGTCGAGTTCTTGAGTTTTACTATATTTGATTCCGTTTTTTTAAGATTTATAGATTTTATTTCTTGTGTTTGATGTTAGGAAGTGATTATAGAACTCTGTAGCTTTAATTTGGCATAAGAATCACGTTCTTTGGTTCCGGATTAAACGAAAATGACTTCGCCGGATTATGGATTGAAGCTTGCCGGTATTCATGGCGGTTCTAGCCGGAGAAGAAGATGGAAGCAACGGGGATGGAGGAGGATGGTGGAGTTGTGTTCCTGGAAGGTTGGGGAATGAAAACCCCCAGTTAATCGTATCGTTGCATCGCCGTATTAGCCAGATTGAGTCGCCGGAAAACAGCACGTCGGCGTCGGGTTTTCTGGGCAGCTTAGCTGTTCTTGAGGACCCGGGTTCGACCCAGGTTTGATCTTCAAAACCCGATTCCCAGTTTCTGTTTTCTGGTTCTGGTTTTTAATTAATTTCTTTTATTTTATAAAATCAAAAATCAGATTTTAATAATTCTAAAAAATCTAATAAAATTAGATTTAAATTCTGAAAATTATGATTAATAATTTCTGAATTATTTTATTAATTTACACATTCGAAATTAGTTATTTAATTAATTATTTAATTATTTAGTTATTTATCTAATTATTTATTAGTTATTTATTAATTAATAATTAGGTAATTAATTAATAATTAGGTGATTAATTAATAAATAAGGATTAAAAGTAATCGAATAATATGGATAATAATTTGTTAATTAGTTGAATATTGCGAGTAACTCGTATTTATACGAGTAGTGTTTCGATAAGTTGAAATTAGTATTCGAGCGATAACTAATTTATTCGAAGAGTGTCGAAATGATTATTCGTATCGAATAATTAAATACTGATAATTAATTAATTAATAATAATAATAATGGTTTGATAGTTATGCGAGGATCGCGAGTAGATCGTATTTATACGAGTAGTTGCTCGTTGAGTTAGATTACGATTCGAGTAATGATTATTTATTTGATAAATAGCATGTCAGTTTATTGTATTGAGTGATTATTTGTAAATAATCGATCTAATCGAGTAAATAATAATAATTTGTAAATAATTATAATAAATTGTAATTAATCCTAATAATTAGGGATTAATTATTTTAAAATACAATAATTGTTAATTAATTATTTAAAAATATAATTAAGAATTATTTAATTATAATTAATTATTTATAATTAATTATTCATTAATTAAATCTTGTATTAATTGATAATAATTAAACCGTTAGTCCGATTTGAGTGAAACGAATACCCCTAGACTCAGAAAAATGAAACGAATCCAATAAAAAATAATTGCAAGCCATAATTTCTTCCGAAAGAGAGTGATCTTCTGATAGTTAATTGTTTATAAGCCCTATTAGGGGTAGAATAGAGTCAAATAAATCCCAAAAAATTATAAATAAAATTAAATAAGGTTAATTAATACCGGTATGAGTCTAGTATCGATTCTAAAAATAAATATGAGTCCAAAATCAATTATGTGCTTTATGTGCTATATGTTTTACGTGATTATGTGAACCTTACGTGCTATATAATTATATGTGTATATATGCGAGTCAGATAGAAACGCATGGGTAGATTGATAGGGTTGCGTAGTATCAATTCGAGATACGTGTATGTAGTAAGTATAACAACTCGTGTGTTTTTGAAATATTTAAATATGTGATTACTACGGAAATTATTAAATAAAATATGTGTATTGGTTTTGACCGCTCTGTATTGGTTGATTATTATATAGGTGTAATTTATAATATACCGAATTGTTCGTGTGATTAATTATGGAGTCGTATTGGATTGTTTTCATTTTCGAAAGTGGATTTGGTGCAAAATTCATTTGCATAAATATTGGGAATGTTTCAAAAATTATTTTTATGATTTTATAATTACAATAATTATTTTTAGGATTTTATAAAATTAAGAAATCAATATTTTATTAATTATTTATCTTTAAATGATTTTCTGAATGCTTTTATTTGTAAAATCCATATTTAATTCTAAAATTCTTCAAAAATTATGAAACTCATATTTATTTAAGTTTGGAATATTCCGAGAATTCTAAAATTACTTTGGAAATTTTCGGGATTAATTTCAAGCGCTCGTTGTTTCGCTTCATTGATAAAAGCGGATATAAAGTGCATTTTAAAAATCGTTTTAAAATTTTAAAATTCATGTTTTTATTAACTTCGGGATATTTGTAATATTTTAAGAATATTTTCCTGATTTTCTGAATATATTTTAAGTACACCTCGGTTCGTTAAATGAGAAATATGGGTATAAATTGCGTTTCAGAAATTATTTTAAAATTACGAAATTTATGTTTTTGTAAACTTTGGGATATTTACGACATTTTAAGATTATTTTCATAATTTTTAAAAATTGTTTCGCCTGCACCTTTGTCCGTTAGTTTTGAATTTCGGGATTAACCGGGTCTCGAAATTTCAGTAATTATCTAATTATATGTGTTTGAATAAACAGGCATTGTACTGCAAACTGTACTATCGGGTGTACTGCAACGAATGGTACAGTAAAATAATATAAAAAAACAAAAAAGAAAGAAACAGAGGGTAAAAAATATAGAAAGCACAGGGGGGGTTTGTCTCTCCATTCTCTCGTCTATCTCTCCTCTCCTGATCTCACAACTCTTCCTTCATCCCTTTATCTCTTTTGTTTCGTTTCTCTTTTTCCTTCACATTTATTCCCTCATTCTGCCCCGTTACTTCGTCTTGAATTTCCGGTGAGTTCAGCCGGTTGTGTCCGGCGGTCCTTTCAATTTATGTCCCTGTTTTCAGAATCATACATATATATGTATCTATCCGTGTGTATATATGTGAGGTGTGTGTTTAAGTGTGTGTGTGTTTGGGTGTGTGTGTTTGGGTGTGTGAGTGTGTGTCGTGCGTTTGTGTGTGTGACTCCTCTGTGAGGGTATGACTGTGTATATGCGTTGTTATTTCCGGTCATTTCCGGCCGTGCCATTTGTTCCGATTGTGTCCTGTGCTTAGCAGCGTGTGCGCGTCGTGATGCCTGTGATTTTATTTTTATTGCTGGACTGAATTTCTTTTGTTAAATTTTTGCAGAAAATGAATATTCGTGATGTAAATGAATTATTCGGATGGGAATAATGTATATTAATTGGTGAAGTTCCGTTGGATGTCTGATATAAATAGGAAACCCGCGAATTTTACCGCCGTCGACGGTGATCTTCGGTGAGTCGACGGTGGACGATGATGATGTATATCTGAGTCCTAATATTTTCAAATTAATAAATAAAATGGGTTAAAAATTTTATTTTAAAGAGAAAAGTAGAATATGATTATTGGAGTTGTGCTAGTGTAGGGATGACTGATTGGATTGATTGTAATTTATTGTTGTTGTGGATTTGGTTTGAGGCGTCGAAGTGTTTCGACGGGTTAGTCCGATAAATAAAGGAGGTGCTGCCCAATTTCCGAGAAATCGAATAACGGAAATACGGAAGCGTATCCAGCAATTATCGGGCCGTCAAACGAGTATATATAAATATATCTATGTTGTATACGAAATTTGATTATATGTGGTGGCAAACTGTTCTGCCAAAAAGTAATAACCCTAATTTTTGTTAAATGACGAGTATACGTATTTTCTGAAAATGAAAATTGAACCGGTTTCTCGAGAACGTGAACGTACTAATGTATATAATTACGTACTAATGACGAGTATACGTATTTTTGTTAAACGACGAGTATACGTATTTTTGTTAAATGACGAGTATACGTATTTTTGTTAAATGACGAGTATACGTACTAATGTATATAATTATGAGATGGGTTTGAATATTATTGAGTAGAATTGGTGTCGAGGATATGTCAAGCATACCTAGATATCTAACGTAGGGTATTTCAACCCTGTAGGTTATAATCGGGAACCTGAAAGTGAATGATGGACTAGAGATAACATAGTGGTCAGTCAACAAGCTCAGTAGAGTTTCAACAGAAAAACCTGAGTGTCGAAGTTGAATCCAATGGGATCTAGTGGTTGGACGTTAAAGCCTGAGCGGCAGCGTCGGATCAGAATTGATCAGTAGTAATTGTAAAGCCTGTAAGGCAAGTATTTCTGAACTTTGCTTCAAGATATATATTACCAATGTTTTCGAACTATTTTATAACATGTCGCTATTATTCAAAATAACTCTTGTTTTATATTGCAAGTGTTTTAAACTATTAAACCTTGAACCCTGATTTTCTTGATCTTGAGCCATAAGCTTTATTCCTTGTAAACCATCCTTTGTTGATCCTCAAGATACCAAATCACACAAATACGATACTACTTCCCAAATGCATAACTAGCAAACACCAAATAATGGAAGAAAATTTATTTGAAAATACAGGAATTTTCATACTCCAAACGTTTTTAATAACATCAAAGAACCGTACCCTGAAACATCATCACTGGTCTGATACCTGACCCTTGTACAAACTGAAAGCCGTTTCTTTTACATACCCTGGTATACCCTTGTGACATCCATGAGTTCCCTTATTTTTTATTCAAATGTTTAATCATCATTGATTATGATCTTGTGTTATCGAATTATATTGTTTATCGTATTGAACTGCTTTAGAATTGGACAGTTTTTATATATGTGGACCAGATTCGTGGTCAGACCATACCAATGGTCAAGTTAGGCCAATGTGTGCCTTGGATCCAGTAATTAGAGCAGTGTTGTGTGCTTGTTCGGGGTTAGTGCGTGACTGATCAGCAGCCTAACCTTGGTTTTTAAAACTTAAAATGAATATCCAATTCTAATGAATAGTTAAAAAGAAACTTGATTCCTTTGAATCATCTCATTTGATCATGGTTTAACCTCAGTTATCGTTATCATAACTTGCTGAGCTAGATAGCTCACCCTTGCGATTCTTTTATATATTTTATAGTTGAAAAGAATATGGATGATAGTGAAGTTCCTCAGTCCAAAGTGCGGGCTAAGGTTCCAGTCCAGTTGGATCGAGCTAGCAGAAGTTTCATGCGGTAAAGAGATAGTCAGATTGTAAGAATGATTTTATTATCAATTGTAAGTTAAATTAGTTGGGTTTTGGTACGATGTAATAATTAAGATTGTGGCTTTTTTCATACTTTAACCTGTTACGATCCGTGGTTTTGTGAAGTAGGGTCATTATAAATAATATTTCTTATACAGGTTGATATATTGTGTTTGTGTTGTGGACCCCAAACTTCTGACCCGGGTTTGGAGGGCGCCACAGGTTGGTATCAGAGCTACAAGTTATAAGTCACTGAAACAAGCCTAGATTGTCGGTATTGGGTAGAGCGTTAGGATTAGGAATAGGAAATAGAAAGATAAGATGTCGTGAGGATGAGTGCGACTATATAGTAGGTCTCCGGCACGGTTCGTATTGCGATTCGGGATTCTTAGCTTGCGACGTGATTTCCAGACAACGGTAATGGCGGATCTTGATTTTCCGGTGTCATTTGATCGTTTGGAGCTTTCCGTTTGGGGATCGTCATCTTCTCCCAGATTGGAATTGCAACTTGTTCCTCCACCGGTATTAATGGCACTACCTTATGTTATAACGATTGCATTTCTTCAAGCTATTCTATGCTACTTTTCCACCTTTTGATATGAGATTACCTATTCAGGAACCTCCATCTGATTATTCTTCTTTCACTGGATATTCGGCTGTGAGCGTATCTCTTTAGTTTACCCTACATCCTGTTCTATACCCCCAGTTCAGAACTTGTCCTATGAAGCGATTGTACCTACAAGGAGGGATTCAAGAATTACAGTAAATGGTGAGAGCTTGAGATATAAATAAAGATGAGAAAAGTTTAGAGAGGAGGTTTAATTGTTTTATAGAATAATTGTTATCGGGTTAAAAGAAGCCATTAGTGACTAAACCACCCGTGAATAATTATGGGATGGATTAGCTGAACTTTGAAAAGAGCTAGAGAAAAAGGTATAGATCTGAAATTTTTGGTGGAATTAAATGATGGTACTATAATAAATGCGATATGTAAAGTAAGTGGATTCGATAAAGGAGAAAAAGGTAGATCGAAGTGAACGGACCTTTATGTGATTGTTTCTTTAAATCGGTACCTTATTATAGGTCGGAAGGACAACAACTCACTCATATAGTAAAGACAACCAGGTTTGTGATTTTCCAAACTTTTTAACAAGTTTTTGAAAAAGATTTTCCTTTACAAATTTCTAAAAGCCTTTTTGAATAAAATGATTTTTAAACATTGGTTGTCAAGTTACTATTTGAGTTTCTTGTTTGTTAGAAAGCCCGGATTACCTAGAAAATAAAATGCTGTTTCAGACTTAGTATTGTTAATTCAGAGGACAAAGTGATCCGTGATTATGAAGAAGTTGGTTATTCTCAACAGAATGGTACAAATATTGTTTGATAAGATTAACAACAGAATCAGAGTACGGAGCAATTAGCCATCCAATTACAGGATTATCCCAGTTTAAAGAATTTACTGATTTAACAGAAGTCTGAGTATGATTGAAGGAGATTGAGGAGATTTCCAGATTTCCTAAAAAAAAGAATATTATTAATACAAGGATCGCTATGTTGAATGCTTAGGGGTTATTCTAAATTGAAAACGGAAACTCGAGGTTGTCTGATAGGGACGTCATTATGGTTGAGTTGTTAAAGTATTATATATAGAGGTGTGATGTTAAAGACGCAAGACGTGATAAGTAAGAATCTACCATAATGCTTAATTTGCGAAGGTATTTCAACGTACTTTCTAAAAATTATTATATGAAACCATGGAGATATGATCGAACAAGCTCGAAAGATGAATACAAGTGAAATGTGGATGGTGACCAATGGTATCGTTCTTGTCTTCAATATTACAGCATATATTCCTTTTTAATTCCTAAAAATGTATGAACTTCTTTTCTTAATTCTTTATGATGATATCAAAAAGGAAGATATTACATTCCTTTCAAATTTATTTGCTTCCCTCAAGTTTTGCTTTCTGATTGGGACAAACAGTGTTGTGGTGAGACACTTTGTCAGAATGACGAAGAGTCGGGTGGGACGCCACCTAATCATGTGATGTATGCCATATGGTATGAAAGACTGGCCATCTTAAGTACCAATGTGGTTGTCTTATTCATATTCAAATTTTTATTTCTTCTTTCTTTTCAACTCTAATTTTTGTGGAATTTCGAATCCTTCTAGTCGTTTCGTTATACTGTCGTTCTTTGCAAAAAGTTTTCAAACAGAAATCAACGTATCCTGAATCAAGTAGACGAAGTTCCATATACATCTTATGTATGGGAAGGAAATAAGGGCACCTGGAGAGGATTGCAAATCACTAGTCCCAGTGAAGAAGCCACTAAGAATCAAGGGAATCTATTCCAATAAGGAATACATTTTCGAGAACGAGAATATGTGATTTTCCTGTGAAATATGTTATTCAGAATACGGACGTGATGATATGGATGATCAGGGTGAATATCTTATGCGTTAAAGTATTAAAAGAGGTGGGAGAAACTTAATTGTTTATCTCTCAAAGTTTTGTTGATAAGATGAATTACCCCGTTGAATTGATAAGATTGTAATTAGAGGACTAGCAAGTCAAGAACGTGTAGTTGTTAAATAAGTAAGTACCAATGGTGAAATTGAGATTCCTGGCAATAAGTTATGTAGACTTGATATCCTGGAAGATAAGAGGATTTGATATTATTCTAAGGAATGGATTGATTACTAAAGTGTGATGTCCAGACAGACCGTCGGAATGAAAAGATAATTCTGAGGATGCCAAATGAGAAGGTGAGGAGGTTCAGAAGATAAAAGAAGGTAACGAATTTGTTAATGATGATTATGGTGATCCAGATATGAGCATTATGGTGATTATGGAATATATAAAAGTCGGAAGCAAACAAAGTTTAAAGATTTTATAGTAATTAAAGAGTTTCAAGATATGTTTTTGGATGAGTTATCAACATCTCCTTCGGATATAGAAATTGAGTTAGTGACTGACTTAGTACCTGAAATGAAGCCAGTGTCCAAGGCCCCGCACAGAACGGTTCCAGTGAAAGTGAAGGAGTTAGCAAAGTAAACGCAAGAAATGTTAAAAAAAAAGCGATTAGAACTAGTGTACCCCATAAAGTGCACCGGTATGAAATGTTAATAAGAAAGATGGAAGTATGTGAGTATGCGTCGACTAGCAAGAGCTCAACAAGTTTACTATCAAGAGCAAGCATTTGTTACCTGGACCCAATGATTTGTTTGATCAAACGAAGGAAGCAAAGTACTTTTATAAGACTGATTTAAGATTTGGTATTTCACCGATTGAAGATTAAACCTATGGATGTATCAAGGATAATTTTCATTACTAAGTACTGTTCCCGTATTGTCATTTGTATTAACCAATATACCAGTATTGTTTGAACTGGATGGACATCACCTTTAAGGAATATCCGAATAAGCTATAGTTGTGATACTTAAAGTCAACAGAGGACCATGCAAAGTATTTAATGATGACTGAGAAGTTAGAAAAGAAAGAAGTTGTATGAAATATAGTCCTTAGCATAAATAGTCAATGTAGAGAAGATTAAAAGAGATTCAGCATAAGTTAAAATTACTATGAATGAAAAGAGACCAGAAACACCAACAAAAGTAAGAAGTTTTATCATGAGTCGGTTACTATTGGAAATTTGTACAAGATTTCATGAAAGTTGCAATATCTTGGACGAAGCTAACCAAGAAAAGCAAGAAGTTTTGTGGAATGGAGAAGGATGAAGGGAAAGTATCGCGGAGTTAAATGAAAGAATGGTTTCAGCACCTGTTTTATCAATTTAAAAGTATCAAGGAGGTTTGGTAGTTTATAGTGATGCTTCTCATTAGGGAATAGGATGTGTGTTGATACAGCACAATAGAGTCATTGTATATGCATCCAGACAACCGAAACCTTATGAGCAGAAGTATCCTACTCATAACGTGGGATTAACAGTAATAACATTTGCTTTGAAAGATTGAGAAACATGATATGTATGGAGAAAGTTGTAAGATCTATACGGGCCATAAGATATTGAAGAATGTATTCACTGAAAGGAATATGTCCTAAGTCCAATCGTGTATTAGGATTTGGGAATAACTTTTATGTAATCTGTTTTGATTTCATTGATATTAATAAAAGACTTGTTTTGTTTTTATTACGGGCTTTATCTATTTAAGTGTTTAAATAAGATATACCATAGTTTAGAGTAAAGCTTTTTATGGATTATGATGAGATCATAATAGTGAGACCTAAAAAGATGATAACTCTAAACTTAAATAGTTCCTGGTCGTAGGATTACTAACTGGTAATTAATAATCTGCAAAGATCGGTACATACTATGCTTGCTTCATTATGAAGGATGTCTGTTCTCATAGACATTTGTGTGGTGACACTATAGCTAGTATGTAGGTGCTTATTATAGAATAAGTTCACTGAACATGACTCGCCCAGCTGAACAACTGATGGAGTTCACTCACGTGTCAGCAGTTATTCACCTAGTGATAGTTGTACAAGTATCCTTAGGCTTGAGGTCTTCATAGTCATCTTGTGTACACTGAACTATGCTTTGGTTTAGTTCTTAGTCTTCAGGGACAATTATTAGGGCTCTTCTGGGTATAGGAATTTGTACACGAAGATAGTGTATGATCAATAAAGGATCTACCCCTTCCAGTGAAGGAAGCGAATGTTCAAGGCTGATCCACTTATGCTAGTTCAGGAATCTCTGGCCAGAGTGAATGAAATTAGAAAGGAGTTTCTAATTTGCATAGAACTACGCATAGTAAATGGTAAGCAAGTGATTGAATTAGATAGGCTTGACACGAGATCCATGCCTTATATTTAATCGGGACATTGTAGGGTAGAAGGAGTTTATTGTACGGTAACTATTCACTGACAGGTTCTTGGTATTCTAAGCAGTGAATTCATATTATCCGGATAGTCGCGATCTGCTGAGAAGCATCACTCACAATGTAGAATAAATGTGATTAATTAATTAATCATATTTAATAAATTAGAGAATTTATATAAATAATGATAAAATAGTTTTATTATTATTTATTTCTACTACCGGCTTAATATTGAACCTACAGGGTCACACCATAAAAAGAGAATGATTTAATGGTGGAGGAATTAATTAATAATGGCTAATAATTATTTATTTGTGAAATAAATAATTATTTGGCAAGTTTAATAATTGATTAAATGAGATTTAATTGATTATAAATTAATTAAGAAAAGTTCTTAATATTATTAATTAAGGATTTAATTTTTGGAAATTAAATCAAGAGAGAGAATTATTTCTAAAGTGTTTAGAAAAAGGACTAATGATTAAAAGGTGTTTTAATTATTAATGAGAATAATAAATGGGATAATAATAATAATATTTATGGGAAAATTTCAGCTGAAAATTTTGCCTATAAATACACTATTATAGACCCTATTTTATTCTAACCCCAAAAAAACCCAAAAGTTTCAGAAAACCAAATTCTCTCCACCTCCTCCTCCTCCTAAAAGTCGTTTTCTTGGTGGATACCGGTGGAGTGCTTCACACTTGAGGAGCAACTGCTAAGGATCTCTGATCGTTGTCTCCGAATTATTTTTAAAGGTTAGATTCGATCCCTCGAATTTTTATTCACGATTTATATGCTTTTATTTGGATTTTATGTGTGTAAAAGTGTTTTCCACGCCCCCGTTGCGTTAAAAATCCAACAATGGTATCAGAGCATAGGTTGTATGCATATAGATCTGTGATAAAAATTTCAGAATTTTATGTGCTTGTATGAATTAATTATGATTTTTACAAGTTATATTATGGATTAATTTTCTCTGATGAGAAATCGTTTCTCATAATAATTTTGATTGTTGATCTGGGTTCTACAAGTGTTGTAGATCGTCTGGGTATTTTTTCCATAATTTTAGGATGTATAGATTTTTTATTATGAATTTTTGAAGTTCTTAAAATTAAAATTCGTAATTAAATAAATCTTATATATATATATATATGAATTACTTCTACTGCTGTACTACTTCTGTGTGTCTGTCCTTGTCTATGTCTTTTACGTGCATTCAACAGACATAAAAGTCAGGTAAGCGGCACGGAATTCCGTGCGGAAAAGAAAAAGAAAAAAAAAACGGCGACAGTTCACGCACAGGGGAAGGACCGCGCGTCGACCACGCGCGCGTGGGGCTTACGCGCTGGCGTGCCATGCGTGGCGCGTGGAAGACACGCGCTGGTGATGTCAGCATCAGAGTTCGGGCGCGTGAGGCGCGTGAAGCGCGTGGGTGCGCGTGGCGGAGTTCAGACACGCGCCTGACAGCTCGTGTGCGCGTGTCGGCGCGTGGGGAAACTTCTTTCGGCGCGTGAGGGCGCGTGCGAGGTCAGATTAGGGCGATTTTGGTGCCGTTGGATTCGTCTTTTCGAGACGCTTCTAATGGTATATTATATGATATTTTATGAAATTGTTTCGAACTGTTTATAGCTAACAGAAGTGTTTTAAAGATGTTTTTGACTGTTTTAATTGATTTTAAATGCTTCATGTGATATATAGAGATGTATAATGCTTAGACTAATGTGCTAGATGATGTAACATGCCTACCTTGATGTTTATTCATGTTGATATATGTGATATATGCTTAGTTTATCATGCGATGATAGATTTAGGTGAACTTAAATGAACATAAGGCGTTTGTTAGACAACCTAGTATAGTGAAATTGTTTCATAACCTTAAGAATAATATTATGAATACAATCATGAGATTTTTGTGTTTATGAAACACGTAATTGAATATGAATTTTCGATATGAGAGAAAGGATGATTCTGTCAACAACAGATTTCTATCTGTAAGAAAGGGTTATTAAGTGACGCCTCTTGACAATGCTCCACCTGATCTGGGAATCGTCTGATTATTGATTATTGATTTGAAATATTTAATTTAAAAGGAAGAATCTCTTTATAATATGATTATGATTGAAACGTAATATAATCCCTCTAAAATTAAATAATATCAAGTAGTAATTGGCCAATGACACAACGGGCTTGTGTCGGTCATAGCCTTCCAACATGGTAGAAAGTAGTTCTTATTTTTGAATCATTGTCGGTTCGTGCTACAGCCGAGGGCTTTGATTTCGAAATAAGAAATACTTGTCTATTACATAGAGATGTGTACATTGAATAAGAATCTAAAGGTCAGTACGTGCTACAGCCGTGGGCCTTTGGGGACTGATTCAACTGTACGGAATGTTGGGTTAGACTTGACTTAGAATATTGAGTTTGTCGTGCTACAGCCGAGACTCAATTATTCAAGAGGCTAAAGTTTGATTAGGGAATAACATGAGATGTAATTGACAAGAGTTGTCTGCCTATTGAACATTACATGGCGGTTCGTGCTACAGCCGGGGTCTTGTAATGGAATGTAGGATCCCTATTCTCACTAGCATTATGAATGCTTAATTTTTCACGTAGGGGGTTGAATAAATTAAGAAAACTAGTGGGAGCCACTTATGAATAAAGACCCGATTCATATAGTATTTTGAAATGAAATCGAATATTTGCTAAGTGTTGTTATGTGTTTATCATTTACAGATTTACTTTGTACGTTATGTCTTCTGCACTATCACTCAGGAGCATACTAGATGCTCACAAATTGACTGGTCCTAATTATGCTGACTGGCTTCGAAACTTGAGAATTGTTCTCAGGATTGAGAAGCTGGAATACGTGATTGACTCACCTAAGCCTACTGAACCTGCTAGTGATGCACATAATGATGAACACGTTGTGTATCGTAAGTGGATAGATGATGTAAATGTTGCTCAATGCATCATGCTAGCTTCCATGAACATTGAGCTACAGAAGCAACATGAGCATATGGATGCTCACACTATCCTCATGCATCTACAAGAGTTGTATAATGTGGCGGGGAGGACAGCTCGATATGAGATATCGAAGGAGTTGTTCGGTTGTAGGATGTCTGAGGGATCATCTGTGAATGACCATGTACTTAAGATGATCAATTTGATTGAACGTCTTGGACAACTTGGTTTTGCCATGGATGGGGAGCTGAGCCAAGACTTGGTCTTGCAATCGCTTCCGAGTTCGTTCTCGCAGTTTGTTGTGAACTTTCACATGAATAAGTTGGATGTCAGCCTGCCTGAACTCCACAACATGTTGAAGACTGCGGAACCGAATTTTCCCCCTAAGAAGAGTTCTGTTCTTCTAATTGGTGAAGGTTCCAATCCTAAGAAAAGGAAGAGGAACTCTTCCAAGAAGAAGAAAGTAGGTGAGAAAATGCTGGTTCCACCAAAAGCTGAAGACCCCAAGAGCAAAGTTGTTTGCTTTCACTGTAACAAGGTGGGGCACTGGAAGAGGAACTGCAAGGTTTACCTTGCAGAATTGAAGAAGAAGAAGGGCAGTGAGACTACCGCTTCTGATTCAGGTATGTTCATGAAAGAAGTGAATATATCATTAAATCAAATTTTTACATGGGTATTAGATACCGCCTATGGTTCTGACATCTGCAATTTGTTGCAGGGACCAAGGAGAAGTAGGATTCTTGAGGAAGAGGAGGTGATTCTACTGATGGAAATGGAGCAAGAGTTGCTGCTGAAGATGTAGAATCATTTCATTTACATAGGCCTACGGGCAAGACTATTGTTTTAAATAATTGTTATTTTGTTCCCTCGATTGTGAGGAATATTATTCCCATGTTAGACTTGCCTGGATTTTCATTTATTTTTGAGAATAATGAATGTTCTATTCTTAGAGATAATATTCTTTATGGACGTGGTACTTTAAATAATGGTCTGTATATATGTGACATAATTTACTTCAGATTGAACAAACTAATAAAAGAAAAGGGATGATGAAAATCTCACTTCATAGTGGCACTACAGTCTCCATTTAGTAGACATGGAGAGAGGACTGCAAATTTGCTAGGAATGGTACACACAGATGTATGTGGACCAATGTCTACGCAATCCATGGGTGGATTTTCATACTTCATTACTTTCATAGATGATAGATCTAGATTCGGATATGTGTTTGATGAAACACAAGTCTGAGGCCTTTGAAAAGTTCAAAGAATATAAGTATGAAGTGGAGAAACAACCAAACATAGTATTATAACTCTTCGATCAGATCGAGGTGGTGAATACTTTAATGGAGTGTTTCTAGATTATCTCAAAGTAAATGGTATAGTCTCCCAGTGGACGCCTCCAGATTGGTATCTGAAAGGAGAAATCAAACTTTGTTAGACATAGTTCGGTCCATGATGAGCTATGCAAATCTTCCAGTATTCCTATGGGGTTATGAATTGGAAACCTCAGCATATTTACTGAATAAGGTGCCTTCCAAATCTGTTCCTCAAACTTCGTATGAGATATGGAAAGAAAGGAAACCGAGTCTTAAACACGTTAAGATTTGGGGATGTCCAGCTTATGTCAAGTAAGTTGACCCAAATAAGCTGGAATATCGATCCGTAAAATGTAGTTTTGTGGGATATCCTAAAGAGACTTTAGGGTATTACTTTTACACCGATCATCGGGTGTTTGTATCCAGACATGCTACCTTCTTGGAAAAGGAGTTTATCCTTGAAGGAAACAGTGGGAGCAAAATTGGACTTGATGAAGTTCAAGAAGCACAAACTACTACGGATCAAGTGGAAACACCTGTTCTGACTGAACAACCTTTTGTGGAACAGCCCATTTATAGATCAGGGAGAGTGTCTCGCCAACCTGAGAGGTATTATGGCCTTGTCATTGAGAATGACAATGAGTTGTCGATCATTGATGATGACGACCCTGTGACCTATAATGAGGCTATGAGTAGTGTTGACTAAGAGAAATGGCATAGTGCCATGAAATCCGGAATGGAATCTATGTATACGGTATACAAAAGATAGATTATAGCAGATGGCCAGGTGGAGACCTTTAAGGCTAGGCTTTTGGCAAAAGGATTCAAACAAAGGCAATGGATTGACTTTGATAAAACTTTTTACCTATAGCCCTGTTAAAATCAGTTCGGATTTTGCTTGCGAATGCTGCTTACTACGACTATGAGATCTGGAAAATAGCCAGATGGTTTTCTTTCCAAGGGAAATGAAAACCAAATGTGTAAGCTGCTGCGAACCATATGTGGTTTAAAGCAAGCTTCTCGTAGATGGAACATCCATTTTGATGAGATAATCAAAGAGTTTGATTTTATTAAAAACGTGGATGAACCATGCGTCTACAAAAGGGTTAGTGGGAGCGCGATAACATTTCTTGTATTGTATTGAAATAGAGTTGACACACATAACAACATAGCAGACCCACTCACAAAGCTACTTTATGAAAGTCACTTTGATCGTCAAGATGGGTATTAGATACCAGAGTGATTGGCTTTAGTACAAGTGGGAGATTGAAAGGAATATGTCCTAAGTCCAATCGTGTATTAGGATTTAGGAATAACTTTTATGTAATCTGTTTTGATTTCATTGATATTAATAAAAGACTTGTTTTGTTTTTATTACGGGCTTTATCTATTTAAGTGTTTAAATAAGATATACCATAGTTTAGAGTAAAGCTTTTTATGGATTATGATGAGATCATAATAGTGAGACCTAAAAAGATGATAACTCTAAACTTTAATAGTTCATGGTCGTAGGATTACTAACTGGTAATTAATAATCCGCAAAGATCGGTACATACTATGCTTGCTTCATTATGAAGGATGTCTGTTCTCATAGACATTTGTGTGGTGACACTATAGCTAGTATGTAGGTGCTTATTATAGAATAAGTTCACTGAACATGACTCGCCCAGCTGAACAACTGATGGAGTTCACTCACGTGTCAGCAGTTGTTCACCTAGTGATAGTTGTACAAGTATCCTTAGACTTGAGGTCTTCATAGTCATCTTGTGTACACTGAACTATGCTTCGGTTTAGTTCTTAGTCTCCAGGGACAATTATTAGGGTTCTTCTGGGTATAGGAATTTGTACACGAAGATAGTGTATGATCAATAAAGGATCTACCCCTTCCAGTGAAGGAAGCGAATGTTCAAGGCTGTTTAACTTATGCTAGTTCAGGAATCTCTGGCCAGAGTGAATGAAATTAGAAAGGAGTTTCTAATTTGCATAGAACTACGCATAGTAAATGGTAAGCAAGTGATTGAATTAGATAGGCTTGACACGAGATCCATGCCTTGTATTTAATCGGGACATTGTAGGGTAGAAGGAGTTTATTGTACGGTAACTATTCACTGACAGGTTCTTGGTATTCTAAGCAGTGAATTCATATTATCCGGATAGTCGCGATATGTTGAGAAGCATCACTCACGATGTAGAATAAATGTGATTAATTAATTAATCATATTTAATAAATTAGAGAATTTATATAAATAATGATAAAATAGTTTTATTATTATTTATTTCTACTACCGGCTTAATATTGAACCTACAGGGTCACACCATAAAAAGAGAATGATTTAATGGTTGAGGAATTAATTAATAATGGCTAATAATTATTTATTTGTGAAATAAATAATTATTTGGCAAGTTTAATAATTGATTAAATGAGATTTAATTGATTATAAATTAATTAAGAAAAGTTCTTAATATTATTAATTAAGGATTTAATTTTTGGAAATTAAATCAAGAGAGAGAATTATTTCTAAAGTGTTTAGAAAAAGGATTAATGATTAAAAGGTGTTTTAATTATTAATGAGAATAATAAATGGGATAATAATAATAATATTTATGGGAAAATTTCAGCTGAAAATTTTGCCTATAAATACACTATTATAGACCCTATTTTATTCTAACCCCAAAAAAACCCAAAAGTTTCAGAAAACCAAATTCTCTCCACCTCCTCCTCCTCCTAAAAGTCGTTTTCTTGGTGGATATCGGTGGAGTGCTTCACACTTGAGGAGCAACTGCTAAGGATCTCTGATCATTGTCTCCGAATTATTTTTAAAGGTTAGATTCGATCCCTCGAATTTTTATTCACGATTTATATGCTTTTATTTGGATTTTATGTGTGTAAAAGTGTTTTTCCACGCCCCCGCTGCGATTAAAAATCCAACATTCACGAGGATAGAGGAAAGCAATAATGGACATGGAAACTATACCGGAAGAATTTTCTATGGAATTTTAGAAGTTGGAATTGAGAGTCAGAGTTTATAATCCAAACAGAAGCAAGGATTAATAGTATGACATTTCAGTCAAAGTTGTTAAGAGGAAGATAAGGAAATGTCAAAAGAAGATAATGGATCACGATGTTAGCAGTAGTGAGAGGAAATATATGCGCCCAGGAGAATGATCACGATATCCCCAGGTTCTCCTCCAGCACTTGGAAGTTACAAGTAGAAGAATTAAGAAATGAGATGCCACGGGGAATTCATAGAATAAAGTATATACTCTATTGAAGAGATGCCAAAATATATGGAAATAAAAGAAAAACAGCGATAACCAGGTATAAGAAGGATATTTCAAAATGGATTAAAAAGTGTTGGACACGTCAAAGAAATAAGATGAACTATTGGAGGCCTAATGGATAAGGCAGACCCAGGAAATGGTTTTACAAGAAGTGAATCGTGAAAGGTACCAGTGATGTTCATGGAGAAAAGGAATGAAATTATAAGAGTATGTACTGATTATCGGGAGTTTAACAAAACAATGAATAAGAAGAAGTGAGACCCTATAAAGAATTGTTTACTTATGAGACCTGATTCAAGAAGTGTGTTATGTATTGAGAATTAACTTAAGATCCGACCTGAGTACATAACAGAGATTACGATTAAAATAAGTTATAAGTATTGCAAGCTCCGGTGATATTATCAGAAATAACAAGTGTATCAATTGTCTATAAGGAATTAAGGAACGTGGTATATAAGGAGTACTTGGATAAGTAAATTGTATTTATTGATAACATCCCCAGCTACTCAAAGAATAAGAAAACTTGCATGGAATACCCAAAGATTTTTCTCAAAAGATTAGAAGGAAAACAACCATACGTTGGGTCTTTAAGAATGAAATTTTGACTAAGGGTAACTAAAGATTCTGAATTGATCCAATTACAACTACCTAAGGAAAGCTGTATGGTAACAAATGCCTTATACCGACAGGAAGGATTGGATATAATTAAGAGCACCGAGGAATTAGTAAACGAATTGGAAAGAGTAAGGGATGTTTAAATGTTTGGAAACCAGGGTGAAAACGAGTACCAGCTATCATCCTTGAATAAAGAGTCAATGTACAAAAGTGATTCAGGAAAGGTAAAATATGTTGAGAGATGGAGTTTTAAGGAAACACTCGAACGATCATTTATCAGCGATGTCAGCTTTGGAATGCTACCTTACCAAGCTTCATGCAAATGCGAGTGTAAGTTCCCATTTTTATTGAAATAAAGTGAGAGAAAGGAAGTTGTTAAATTCTAAGTTAATTCTACACACCAAGCGCGTAGTGATATTGATTAAAGCAGCTCGGAGTAGGAAAAAAAAGAAGAAGAAGAGAAGACAAAATTGTATTGAGAGAAAGTATGAGTATAGAAATAGGACCAGTAGTGTTAGTAAAAGTGTCGTCTTGAAAGAGATTGGATAAGTTTGAGTAGAAGGGACAAGCTAAGTCCTAAAATTAGTGAACCATTCGGGGTATTGATAAATATAGATAAAGTTGTTCATAAATCGTATGACTGTCACACCCGTGTGTACACCTAATGTATTTTACTTGTCAATATTAAAGTGATAAGTATTGGGTTTAAATTAAGTAATTGATCAGAAGCCAATGGGGCTCTTGTCCAAGTTGTTGTGCATATAGTGATCAATCCAAATTCTTGATCATTAAAGGCAAGTCCTTGGAAATGAATGCATACCTATTATGAGTACGTTTGAATCTTGGAGTAGAAGGGTCTACTTAGAAATTTGAGTCAGATATGCTTGACAGATATCCTCACTTAATTAGTTAGACCAGATTCTGAGGACAGAATCCTTTTAAGGGGGGAAGGATATAACGACTCGTGTGTTTTTGAAATATTTAAATATTTGATTACTATGGAAATTATTAAATAAAATATGTGTTTGGTTTTGACCGCTCTGTGTTGGTTGATTATTATATAGGTGTAATTTATAATATACCGAGTTGTTCGTGTGATTAATTATGGAGTCGTATTGGATTGTTTTGATTTTCGAAAGTGTATTTAGTGCAAAATTTATTTGCATAAATATTGGGAATGTTTCAAAAATTATTTTTATGATTTTATAATTATAATAATTATTTTTAGGATTTTATAAAATTAAGAAATCAATATTTTATTGATTATTTATCTTTAAATGATTTTCTGAATGCTTTTATTTTGTAAAATCCATATTTAATTCTAAAATTCTTCAAAAATTATGAAACTCATATTTATTTAAGTTTGGAATATTCTGAGAATTTTAAAATTACTTTGGAAATTTTCGGGATTAATTTCAAGCGCTCGTTGTTTCGCTTCATTGATAAAAGCGGATATAAAGTGCATTTTAAAAAGCATTTTAAAATTTCAAAATTCATGTTTTTATTAACTTCGAGATATTTGTAATATTTTAAGAATATTTTCCTGATTTTTTTGAATCTGTTTTAAGTACACCTCGGTTCGTTAAATGAGAAATACAGGTATAAATTGTGTTTTAGAAATTATTTTAAAATTACGAAATTTATGTTTTTGTAAACTTTGGGATATTTACGACATTTTAAGATTATATTCATAATTTTTAAAAATTGTTTCGCCTGCACCTTTGTCTGTTAGCTTTGAATTTCGGGATTAACCGGGTCTCGAAATTTCAGTAATTATCTAATAATATGTGTTTTACTAAACAGACATTGTACTGCAAATTGTACTATCGGGTGTACTGCAACGAATGGTACAGTAAAATAATATAAAAAAAATGAAAAAGAAAGAAACAGAGGGTAAAAAAAACAGAAAGCATAGGGGGGGTTTGTCTCTCCATTCTCTCGTCTATCTCTCCTCTCCTGATCTCACAACTCTTCCTTCATCCCTTTATCTCTTTTGTTTCGTTTCTCTTTTTCCTTCGCGTTTATTCCTCCTTCTGCCCCTGTTACTTCGTCTTGAATTTCCGGTGAGTTCAGCCGGTTGTGTCCGGCGGTCCTTTCAATTTATGTCCCTGTTTTCAGAATCATACATATATATGTATCTATCCGTGTATATATATGTGAGGTGTGTGTTTAAGTGTGTGTGTGTGTTTGGGTGTGTGTGACTTCTCTGTGAGGGTATGAATATGTATATGGGTTGTTATTTCCGGTCGTTTCCGGCCGTGCCATTTGTTCCGATTGTGTCCTGTGCTTAGCAGCGTGTGCGCGTCGTGATGCCTGTGATTTTATTTTAATTGCTGGACTGAATTTCTTTTGTTAAATTTTTGCAGAAAATAAATATTCGTGATGTAAATGAATTATTCAGATGGGAATAATGTATATTAATTGGTGAAGTTCCGTTAGATGTCCGATATAAATAGGAAACCCGCGAATTTTACCGCCGTCGACGGTGATCTTCGATAAGTCAACGGTGGACGATGATGATGTATATCTGAGTCCTAATATTTTCAAATTAATAAATAAAATCGGTTATAAAATTTATTTTAAAGCGAAAAATATAATATAATTATTGGATTTGTGCTAGTGTAGGGATGACTAATTGGATTGATTGTAATTTATTGTTGTTGTGGATTTGGTTTGAGGCGTCGAAGTGTTTCGACGGGTTAGTCCGATAAATAAAGGAGGTGCTGCCCAATTTCTGAGAAATTGAATTACGGAAATACGGAAGCGTATCCGACGATTATCGGGCCGTTAAAAGAGTATATGTAAATATATCTATGTTGTATACGAAATTTGATTATATGTGGTGGCAAACTGTTCTGCCAAAAAGTAATAACCCTAATTTTTGTTAAATGACGAGTATACGTATTTTCTGAAAATGAACACTGAACCGGTTTCTCGAGAACGTGAACCCTGACTGTGGGATGTGTTATTGTATTGTAATAATGTATATAATTACGAGATGGGTTTGAATATTATTGAGTAGAATTGGTGTCGAGGATATGTCAAGCATACTTAGATGTCTAACGTAGGGTATTTCAACCCTGTAGGTTATAATCGGGAACCTGAAAGTGAATGATGGACTAGAGATAACATAGTGGTCAGTCAACGAGCTCAATAGAGTTTCAACAGAAAAGCCTGAGTGTCGAAGTTGAATGCAATGGGATCTAGTGGTTGGACGTTAAAGCCTGAGCGGCAGCGTCGGATCAGAATTGATCAGTAGTAATTGTAAAGCCTGTAAGGCAAGTATTTCTGAACTTTACTTCAAGATATATATTACCAATGTTTTCGAACTATTTTATAACAGGTCGCTATTATTCAAAATAACTCTTGTTTTATATTGCAAGTGTTTTAAACTATTAAACCTTGAACCCTGA
This sequence comes from Apium graveolens, assembly GCF_009905375.1. Lineage (NCBI taxonomy): Eukaryota > Viridiplantae > Streptophyta > Magnoliopsida > Apiales > Apiaceae > Apium > Apium graveolens. Next base: position 109,929,538 of record NC_133653.1, read on the forward strand.
TTTTCTTGATCTTGAGCCATAAGCTTTATTCCTTGTAAACCATCCTTTGTTGACCCTCAAGATACCAAATCACACAAATACAATACTACTTCCCAATGTATAACTAGCAAACACCAAATACTGGAAGAAAATTTATTTGAAAATACAGGAATTTTCATACTCCAAACGTTTTTAATAACATCAAAGAACCGTACCCTGAAACATCATCACTGGTCTAATACTTGACCCTTGTACAAACTGAAAGCCGTTTCTTTTACATACCCTGGTATACCCTTGTGACATCCATGAGTTTCCTTATGTTTTATTCAAATGTTTAATCATCATTGATTATGATCTTGTGTTATCGAATTATATTGTTTATCGTATTGAACTGCTTTAGAATTGGACAGTTTTTATATATGTGGACCAGATTCATGGTCAGACCATACCAATGGTCAAGTTAGGCCAATGTATGCCTTGGATCCAGTAATTAGAGTAGTGTTGCGTGCTTGCTCGGGGTTAGTGCGTGACTGATCAGCAGCCTAACCTTGGTTTTTAAAACTTAAAATGAATATCCAATTCTAATGAATAGTTAAAAAGAAACTTGATTCCTTTGAATCATCTCATTTGATCATGGTTTAACCTCAGTTATCGTTATCATGACTTGCTGAGCTAGATAGCTCACCCTTGCGATTCTTTTATATATAATACAGTTGAAAAGAATATGGATGATAGTGAAGTTCCTCAGTCCAAAGTGCGGGCTAAGGTTCCAGTCCAGTTGGATCGAGCTAGCAGAAGTTTCATGCGGTAAAGAGATAGTCAGATTGTAAGAATGATTTTATTATCAATTGTAAGTTAAATTAGTTGGGTTTTGGTACGATGTAATAATTAAGATTGTGGCTTTTTTTCATACTTTAACCTGTTGCGATCCGTGGTTTTGTGAAGCAGGGTCATTATAAATAATATTTCTTATATAGGTTGATATATTGTGTTTATGTTGTGGACCCCAAACTTCTGACTCGGGTTTGGAGGGCGCCACAGTAAGTCATCTAAACGACTATCTTTCTATGATTGATTCAGTATCAACAAGGTCGATCAAGCAGGAGACCGAAGGCGGTGAGTTGAACCAGGTTAAGTACGCACAAGGCAAGTTTTTTCCCCTATTCTAAATTCAGAATAGTGAATTATACCCCATTTTTCATATCAGTTACACTTTGATAATTCTTGTTCATATACATTGTTACACAATTATTGATCCTCATTTATATTTCATTTTGATTCTTGATTTCTCTCAATTTATTGAATCCCCTATTCATATTCCAATACTTTTACCCTTATTACATATACTCTGATATATCCTGGTATTGGGATACATCAAAAGCATTCCGATTATTCCGGATGCTAAACTTTGGACTGGATGGTTACGATACGAGCTGGGTTTTACCCAAACCATTAATTAATAGGACGTAGTTGCCTGAGTACTCCTTATGTTGGTCGGGTCTATGCAGTTGGGTATAGATCCGCATTGTATCCTGAATAATCAGTAGGTTATAGTGCATAGTTAGTTCTTGTTTCCTGTCTTGTTCATTTGGCACTCGCCAGCAATGACAAATTATTATTCTATACAGAAGCAGATGGTTGTTCAAACCAACAGATTATCGGTTCTCATATTATTCTCTCTTTACACTACATATATTATTGCAGGCTTGTTGAGCAATTTTGGCTCATCCCCTTTAATTGTTATTCCTATTATTTTACGGTTAAGGTAGAGAATGAAACCCATCAGAACCCGCATAGTCAAGAAGCGAGTCAAGCAGCGGGACCCTCTTATACCAAGAGTGTTCATTCCTATCCCAGAAGAGAGCTTTGAGTTACCAGATCAAGTGTAACAGGATAAGTAGTAATGTTGGTTTGAATAAAAGTCGTGTAGTGAGAATGTAGATAGAATAAAGTTTTATAACAAAGAGAGTTCTTGAGACAAATTGTTTTTATTTAGGTTTGTAATAAAGTTAGTGTGTCGTTCTTCTTTTCCACTCTTAACCTTAAAAGATCCTGAGTAGCAGTAGTTCGGGGTAACTATTATATTTATATTCCGCTTGTGCAGGTTTAGTTCGTAGTTGATATTAATAATGCCCCAAATCTATACCCCAGATTTGGAGGGTGTTAGAGTTGGCATCAGAGCATAGGTTTTGACCCTTGAAAATAAGAACATTAGGGTTAAGATAATATAGGAAGATCATATAGGATAGAAGTTAGAATGTTAGGGTTGTTTGTTTATGTGATTAGAAGTTATGAGTTTTAGGATTGTGATTTTATTGTTCTTGTGTTATTGTTATGGTGTATATTAGATGGCTTCTTCGTCGTCATCTACGGAGCGGATTGAGTCAGACCCAGTAGCAGCACCAGTACTAGCCCCAGCATCAGTGCAGATTTTTCCTCCATTACCACCACCTCTACCATTTCCACCTGGACCAGCACCAGAGATACCCCCTCCACCAGAGGTACCAGACTTTGGTGATGATTTCCCTTATTTTGAGCCGGAGATACCTGATTTTCCACCTTTGGAGTTTCCGATATTTGATTTTCCTGATATGGTTGACATTCCACAGTGGGAGGACTTAGAGCCACAGGTTCCTGTGCCACAGTTTGAGAATCCAGAGATTCCACATATGGAGCCAGAGTTAGAGCCACCTGTATATGCACCCATTGAGCAGCCTGTTTTGTTTCCTGCACCGCTAGCTGTCTATGCCCCTATACCCGGAGTATACCAGTTCCCGCAGCCAGAGTTTATGGACGAGGTAGTAGTGGATGAGCCATTACCATTGCCTTCTCGAGGTTCCCGCACAGATCTTCGTGAGCATCACACAGTTACATATCAGCGGTACCAGTTAGAGAGAGAGGAGAGGGTCAGATGGCAGGATCAGTGTAGAGAGATCCTTGGGTTGTTTGAGACACAGGAGGACGGTCCAGTTCGAACACTTCACCCAGACTAGATCTTGAGAGAGAGACTACGCCAGATCCATAGGGATGGTTCTCAGGAGATTACTGACTTGAGGCAGCAGGATATCAGTGCAGAAGCAGCATACCGCAGGGCGATGAGACTCACAGAGGCAGTGTTAGAGGCTTTGCAGGAGGAGCTGAGTCGTGTGCCACCAGGATTCTGATCTCAGCAGACAGAGGAGTGTTGTATCTTGTATATATCTGTAGATAGAGGCAGCGTAGTATTGTATGACTAGTTTGTATGAGTGTAGCTACTAGTTTTGACGGATAGCACTTGCAGTACGACTGACATATTATAGACTTTTGTATCAAGCATTGACATCTACAGCTGGTGTCCTACCTATATATATATAAGATGAACCTTTTCACGTTTTCTTTATTTTATTTCAGTCATTAAAATGTTTACATTTATTTCACTGTTTTACCATTGCATATTTTAAAATGTTGTTTTATTTACAATCATGTTGTACCCTTTACGTTTTCAAAAATTTTAAATTATTTTAAAAAGGATTTATTTAAACATCACACTATTTTTATTCATTTATTTAGATATTTAATAAATTGTTTTCTTTCCCCATGTCAACTGTTTTAACGCTGTTTTAATATTATAAAGACTGTTTCTATTCCATAACACATATTTAGTAAATTGTTATTAAAAGAACCCATTGTTTTATTATCAGAAATATGGCACCTAAAAGAAAAGCACGACCCGACTCGTCTAATGGAAATACTGAGGGCCAAAACGATAATAACCAGATGGATCAGATGTTTCATCTCATGCAACAGCAGATGCTGATGATGCAGCAACAGATGCAACAACAACAGCAACATTTTTAATAACAAATGCTACATCAAGCCGCTCATCCAGAACATCAAGTACCACCAGCAGCACATGTAGTTACTTTTAAGCAATTTCAGTCGGTAAAGCCTCCAGAATTTGCCGGTTCCACAGATCCTACAAAGGCGAGAGCTTGGCTAAAGGAGATAGAAATGGCTTTTATGTTGGTTAAAGTTGAGGAAGAACAGAAGACGGATTTTTCCAGCTACTTTCTGAAAGGCGAAGCTAATTACTGGTGGGAATCAAAGAAAGCTTTGGAAGGAGAAGGTGTGGTGACCTGGGATAGATTCATTGACCTTTTCCTGGAGAAATATTTTCCTCGCTTCATGAAGAATCAGATGGAGATCAAGTTCCTGGAGCTGAAGCAAGATAACTTATCGGTCACGGATTATGAGACCAAGTTCACTGAATTGGCCAGATTTGTTCATGAGCAAGTGGATACGGATGAAAAGCGGGCCAAGAGATTCCAGCAGGGACTGAAGCCATGGATTCGTAGCAGGGTAGCCGTATTTGAGATGACGACTTATATGGTTGTTGTTCAGAAGGCCATGATTATTGAAGGTGAAAGTGAAGTAGCTCAGAAAGAGAAGGGACCAGGAAATTCCCAGAACCGTTTTAACAGAAGGCCGGGATTTCAAGCCCGGGTAAAAGTAAATGCCAGGAGACCAGAACAGGGCAACCAAAGGACGGGTAATCGACTTCCAGCCCCGAATCAGCAGAAACTTATTCGACCTTTTATACCTAATTGCAGAACATGTGGTAAGAAGCATACTGAGTTTTGCAACAAGCCAAATGTCACGCGTTTCAAGTGTAAGCAAAAGGGACACTATTCTGGAGAATGCCCGATGGGAAAGACAGAGATCACTTATTTCCAGTGCGAAAGAAAAGGGCATATCGCCAAGGACTACAGAAGAGTTGCAATGGCCGCTAGTATTCCAAGGGTTTTAGCATTACCTCCACCTCCACTACCACCACAAAATCAGCTCAGGGCAAGGACTTTCAACATGTCAATGAAGGAAGCTGTACAAAGTCCGAATGTGGTTGCAGGTACGCTCCCTGTAAATTCCGTTAATGCTCTAGTATTGATTGATTCAGGAGCTACGAGATCTTTTATTTCTGAAAGTTTTAGCTTTAAGATAGATTGTGAGGTTCAGTGGTTAGATGAAGTGCTAGTCATAAAATTAGCAAATGATGATCAGGTTACGGTAGATCGAGTATGCCCAGGTTGTGATATTGAGATAGGGAGATGTCATTTCTCAGTTGACTTGATACCTTTCAGGTTAGGAGAATTTGATGTTATGTTCGGAATGGATTGGCTAGCTAGTAATAATGCTCAGATTGATTGCGCAAGTAAGAAAGTGAAATTGCAGACCGAAGAAAATACAACGGTAATATTTAAAGGTGAAAAACAAAAGCAGAGATTCTTAACAATGATGCAGACGAAACGATTGCTACGTCAAGGATGTCAAGCTTACTTAGCATATGTGTTGGATACCGACAAAGAAAGCCCGAAGATTGAAGATATTCCTGTAGTTTGTGAGTTTTTCGACGTCTTTCCAGATGAACTTCCAGGACTTCCACCGGATCGAGAAATCGAGTTCACTATTGATTTGGCACCAGGGACTAAACCAATTTCGAAAGCTCCATATCGGATGGCACCTGTTGAAATGAAGGAATTAGCAAAGCAACTGCAAGAACTTCTCGATAAAGGAATTATAAAGCCAAGTGTATCCCCATGGGGCGCACCAGTATTGTTCGTGAAAAAGAAGGACGGTAGCATGCGACTATGTATTGATTATCGTGAGCTGAACAAGTTAACTATCAAGAATAAATATCCTTTGCCTCGCATCGACGACTTATTTGATCAACTGAAAGGAGCAACATGGTTTTCGAAAATTGACTTACGATCAGGTTATCATCAATTAAAGTTCAAGGAAAAAGATATTCCAAAGACTGCGTTCAGAACGAGGTATGGACATTATGAATTTCTCATGATGGCTTTTGGACTGACAAATGCACCTGCAACATTTATGGATTTGATGAATCGAGTATTCAAGAAGTACCTGGATAAGTTTATCATTATATTTATTGATGACATCTTGATTTATTTGAAGACGGAAGAAGAACATGTAGCGCACTTAAGAACGACATTGGAGACATTACGAAAGGAACAACTTTATGCGAAATTTTTGAAATGTGAATTTTGGTTGAAGGAAGTGCAATTTTTAGGACACATCATCAGTATTGAAGGAATTCAAGTGGATCCAGAGAAGATTGAAGCTATTTTAAATTGGGAAAGACCAAAGACGCCAACGAAAGTCAGAAGTTTCTTGGGATTAGCCGGTTACTATAGAAGATTCGTTAAAGATTTTACAAAGATAGCCACACCATTGATGAAGTTGACACGAAAGAATGAAAAGTTTGAATGGAACGAGAAATGCGAAGCAAGTTTCCAAGAGTTGAAGAATCGATTAGTAACTGCACCTGTACTTGTTTTACCTGACGATCAAGGAGACTTTGCCATATACAGTGACGCTTCGTATCGAGGACTTGGATGTGTTCTGATGCAACATGGCAATATGATCGCATACGCTTCTAGACAGTTAAAGTCGCATGAACAGAAATATCCGACGCACGATTTCAAACTAGCAGCAATTGTGTTTGCACTAAAACTCTGGAGACACTATCTATACGGTGAAAGATGTGAAATTTACACGAACCATAAAAGCTTGAAGTATATTTTCACACAGAAGGAACTTAACATGCGACAGCGACGTTGGCTAGAGTTAATTAAGGATTACAACGTTTCAATCAATTATCATCCAGGCAAGGCCAATGTAGTAGCAGACGCGTTAAGTCGAAAGGAACGATTGAATCTGTTAACATCTTCAGAAGACTTAATCAAGGAATTCGATAAACTGGAAAATGAAGTTCGTGTTCCAGAAAGCTCTACTGAAATAATTTACACTATGACTTTTCAGCCTGAATTATTGGAAAAGATCACAAGGTGACAAGAAGAAGTAATGGATCAAGAAGTTGACAATTTGACAGGAGAAGAGATTACCAGCCAGAAGGATGCTATAAGATTTTTTTGAGTTGCTTCAAGGATCTGGATACCTAACGTACCGGAACTACAAGCGGAAATTTTGCAAGACGCTCATAGTTCAAGATATTCGATTCATCCCGGAAGCACAAAGATGTACAGAGACCTGAAGGAAAACTTTTGGTGGCCAAATATGAAGAAAGAGATAGCGGAATGGGTTAGCAAGTGTTATACGTGCCAAAGAGTGAAAGCTGAACATCAACACCCGAGCGGACTACTACACCACTAGATATTCCAGAATGGAAATGGGAGTACTTAGCCATGGATTTTGTAGTGGGACTTCCAATGACGAAAGTAAATCATGATGCAATTTGGGTTATCATTGATCGATTAACGAAGTCAGCACATTTTCTTCCTATCAATGAAAGATTTTCACTGGACAAGTTAGTGCACTTTTATCTCAAGAAAATTGTAATGCGTCATGGAGTACCCGTATCTATTGTATCGGATCAAGATCCCCGTTTCAATTCAAGATTTTGGAGACAATTCCAAGAATGTCTAGGAACCAAGTTAAACATGAGTACTGCTTATCATCCACAAACGGACGGGCAAAGTGAAATGATAATTCAAACAATCGAAGATATACTACGTGTATGCGTAATAGACTTTGAAGGCAATTGGGACGAGCATTTACCGTTAGTGGAATTTTCTTACAATAACAGCTATCAAGAAAGTATCGGGATGCCACCTTATGAAGCTTTATATGGGAGAAAATGCAGATCACCTACATGTTGGGATGAAGTTGGAGAACGCAAGATTTTAGGTCCAGAACCGATTCAGCAGACCAAGGAAAAAGTAGAACTTATCCGAAAGCGACTTGAAGCAGCGCAGAATTGACAGCGTAAATATGCAGATCAATCCAGAAAAGATATGGACTATCAGAAAGGGGAACATGTACTGCTAAAGGTATCACCATGGAAGGGATTAACTAGGTTTGGCAACAAAGGTAAGTTGAAACCTCGCTACTTCGGACCATTTGAAATTTTGAAGAAAGTCGGAAAGGTTGCGTACGAGTTAGCTTTACCACCCCATATGTAGCATATTCATAACGTATTTCATGTATCCATGCTTAAGAAGTACAATCCTGATACAAGACATGTAATAGAATATGAGCCAATAGAACTTCATGCAGATTTGTCGTATGTAGAGTAGCCGATAAGAATTTTAGATCGGCAAGAGAGGGTATTAAGGAATAAGTATGTACCATTAGTGAGAGTTTTGTGGAGAAACGCAGTAGTTAAAGAATCAACCTGGGAGCTCGACAGTGATATGTTAGAGAAGTATCCTCAGTTATTTACATAGTGTGATTCTGAGGACAGAATCCTTTTGGGGGGGGGGAGAATGTAACAACCGAGAAATTACGCTTGTATTATATTATAATAAAGATAAATTATGTGTATTATTATGTGATTAACTGTGTTGAGTCGTTAAACCCTAATTGCTATATGTTACATGTTGTCTGTTTTGATCCGAACGTGTTTTGGATATTTATTGAGTGTTTTATCGCAAGTTATATATTTTATATAAAAACCCGTACAGCTCAAACAGTGTTTTAAAAGCCCGTTTTTCAAACAAAATTATTGGTCCTATTTTATCAAAAACAACCTATACCATATCGCTATTCTGAACCCCTAGACGTTTTACAAATTTACCTTTTTCGCGAAAAACGACTTTTCCGGACCCCTTCAGGTACCAAAAACCCCACAAAAATCACATTTTTATTTTTATATGATCATAAAATTATCATACATTATTTTTCTTTGCATTTTTGTAATATTCATAATTTTTGGGAATTTTTGACATTTATTTTGTATTTATGGGATATTTAAAAATTCATTATTAATACCCAAAAATTATAAAAATTGGGGCCAGATATTTTTATTAGATGTGTAATTAGACCCTTAATTTTATTTAGGGGTATTATTTTGCATAGTATAAATAGCTGGATTATTATTAATTTTTAGTTAATTAATTATTAAAAATCAGATTAATAAAAATTAGAAAGTGTTGGTGACTTTTGTGTTCTTGGAAGAGGGAGAAGATCAATCAATGGTTTTGGGAGATTTACTAATCCACTGAAGAAGCTCGAGTAACCGATACAATCCTTGTGAAGAGACGAATCTATTGATACTAATATCATCAACTGAGGTTTGTTAAATCTTAAAATCGATTTTTTGTGTTCTTCGCATGAATTTCAATTTCTGAGTTTGAGGGATCCTTTGATTGTTTAATTGATTCAGTTAGTTTTGTTGTAATCTCAGGAGTAATCGGGTATTTTTATCTCGATTTTAGGACCCTTGAATCGATATGTCGAGTTCTTGAGTTTTACTATTTTTGATTTCGTTTTTTTAAGATTTATAGATGTTCTTGATTGTGTTTGATGTTAGGAAGTGATTACAGAACTCTGTAGCTTTAATTTGGCATAAGAATCGCGTTGTTTGGTTCCGGATTAAACGAAAATGACTTCGCCGGATTCTGGATTGAAGCTCACCGGTATTCATGGCGGTTCTAGCCGGAGAAGAAGATGGAAGCAATGGGGATGGAGGACGATGGTGGAGTTGTGTTCCTGGAAGGTTGGGGAATGAAAACCCCCAGTTAATCTTGTCGTTGCATCGCCGTATTAGCCAGATTGAGTCGCCGGAAAACACCCGCCGGCGTCGGGTTTTCTGGGCAGCTTGGCTGTTCTTGAGGACCTGGGTTCGACCCGGGTTTGATATTCAAAATCCGATTCCCAGTTTCTGTTTTCTATATCTGGTTTTTAAATAATTTCTTTTATTTTATAAAATCAAAAATCAGATTTTAATAATTCTAAAAAATCTAATAAATTAGATTTATATTCTGAAAATTATGATTAATAATTTTTGAATTATTTTATTAATTTAGAAATTCGAAATTAGTTATTTAATTAATTATTTAATTATTTATCTAATTATTTATTAGTTATTTATTAATTAATAATTAGGTAATTAATTAATAATTAGGTAATTAATTAATAAATAAGGATTAAAAGTAATCGAATAATATGGATAATAATTCGTTAATTAGTTGAATATTGCGAGTAACTCGTATTTATACGAGTAGTGTTTCGATAAGTTGGAATTAGTATTCGAGCGATAACTAATTTATTCGAAGAGTGTCGTAATGATTATTCGTATTGAATAATTAAATACTGATAATTAATTAATTAATTAATCGTATAAGATATAATAATAATAATGGTTCGATAGTTATGCGAGGATCGCGAGTAGCTCGTATTTATACGAGTAGTTGCTCGTTGAGTTAGATTATGATTCGAGTAATGATTATTTATTCGATAAATAGCGTATCAGTTAATTGTATTGAGTGATTATTTTTAAATAATCGATCTAATCGAGTAAGTAATAATAATTTGTAAATAATTGTAATAAATTGTAATTAATCCTAATAATTAGGGATTAATTATTTTAAAATATAATAATTATTAATTAATTATTTAAATTTATAATTAAAAATTATTTAATTATAATTAATTATTTATAATTAATTATTAATTAATTAAATCTTTTATTAATTCATAATAATTAAACCGTTAGTCCGATTTGAGTGAAACGAAGACCCCTAGACTCAAAAAAATGAAACGAATCCAATAAAAATAATTGTAAGCCATAATTTCTTCCGAAAGAGAGGGGTCTTGTGATAGTTAATTGTTTATAAGCCCTATTAGGGGTAGAATAGAGTCAAATAAATCCCGAAAAATTATAAATAAAATTAAATAGGGTTAATTAATACAGGTATGAGTCTAGTATTGATTCTAAAAATAAATATGAGTCCAAAATCAATTATGTGCTTTATGTGCTATATGCTTTACGTGATTATGTGAACCTTACGTGCTATATAATTATATGTGTATATATGCGAGTCAGATAGAAACGCATGGGTGGATTGAAAGGGTTGTGTAGTATCAATTCGAGATACGCGTATGTAGTAAGTTATCTAAACGACTATCTTTCTATGATTGATTCAGTATTAGCAAGGTCGATCAAGCAGGAGACTGAAGGCGGTGAGTTGAACCAGGTTAAGTACGCGCAAGGCAAGTTTTTTCCCCTATTCTAAATTCAGAATAGTGAATTATACCCCATTTTTCATATCAGTTACACTTTGATAATTCTTGATCATATACACTGTTACACAATTATTGATCCTCATATATATATTTCATTTTGATTCTTGATTTCTCTCAATTTATTGAATCCCCTATTTATATTCCAATACTTTTACCCTTGTTACATATAATCCGATATATCTTGGTGTTGGGATACATCAAAAGCATTCTGATTGTTCCGGATGCTAAGCTTTGGACTGGATGGTTACGATACGGGTTGGGTTTTACCCAGACCATTAATTAATAGGCCGTAGTTTCCTGAGTACTCCTTATGTTGGTTGGGTCTATGCGGTTGGGTATAGATCCGCACTGTATCCTGACTGATCAGCAGGTTATAGTGCATAGTTAGTTCTTGTTTCCAGTCTTGTTCATTTGGCACTCACCAGCAATGGCAAATTATTATTCTATATAAAGCAGATGGTTGTTCAAACTAACAGATTATCGGTTCATTTATTCTTCTCTCTTTACACTACATATATTGTTACAGGCTTGTTGAGCAATTTTGGCTTATCCCCTTTTATTGTTATTCCTATTGTTTTACTGTTAAGGTGCAGAATGAAACCTATCAGAACCCGCATAGTCAAGAAGCGAGTCAAGCAGCGGGACCCTCTTATATCAAGAGTGTTCATCCCTATCCCAGAAGAGAGCTTTGAGTTACCAGATCAGGTGTAACAGGATAAGTAGTAATGTTGGTTTGAATAAAAGTTGTGTGGTGAAAATGTAGATAGAATAAAGTTATGTAACAAAGAGAGTTCTTGATACAGATTGTTTTTATTTGGGTTTGTAATAAAGTTAGTGTGTCGTTCTTGTTTTCAACTCTTAACCTTAAAAGATCCTGAGTAGTAGTAGTTCGGGGTAATATTATATTTATATTCCGCTTGTGCAGGTTTAGTTCGTAGTTGATATTAATAATGCCCCAAATCTATACCCCGGATTTGGAGGGTGTTATATGCAGGCTCCTTCAGCTGGCTTGCTAACAACCTTTTTACAAAGTGAGTTAGGTGATTCACAGAGCCACATTTTTCACATTTCTTTCTTGGATCATCTGCAACATAAGCAAAATTATTGCTTTTGTTTATCCCTATTTTCCCATTTCTATTTTTCTTTTTCTTTCTTGCATCTTCAGTTTTGGTTTCTTTGACAGGTGTCTTGAAGCCTTGATTATCCATGAGCTTCTCTTCAGTTTTAAAAAGATTGAGTTGCTTCTGCATCTTTCTTCTCATTGTCTTCATCAACAATTTTGTAATAACTGGAATTTTTGAGACCTTGTAAAAATGTTTAATGAATAGTAACCCTGACGGATGGGGAAAACCTTTTAGCCCACACTATGTTGTGCATGAGAAAATGAGTTTCGAAGTTGATATTATGATTATACGTACCAAATGAGTGTATGTAAACGTTATTAGTTTTCGAAGAAAATAAACTTTGAAAAATGACTATATGTACGAATAATTGGGGATTACGTGAATCACAATATAATTACGAATTTAAAACCCTACGGATTTATATCCAAGTATGATAATTCAAAACCTAAGGATTAAATACGAAAGGATTTACGTCGCGAACCGTTTACGAGAAATTATTACGAAAGCGTTTTAGCGACCGAGCGAGCGCGTAAACGATTAAATAAAGTAACGCACTAACTAACCATGGTAGAAAAGTAACATGGTTACTTTATTAAATTGTGAGCTAAGGTATATGATGATCAACCAAGGGCTAGCAAATAGTAAGCTAAAGAGCTAAGTTAAGTAGCTTAGCTTGTAAACTACAAAGGCTAGCTAGTTTTTGTCTAAGATTTGCCAACATAAATCAAATCCTAGTATATAAACTAGAGAATAAAAATAAATACAATATATTACTTGCATTATTCCAAGAAACTCCCAAGAAGCAAGACAAAAACACTCCCCCTCTCTCCCAACCTTCATTATTCGGCCCTTTCTAAATAAACCAAGGAATCAATTTCAAATCTTCAAGCTCTAGCCATGGATAAATCCTCCCATTAATTCTCAAGCTTAATACCACCTAAACTAAGGTAAGATAAATCTTTGAGCTCTTTTTATCAAGGTTTGATGGGTAAAATAAATTCAAGAAAGATGATAGTGAATAGTATGAATAGTAACTTATATTTTGTTTCTTGATTTTAATGGTTGTTTTAGGTTCCAAAAACCATACTAAGCACTCCCAAGACTTCACCATAATCAAGAACACATCTCAAGCTCTCAAGAAAGGTATAAATCTTTGACCCGACTTTACTTAAGATTTAAGTTCAGGATTCTTTTAGAACATAGTTGTAAACCTAGTTTTGGTGGAAGTATTGTTGTAATCTTGATGTTTAGCTAAGTAGATTTAAGTTTGATTATTGTTGCCTCAAGAACATGATGTTCTTGAGAGGAGTTAGTGTGGTGATGATGATATGTTGATTGTTGGTGGTAACCGTAATCTCGCTAAAACGAATAAAACGTAACTTTAAGTTCTGCAGAAATCCCGAAGATGTAACTATAGTTTCTTGAAAAATAACCCTTGATTATGATATAAAATATTATAAGGATCGTTTAGGCGCTTGAATCGCGTGATTCTGATTTACGGATCAAAAGTTATGGCCGTTTTACTAAAAGTGATTTACGCGACAAAAACTGCTACAAATTATGAACTTTGAAAATAAAAAGGATCGGCTTAAAAATGTTCATAAACCATGAAATTTTTACAGAAAGTTTTAAATTAAGTTTCTTAACTTACATAAAAATTTCAACTGAAAATAATGAAATTTCAATTTTATAAAAATACCGGAGCCGAGACCGCGCGATTAGAAAACCGTAGAATCCATAAGCGGAGCCGACGATAAAAATGAAAACGGACTTAAGATACTTCGGGAAAGAAAGCGTCTGAAATATAAATAAGTAAGTAAGGTAATAATAAGGATAAAATACATTGAGAGGATGCATAATAAGTAGCACATGAGTGCGAGTCGCCGTAAATTAGAACGGGACCTAACAAAATGAAATTTTGTTTATGATTATAGATTTCCGAGCGGAACCTAGAGCATCCTTCACCTCGAGATACCCAGGCAAGTTTACGAACCCAACTCCATTTACTGTTGTATTGTGAAAGGACTTTTTTTATTATCATTGCATAAATACCATGCTTGTCATGATACTTAGTAATTGAGTTTTCGCATAGTGTATCGATGTTGTACGATAAGCATATATCGTAAAATGTGTAACTCCGCTATAAGCGTGACGTATAATTATAAAACCGAGAGTCGGTCGAGATTTCAAAATAAAAACCCGGGAATCATACCGGTGATATTATAGGACGATTAAAAGTCCATAGTAGTACGTTTTAAGAGATTCAACAACCACTCACAAAACATTAAACACCTCAAACATTTATTAAAACGATTTCCAAAGATTGTATTCCCTCAACTACACTTTATCGTTCGAATAATAAATATTTATTTACTATTCATTTATTATGGGAGAAGTATTCTCCAGTGAATATTTATTTCAGACTCGATTAAATATTAAAGATTATTAAATTACTTAAACATAAATTAGTAAATTAGTTGATGAATATTATTTTAAATATTCTTTTAGAGTATAACTATTCGAGGTTTAATTATTTAACGATTAATATTTAATTATTAATTATTTATTAAATGATTTATTTAGGATTTAAAAATCATAAAGCCTAATTTAAAATACTTTCTGATTTCCGGAAAATCATTCGAATAATTTCAGATCGTCGGAGAATATTATCTCGACTTATTTTAATTATTTTGATTATAGATTCAAAAGAAAATCCCCCTTATATATCAAATATGTTGATAACGGTCAACTCACATCCTTAGTACTTCCTCCGAAAATTCTCAGAAGTACATAAATATACGTACAAATCAAAGTGTACCTATCAACAAGCAATATGCTTGGGGAACAATATAAGTTCCAGATATATGATGGGATTCTTACAAGGACAAGGAGGGGTAGACTCCAGTACTTCGTGGACTGGGGAGACTACCAATTTACTACGACATGAGAAGGTATCTTATATACTGATAAACATGTGGAGTATGCGTACCTGAGAGGGATGGACGCAAAATCGTGGCTTGATAGGGATAGACGCGAAGTGTGTACCTGAGAGGGATGGACACAGAAAAGGCCTGAATGTGGCCAGGGTGATAACCAATAATAAAAAGAGAATCGTCCATCTACATGTAGAAAAGGTTACTATTTCCGTAGTACGACTGATCATCGTATGCGGTGGCTCCAGTGAATGTCCAATTCTTCCAATTGAAATTGTGATGCAATACCGTAACCCAGGCCTAGGTGCTGGGTTTACCATTAAGGTATTCGCAGGATAATAATCCATTAAAGAATTGTTTTCATAAGAACGTGTGTATCACCAAGGAAAACTATTTTTGAATAAAACATAATTATCATATATGATGTTTTACTTGAGTTTATTATTCAGTCATTTCATACTGTACATTATTATGCTGGGCATTATAGCTCACACTTGTTTTCTTAAATTGACACAACACAACAGTGAATCAAGATGCCTACCATGAGACACACAGCCAGGAAACGGGTAGGAAACAGCCAGTTGTTCCGTATGTTGTTTGGTACTGTACCACAGGTAGACCGAATAAGCTGGATTGGTTTTCAGTTGTTTTTAGTCCGGCTTATTTATAAGTATGACTTATGTAAGTTAATGAATAAGAAATAAATATTTGGCCGACAGACTAGCCTTACTTAAAGGTTATTCCTCGGTAAGACTTAATTACTTTTGGGTTGTAATAATTATCATTTTGTGGTTTTATTTACTCTAGTAATGAATGGTTCGTTTCCAAGATAATAACCTATAAGTGTGTGTGTGTGTGATAAGTGTGGGGTCATAAAGTGTGAGTATTCATATATTATGATGCGAGGTATGTGGTTTATAGTGGTTGAGATGGCGTGGCCTCCAAGATCCCTGACCCCGGATTTGGGGCGCCACAAATTTCTTGCTTGATAATTACTCTTCTTCACTAAAATTAACTTCACATGCCTTGAACATAGGTTGGAATCAACCTTTTTCAGGATTGTTGGAAC
The DNA here is from genome assembly GCF_009905375.1 of Apium graveolens. Taxonomy (NCBI): domain Eukaryota; kingdom Viridiplantae; phylum Streptophyta; class Magnoliopsida; order Apiales; family Apiaceae; genus Apium; species Apium graveolens. Next base: position 109,945,686 of record NC_133653.1, read on the forward strand.
ATTTTCATTTTCTGTTGCTTTCCCTTTGTCATCTATATTTTTCTTATTGTCGTTCAAGGCATCATAATCAAGACCAATAGCAATATTTGCACATGGCTTGTTTTTCTCATGGTATTGTCCAACCAACTCAGATGCATTCTTGAAGGATTTTAACTTCACCTCATTCTTTTCCAGCTTCTCCCTTAGCGCTGCTTCAATTTTACTTGCACACTTGAGCTTGTTCTTCAGATATGCATTTTCTTGTCTTATAGTTTCAAGCTCCACCAACAATAATTCAGCTTCTTGTTTCTCATTTTCAAGCTTTTTATTTATCTTTGTCAGTCTGCTAACTTCTTCATTAGCAGCAACCATAATTGTATGAATGTGAAACATTTATGTGCTCATCTTCTCTACAGTTTCCTTATAATGACTCACATTTAAATCAATGGTGGTGTGAGTTGGTACCTGTGATTTTGATGAGGATGACTCTCCTTGCTCCAAGGCCATTAGTGCATAATTTCCAACTTCCTCATCTTCATCATTATCAGAACCATCCCAACTTTTTCCTTCTGTAATATAAGTTTTGCTTTGCTAGTTTCTTCAGAAGAGCTTCATACTTTGCTTCCAGTTCAAGATAAGCTTTATCTTTCTTTGCTTTCTTTGGTTTCCTGCATTCTGTAGTAAAATGGCCTAGTTCATCACAATTAAAGCACCTCATCTTTGATCTGTCAACAGATCCAGCTTTGTAAGCATTTTTGCTATCAGATGTGTACATCCCTTTTCCTTTCCACTTGCTGTCTTTGTTAAATGATTTTCCTTTATCCTTGAAGAATCTTGACTTCTTTACTTTAATGTTAGAGAACTTTCTTGACAGATATGCCATTGACTAATCAAGCTCATCAAGTTCATCCAAGGTGTAGAACTCATCTTCTTCCAATTCCAGAATGACTTGTTCTTGTGAATCATTTGTTCTTTGCTCACTTGTTGAGGCAACTGGATTTTGGGATCTTGGCTCATCATTAGTGGTCTGACTTTTATTGACAATTAGAGCACTTGAACCATCTACAACATGCCCTTGACCAGCTCTTAATGATTTTCTTTGAATCATTTCTAATTCATATATTTTTAAGATTCCATAAAGAACTTCCAGTGTTATCCTGCTTAGATCTCTCCCTTCTCTGATTGTAGAAATTTTCTGTTCCAAATGGTCAGGAAGTGTAAGAAAAATTTCAGATTCATTTCTTCAGCTTCATAGTATTTTTCATGGAGCTGCTAGTTATTTACCAGCTTATTGAACCTTTCAAACACATCAGTGATACTTTTTTTTGGCTTGGCCATGAAACCCTCATATTGTAAAATCGGTATCCTTCTCTGATTAGATCTAACTTCCTCAGTTCCCTCACAGAGTATTTTAATATTTTCCCGTATCTGCTTGGCAGTGTCACAGTTGACAATGTTGTTGTACATTATATTGGCAAGTGACTGCAAGCCACTATCCAGGGACACTTTTTCTTTCTCAGGCTCAGAGTATTCAGAAGGGTCTTTTGGAGCATAATGAGCTAGAATAACCATATCACCATCTGTAGATTCCTCAACTCTAACCATAGGAGTGAAGGGCCCATTTTTGATAATCTGAATATAGAGTGGATTGACCATCCTGATAAACAACAACATTTTCTTTTTCCAACGAGTGTAGTTAGCTTTGTCAAAGGCAGGAATTTTGATGTTACTAATCTTCTGTGTATTCATTCTTCCAAGATCTTGAATCTATTTACTTTCAGATTTTGCTCTCATACCACTTGTTAGGGAATGAATTACACACGGGGGGGGGGGGGGGGTTGAATGTGTTTTAGTGTTTTTATGCTTTCCTTGAACTGTTTTGGTTTTGAACAAAGTGAATCAAATCTTGTAGTAAGATGTGTATAATAGAAGTTAAACATACAGCTATGAATAACAAAGACCTTTCATAATTCACTTAATTTTATATTAAAATAAAGAATGTTTTGCTATAAAATTTCTAGGCTCTTTATTGATAAAGAGTTTAGCTTCTACTTGAGAGAAAATACAAGAATTCTGGTCTAGTTGTTACCTACTAACAAAGGACCAGTGTTAACTTTATATTCTAGTTAACTGCTGGTTTACACCGTGTATAATGAGAGATGCTATTCACTTTAGTAAACTGTCACTAATCATTTCCATTTTAGGAAAAGTATATCTTCCATTTCTCGCTTAGCATATCTTTGCATACTTTGTTAACTTTGATCTTCCTTTGTCAGTTAATCTTAACCCTTGATCCTGCACACTCTTCAAGCTGCTTTTTGTAGACTTGTCAATCCAACTGGTTGGATTGTTTGTTGATTGTTAATCTTGGATATTGAACTGATCTTGGATTTTTAAAGTCTCTTACTAACTTGACTTTCACAAGTATATATGCCATTCCGGTGTTTTACCTCGAAGACCTTACTCAGAATTATTCCAAAAACATATGTTAAGCTAATAGGGGACTGATACACGCATCTGTTACTAATTACAAGTGGCCAGTTCCCCTGGGAACATATCAAAGATATCTCTCAGGGATCTCAATGCAGTCCATAAGTTCGGTGGCATATGTGTAAGTGAACATACGTTACTGAATACATAGAGGTCTACAGTTATATATGCGTAGTCTCTGACATTATATCTACTGAAAAGTTTCGATCTAGACTCATTGGTATGTCCTTTTAGTAGGTTCTAAGATCGAACCATCGCTCGTTGTAATTATACACAATTTAATTACAGACATGCCATCAATTCTTAACGCTCTTGATCTCTGAGCTAAACCATCATATCCTTACATATTAAGCATACTCATAATATCATGTAGTGTGATCCTCCTATGTTAGCGTCCTTATTTTACACTCAATCTTTCTTAACGGAAATAAAATCATCAAGGGTATATTGGTCACTATTTTTGGTGAACTCAATATTCGTACGGTATTTAAATCCTCATTGGTAGAATGATACCTTCAACTAGTTTGGGTCAATAACCTTAACTACATACTAATAATTATACTTCATGGTTCTCACATGTGATGCCCCCTCATGGGTAACCTATAAAGAACGAATGAGTAACCAGGCTCGTATTATCCAAACGGACATATGGTGTTGGTAGTATCATTTTTACCTCAAATGCATTGGAGACTCAGCTCCCAGTTCCATACCACATCATTTCCAACTCATATTCAATTCTGAAATCTATCCTCCTCATTCTGACGATCTCTAATGATTCCATTGGTCTTAATATATTACTTCCATAATATTTTCAACCTAAATTACTCATTGGTACTACATCCGGTAGTCCAATAACGAACTCTATATGAGCTCTTACGCAATCTCCTATCTAGACAAAACTTCTAACACTCATGTGTCCAAAGTACTATAACTTAAGGCTCTGATACCATTTATGTAACACTCCAAATCCGGGGTCAGGAATCTGGGTCACCACTCCATCATTCATTCATGTGTAACATGTATTGATTTAATAATCTAATATACCCCAATCTCACACACACATTCACAAGTTATAGCCTTCGAAATGACGTACAACAAGTATCATCTATTATTGCAATTCAAATGTACTTTACCGGATCTCAAACTATTATTCGTAACCTCTACATGAAGTTACAATAATCTTACAATAATCTGAAGTCAATCTAAACGTTCTGGCTTTGCTGAAGGACTTCTCCTCGCGGTCGCAGGTGACTAAGTCTCTCACTGGCATTATGGTTATCTATTGTGTTGTGACATTTAAAAGGAAACAAGAGTGAGCAATAATGTTCAACCATAATGTATAAAACATTTTGGAAATAACTGTTGAGAATAATACTTCGTCATATAATTGGACGATTTGGAAACTTGGTGACATGCACCATTTCCTTTAAATCAAATAAGATATTTTATAAATATAAAAATATCCTGACCATGTTCTCAATTTATATACTCAGGAGAATTATTTTCTTGGTGATATACACCTCTTTTCAAAATAGTATTTTAATTGACTTATTTAGTCTTCAAATACCTTAATGGTAAACCGGACACTTAGGATTGAGTTACGGTATTGCATCTCAATTCCAATTGGAAGAATAGGACATTCACCGGAGCCCTTACTATACGATGATCAGTCGTACAGCAGAATATTATTATTGTTCTCTACATGTATAAGGACGACTTCCTTATTCCCGGTTGTCACCCTAGCCGCTTTCACGCTTTATATGATTCATCTTTCTCCCGGTTATATTTTGCATACTTTGTATGTTCTTCAATACACATGGTACCTTCGCATAAGAAAATTAAAGTAGGAGTCTCACCATACACGAAGTAATGGATCTCTACCCCTCCTTTGTTCCTTAAGTATCCTACCATATCCCAAGAACTCGTATCCTCGAGTTCCCAAAGTGTTTAGCTTATTGATAGGCACAACTCATGTTGCTAGCATAACGTGAGTTGACCATTGTCAATAGGTAAGTATTTATGAGGGAGTTTCTTTTGAAACCATAGTCAAAATATTTAAAATATATCGAGATAATATTCTTCGATGATCCAAAATGATTAGTATGATTTTCTGAAACTCAGAAAATATTTTGAAATAGGTTTTATGATTTTTAAATGATATTAAATCATTTAATAAATATTTAATAATTAAATAATAATCATTAAATAATTAAACCTCGAATAATTTGATTTTGAAAGAATATTTAGAATAATATTCCTCAACTATTTTATGTTTAATAAATTAAATTGAATATTAAATAATTGAATTCAAAATAAAATAATCATCGGAGAATACTTCTCCTATTTAAATGAATATCCAAAATAATATTCATTGTTCGAGTAATTATGGATAGTTGAGGGAATACGATCTTTGGAAATTGTTTTAAAAAATTTGAGGTATTTAATACTTCGCAAGAGGACATCGAGTCCCTTATAAAATTTACTTTAATAATAAAATATATACAAACTTTATTCATCCCAAACATCTCCGGAATACTTCCGGGTTTTTAAATGAATTATACTGACCAACTCTCGGTCTAAAATATATATACCATGCTACTCGCTAGCATTAATATTCTTAAATACAATACCTCTGGAATACTTCTGGGTTTTAATCAAGTTATACTGACCGATCTTCGGTCTAAAATATAAACCTCATATATACAATGCTATTCTCTAGCATTATCGATTGAAATCCAGTAATATTCATATACCAAAATCATTAACATATCGTATGCCATTATATATCATAATTCGTAAAACTTCGTAACACAACATCATGTATATATCGTAGTGATTAAAAAACAAACACAACAAAACAGTTCTAAAAAGTTAGGGTTTGAAAACTTTCCTGGGTGTTTCGAGGTGGAGGGTGGTCTAGAGTTCGTCCGGAAATCTAAAATCAAGAACATTTATCGTCACTTGGTAAATACACAATACTTACTATCAATTTACGTGACTCTCTTTACGCTCATCATTTTTGTAAGTTTCGAGTACTCGTTAACTTCGTTTTCTTTTCATAATCCTTTACCTCCATTAATATCTTTTACTTTTGCCACTAGGCTCCACTCGCAATTCTTAAGGATTTCTACTCGCACGATCTCGTCTCCGACATTTTTATAAAATTGAAAAATCCATTTTTTCACTTGAAATTTTTATGAAATTTGATATATTCCATTTCTTAATATATTTAAAAATTTGATAATTTTTGAATAATTTTAAATCGATCATTTATACTTCCAAAGTTCGTAATTCGTAGCAGTTTTCGTCGCATAAATCGTTTTTACTAAAACGGACCTAACTTCTGAACCGTAAATCGAAATCAAGCGATTTAAGCGCCTAAAAGATCCTTAAAATAAGCTCTATCATTTTAAAGTCTTATTTTTCAAGAAATAAGAGTTTATAATTTCTGTATTTCTGCAAAAAAAACTTAATGTTATGATTCGACTGTTTTATCGACGTTACACTTACGATTCGAGTTTCGTTTTCGCTCTAAACTACAAATCACTAACCAACAATCATCATAACAAAATTTTACTAATTAATAATACCAATAAAATCAAGTTCTTGAGGCCACAACATCAGCTTTATCATCCAACTAACGAATCATCAAGAAATCACAAAATAACCATCAAAACTAGGTTTACATCCAAGATCCTTACTTTTCTTGAAACTTAAAACTTAAACAAAGTTTAGATGAAGGTTTATACCTTTATTGGTAGCTTGGTAGGTTCCCTTATTTATGAATGATACTTGGTTATTCTTGGGTGTGCTTAAGAATCCCAGCTCTTTCCATGAAAATCAAGAAATCAAGAAATGTCACAATTAGATACTATTCATCATCACTTTCATCATTTTATTTAACCATCAAAACCTTAAGGAAATGCTATGAAAGAGTTATATTACCTTATTTTGATATTGATGAAGCTTAGGAATTAATTGTAGCATTTATCCATGGCTAGATCTTGAAATTTGAATTGTATTCTTCCTTTTTTTAAGAAAAGGCCGAATGGATCTTGTAAGGGGGAGAATAGAGAATTTTTTGCTTGCTTCTTGAATAAGTGTTGGATTATTTGTTTATATAATCTATATATGCATATCTTTGATCATATCTTATAGCTTGGTCATTTTTCAAAGCCTAAATCACTAGCCAAGTACTACAACCTACAAGATTGCTTACTATTCATCTCACTAGGTTACTATGCTCCTTAGTTGGTTACTATTTAATTACAAATCCTTGGTTGCATTCTTACTAATTAGTTTGCATGTCTTGCATGTGAATTTTCATGGGCTTGATATATGTATTTATTCGCTTACGTATTCACTTGGTCGTTTATTCGTTTTCGTAATAAATCTTCATAAGCGAATCGCGGGGTAAATCCTTTTCTTATAAGTCCTTTATACGCTGAAATCTTATACTTGGTTTTTAATTTGTAGAACTATAGATTCATAATTGTAAAGTGATTCTCGTATTCCTTGATGGTTCGTAAGATAAGGTCATTTTACAAAGTTCGTCTTCTTCGAAAACTAATGGTTTTTACATATACTCATTTGGTACGTATAATTGCAATATCGACTTGGAAACTAAATAATCTATACATAACATAGTGTGGGCTAAAAAGTTTTCCCCGATTGTCAGGGTTACTATTCATCGAATATTTTACGAAGTCCTAAAAATTTGAGTTATTACATGCATTACAAGTTCTATGAAGCTGAGGAGGTAAAACTAAAATTCTTGATCACTCTTCCTGATCACTTGGAACAAAAGATCTCTGCAATAAGAGAAGGAAGAGACCTAGAGAGGATAACTTTGGAGGTTTTATATGGTATTTTTAAAACTTGAGAGCTAGATATGACGCATAGAAATTATTAAAGCTGAGTCAAGGATATATTGTGGATGTGTCACGTGCCTTCATAGATAATGATTAGAAATTTATTGAAAATAAAACTGAATCTCAGACTCAAGTTATAAAACCTGTTGAGCAGAAGAACCAAGAACTTCAAAAGCAAGTCATCCTGGAGTTGGAAGAGGATGAGTATTACACCCCTGATGAACTGAATGAAATGGAACAGTCTATGGCCTACCGGGAACGGAAGTTTTCAAACATAAGAGTTAAAAAGCCCAGGCACTTCAAGGGTACAGGTCAAACATCCTACAATAACAACTGGAAGTGAAAAACTCAGTCAAATGTAATTGGCAAGGGTGGATATAAATCATGATATTAGATGATATAACTCTGATGAGCTTGGTCACTTTACCACATAATGTAGAAAGCCAAGGGAAGGTGAAGAAAGATTAGGCATGCTTGGAGTTTAAGGTTAAGTATGAAGCACTTCTGAAGAAGCAACAAGGAAAACCCTATATTGCTGAGGGAAAGAGTTGGGAAGACACAGATGATGAAGATGATAATGAAGAATTTATAAACTATGCTCTCATGGCCTTGGAGGAAGGAGAATCATCTGCATCAAAGTCTAAGGTACCTATCCTAACCACCATTAATTTGAATGCCTCACTATATAAGGAAACTGTTAAAAAGATGAGTGTAGAAATGTTTCACATTCACACAAGCATGATGGCTGCCACTGGGGAGTTAAATAGATTATCAAAAGTGAATGAGAAACTTTAAATTGAGAAACAATAATTAGAGCCGCAGCTTGTAAGCCTAGAGGCAAGAAAATGATTGTCATAAAAATAAGCTGATATGTGTAGAGGAAGTGGAAGCTGTATTGAGAGATAAAATTGATAAAAATGAACTTAAGCTTAAGTCATTTAAATATTCTTTTAAATTATTTAGCCAATATCATGAAAAGAACAAACCCTGTGTTAACATAGCAATTGGTCTGACCTATGAGGCTAGTTCATCTCAAAAGAAAAATCATATTGATAAAGGCAAAGAAATTGTGAACAAGGAAGTTCCTCCTATGCTTCAAAAGGTGAATGCTTTCTTGTTCAAATCTTGTGAGGTAAATTTCAGTGAAGAGGAGCTCATCATCAAGCAAAAAATTACAGATAAAAATGAAGAAAAGAAAAATGTCAAATCAACTGTCAGCACTGAGAGTGAGAAAAAGCCTAAGATAGTCCAGTCACCAAGACACCTAAAAATGAAGAAAAAAATGAAAGCACAGGAAAGAAGAAGAAGAACATAAATAGAAAAATAGAAGTCAACAAAAGCAACAACTATACTTATGTTACAGATGCCCTTAGAAAGCAATGTCAAAGATGTGGTTCACCAAATCACCTAGCTGGTCTTGGTAAAAAGATTGTTAGTGAGCCAAAGTATGGGGGTATGCAAGTACAATGAAGCTCAAGCAGATGACCCCTATTCTTTTTATTACAAGTTTGATTGTATTCCATGCAACATGAAAGTTATGACTAGTTGTCATAAACTATGAAAAAAATCTAAAAGAAGTTAATCTTAGATCAGTGGTAAAATGATAATGATAATCAAACTAAGAAATTTTTTTCTTTTGATTGCTCAAATTCTACTCTTGTTAACTCTGCCAAGAAGAAGAATGTCCTCAATACTGTTTGGATAGCTAAAAACACTTAAACCTCATTGTGTGCAGGGAAAGAAAAATAAGGACATGTGGATATTGACAATGGATGTTCCAGGCACATGACAGGTGATAAATTTCTCCTATCATAGTTTGAGGAGATGGTTGGCTCTTTGGTGACCTTTGGAGACAGCAACAAGGGATTCACAATGGGGATATGACATTTTGGTTTGTGGAAATATTGTCATTCAGGATGTAACACTGGTTGGAGGTTTTGAATTTAATCTTCTAAATGTTAGTCAATTCACAGATAAGGGTTTCAAAGTTATTTTTGACAAAGAAGATTACTCAATCACAAGCAAGAAGACTGGTGAAATTGCTCTCAAAGGAGTAAGAAAAGGAAGCCTGTTTGTTGTAGAAATGAACTCAGCAAACAAGCAAAAAGTGTGTTGCTTCTATATTAAGGCATCAAGTGAGAAAAGTAGACTCTGGAACAAGAATCTCTCTCACTTAAACTTCAAAGCAATCAACACTCTTGTGAAAAGAGAATTGGTGAGAGACATGCCACCTTTAGAGTTTGTTCAGGATGAAGTCTGTGAAGCTTGTCAGAAAGAAAAAATGAAGAGATCAAGTCATAAAAGCAAATCTATGAATTCTATCAATGCTCCATTACAACTTATCCATATGGATTTGTTTGGTCCTATAAATGTCATGTCCATTTCTAAGAAGAGACATGCACTGCTAATGCTGGATGACTACTCAAGATACACTTGGGTGGAATTATGCATTCAAAAGATGAAACTCCACGAATTACCATTAAACATATTAAGAAGATTAAGAAATAGGCTGAAGATGATAACTATGTGAGAAGATTAAGAAGTGATAATGGTACTTGTAATATCCGGGATATATCGTGTAATTATTTTTGCTATTAAATAATTATTATGTGTTTTTAGTATCTATTCTGTGAATTAACTGTTAAGTGTTATTTGTATTTGAATATTCAAAAATAGTATTAATTGAGTATTTCAATTTTTATATGTCGAAAATAAAATATAGATAATTGTCATATCTTCCTAATTAGTATTATGTTGATTTATGAATTTATATGAATCATATGAAATTTATAAAATCTTTTTCCGAGTATTTAAAATCTATTTTATAAAAACGGGAACCAACCGATGTCAACCGTTGTTACGTTTTTGGAACCCGAAACTCTTTCGAGAACTCCTTCCTAACCTAATTGTAATATTCCGAGCCTTTTCCATGTTTCGACTTTTTCGATCCGGCGTACGGTTTGTCCTGCGTGGGTCTTGGCGCAACATTTACGATATAATATTTGTTTCGGTAAATCAATAAAACCCGTATTTTCGATAAACGGGAGCTTTTTATTAAACTATCACAATTATCACTTCGTATTACGTGTAACCAGGCGCTGAGACCAAGACCGCAGTACAAATTGTACTGATTTGGATAATTATCCCGAAAACTGATACAGTTTGGATCAGTTTTTACAAATAAACGTACCATTTTATATCCGAAATGATCCAACGGGATACTAATTTCCCGTAAATATAAATAGCCTTTTACCGTATTTTATTTCGTATCAAAATCATTTGCAGACAGATAATTATATAATTTTACAGAGAAAAATCATATATTCATAAACTGTTCCAAGAATCAAACCAACTTTTGAAGGTGTTATTGATCTTTGTTTGAAAAGCTCGAGTACCATATTTGAAGGTCTTGAAGAGCTCTATCAGATTCCATAACCTATTTTACTGCAGAATCAAAGGTTGATTTTATATATTTTTATTTATTTTCGAATTATTTTGATTAAAAATATGAATTTTTGTTCGGATGATTGTTTGTATGATTTAATGATTGCATGTTGTAGAGATTGATTTCCTGATGATTTTGATATATTATACGTCTGATTTGGAGTTCAATAACATGTTCAAATTTGAGTTTGATTTTCGAATTTTAAAATTAGGGTTTATAACCCGTATGAATGTTCTTAATTGAAATATGGGGGTTTCTTATTTTGGAATAGATTGATGTTGTGATATAGTGGATTGTGTTCTCTGTGAAATTTGCAATCTAGTCGTATAAGTTTCATGAATCACCGAGGTCTGTAGAGAAGGGAGTTGTCTTTTTAAATTTTCCGATGTTCGCTGGAAACCGGCGATGTTCTTGGCCAAATTCCGGCCAACTCGGGGATGATTAGAATGATTTGTTGGTATGGTTGAGTTCCTGGTGAAATATAGATGTGATCTGGAGGTGTTGGAGGGGTGAGGTCGCCGGGAACGTGTTCTCCGGCCACCCCCGATTTTCCGGCGACTGGAACTGCAAAATTGTAGTTTAGTCCCTGTATTTTTGAAGATGGTGAAGTTTAGTCCCTGTAGTTTGCAAAGTTTTCAAAAATAGGATTCCTGTTTATAAAATATTTAAAAATCATATTTCCTATTTATTTTTATTATAAAAATTCATTTTTAATTTCTGAAAATTCTAAAAATTATTTTTAATTCACAAATAAATCTGAATTAATTAGTTAATTAATTTTAGTTAATTTTTAATTGATTAATTGGTCAATTAATTCGAAAATTAATTGATTAATTGATTTAATTAATTATTAATTGATTTTAATTAATTATTTAATTAGATTTAGTTATTTAAAAATGATTTAAAAATTCCGAAAAATAGTTTCAAGCTTTAAAATATTATTCTAAATTATTTCCAAGGCTCGATAATTACTCTAAAATTATTTCGGAGCCAAAATTGGCCAACCGAACCCTGTTTATTAACCCAAAATTGATCCAACGACCCGTATTAATTTTGAAAAATACTTTAAAAATCATTTTAAATACCCGAAAGCATATTTATGACCCGAGACTTCTTTATAAATGATATGTCATTGATTACGTGATGTATTATGTGTTATACGTGATTTGTTGATTGACTATCGGTCTATATATTCGGTGTTACTTGGTTATTGCATAACTTTCAATCCGTTAATCGGATTTGGGTGAAACGAAGGGTAGATAGAAGTATGTATTGAATAGAATCCTATGAGTTAATGATTGATAGATGCTTATATTATGTGAACAGAAGAGGCAAGATATAGGAAAGGGAAACAGGTAGTTGAGGAGTAAAACGATTATGATTGGAAGCAAGTGCAGGATAGTAATCTAATACCAGGAAAGTGTTCTGAACTTTCTCGAGATATTGTAGTATTTGATAGTCTTGTTGACATTGCAAGTGCTTTGAAGCACAGAAACCTAAACCCTGATTTCAGTTATTGTTCTTGAGCCATGAACCATATTCTTTCTAAGCCATTGATTATTGTATACCCAAACACGAATCACAAATCTACGATACTACTCCACAAATACGTACAAACTAAATACCAGACACTGAATTGAATTATTATATACTCAACCCATGGTATCTTATGCTTTGAAAGACCAAATTCTTGAAACCATAAAACATTGGTTCCTTTGTTATCCAATTCTTTCATTACCCAACATCCAAGCCTTGAAAGTACCTTGTTGATCCATACAAGGGTTGAAACCCTTTCATTGTTAAACACTCACTGTTATTAATGATTCTGATTATTGTTTATTATTGTTTAATCTTGTTATTATGTTAGAATTGGATTGTTTTTATAAAATTATGGACCAGATTCGTGGTCAGACCATATAATGGTCAAGTTAGGCCAATGTGTGCCTTGGATCCAGTAGTTAGAGCAATGCTGTGTGCTTTGCTCGGGGTTACTGCGTGACTGATCAGTAGCCTAACCTTGGTTTTAAAATAAAAATATAGTATCCAATTCTAAATCATAACCCATTGTTCACTTGATATCATAACCATATTCACTTGATGATCATTATTCTCGGTTTTGTCATTGTGACTTGCTGAGCTAGTTAGCTCATTTGTGCGATGTTGTTTATACTCTTTCCAGTTAAGAAGGAACCAGTTGGTAGCAAGGATCCCCAGTCCAGTGCGAGAGCTAGGGGTTAAGGCTGTTGAAGCTGAGCTAGTAGACTTCTTTTGGAATAATGTAAATTGTAAGAGTTTGTAATATGTTTAATACTCAGTTCGAGTTTGAATTGTTGGGATTTAATCAGTATGTAATATATTAGTGCGTTTGGCTTGTGTGCATACTTTAACCTGTTGCGATCCGTGATAGTTGGTAAGTAGGGTCATTGCATATTACTATTATTTTTAATATTGTTATAAGCAGGTTATAAATAAGGTGTATGTGTGGACCCCAAACTTCTGACCCGGGTTTGGAGGGCGCCACAGGTTTGGTATCAGAGCTACAGGTTATAAGTCACTGACACAAGCCTAGGTTGACGGGAATGGGTAGAGGGTTAGGATTAGAAGTAAGGAATAGAATGATAGAACGTCGAGAGGTTGAGTGTTATGGTATAACCGGTATTAGTATAGTTCGCATCGTGGTTTGAGATTCTGATATTGCGATATAATTTCAGATAGCAGCGATGGCCGACTCTTTTATTCTCGTATCAGCTGATCACTCAGAGCCTTCAGTTGGAGCGCCAGCATCAGATCCACGTCCTGTTATTCCACCAGCATTGGCTATTCTACCTCCACCGGTGTTGCAGCCCGTACCATTGCAGGCTATTCCACCCCCAGGCATGAGGCCACCTGTTAGAGGACCCCCACCTGCTGATTCAGGCTTTACTGGTCATTCAGTTACAGGAGTACCTTTTCAGTTTTCTTCTTATCTTGTCCCATATCATCAGTTTGAGGCTTGCCTTATGGAGCAGCGATTCCTTTAGGGTCAGATTCAGGAATTACTACATATCATGCGTATCAGGGAGGTTGGGAGTGGTGAGAGGCGACTCAGAGAGAGGCTACAGGCATTTCGTAGGACAGCTGCAGTGAGGATTGCTGAGGCTACACATGAGGACATCACCCCTGATTTCCTAGTGGAGTGGGCTAAGTGGGTTCTAGAGGAGCTTGAGGAAATTGGAGGTCCAGACTTGCCATGAGTCAGAAATCCAGAAACGGAGATGCTAAGCAGTGTTATTATGATTATATAGTATGTACAGTAGTGTGTAGTGTGTATCAGTAGACTTTTGAGTTGTATATATAGACTAGCGATGCTGACTAGTGAGTAGGTTATTGTACCCTTTTTTCTTTTACTTCCGAAGCATCTTTACGCTTGTACTACCCTAAAACTTTTGATCTATATATCAGTACCTTTTCTTTTCCAGCACTGTCATTTACTTTATCGCACCTATTTTACTTTACCTTATTTATTGCACCAGTTATACCCTGTGATACCATGTACCCTGTTTTCTATAACTGTTTATATTCTGTAAAGAAGCATGCAATTTACTTAGTTACAACTGTTTTCAAAAAGGAGATATTCCTGTTTTACAAAACTTTTCCTTTATGCAAAGATTTGATTCAAAAGCTAAATAAATTGTTTGATTCTTTACAGAAAATGCCTCCTAAAAGAAATACCCGCACCAACACCCAGAATGAAGAAACCAACAATAACAACAATAATAACCAAGATGAGACAAACCAGAATGTGAACCCAGGACCCATAGACCCAGCAATAGCCCAGATTCTCCAAATCTTGGCCCAACAAACAGTTCACCTGGCACAATAACAACAAAGAGAGACCAACCCCCAGGTAACTTTTTATAACACCCCCAAATCCGGGGTCGGGGATCCGGGTTGTCACGAGTTCCGTTTCCCTTAATAACACCCAATCTTAATAAACAATCAACTACTCTGTACTGTGACCCCATAATAAACACACACACCACAAGTTATAGTCTCAGAGATGAATATCCAAAAATAACACGAGTCATTTTATTCCAAAATTATATGCCATTACACCTTAAAAGGGTTTCTGAATAAATTTACATTTCTTTGCCATTATTACAATTGATAGAGATACATAAGTCTGGTACATCAAAATTTGAAAGCCTAGCCTATTGGTAGTTCCTACCTCAGCTACAGCGACATCAACGCCTATAGGAAACTGCGGAACGTTTCCTATCCACTCGCGAATTGGGAGCTTGGTCCTGTTCATCTTGTCTATCTGATATTGTGTTATGAAAGAAGAAAGCAAGGGTGAGCAACAAGCCCACCGAAATAATATGTATAATAATTAACAATATATGACCATTCTCATAGTACTCATGAAAGTCTTGGTCAAGAAGAAATGAACCAAGCTGATATCTTAACGCGACCAAGTCACAAAATATTCAGTATATATATACATATATACTTTTCACAATCTTTGAAATCCTCTGACATGTATAATATACACAGAGTTCCAGTTTATAACTGTATAAAATATCGTTGCAAGGTGATCTCCTATATCTAACCTTGTCTCAACATTTTTCCGAAAATCTTTGACATGCACAAGATAATCATTTACTAGATATAAGTTTAAAAGATGAAGTTACAAGATACTCCAATATACTTATATCCGAATACTGCTTGAACTACCACTGTTCAAGTTATAATTAGTTTCAAAAGTTCATCACCCAGATGAGACTACAAGATAAGACTTGAATAGATTCAATCCTTGAAATATCATTATAAATAATGAAGTTACGAGATACTTCATTAAGTCCCGATATATATATATACACCTATATATATACATTTCATACACTCCTTGAAAACCGCTGTTATGAAAATTATAAACAGAGTTGCAATATCCAATGAATTTTGGAAAGGAGAAAACCTTGGCAAAAACCTGATATCTTGCTGATCAGGCAAAGATACCAATAAGTAACCTTTTCTACTAGTAGACGGACGAATTCCCCACTGGTCATCACCCTGGTCGCAATAGGACCTTATGCTGGACTGCCACTCAGCCACTTACGCATTTGATGGACTCCCACTGAGCCACTTACACTTTCATGGACGCCCACTGAGCCCATGTTGCTTATGCCGACTCAAATAGATGGACTTACTTCCCGAACGTTGGGTAAGTAATCAATTCATTTACCAAAACCGCAACCTTGTTGCGGATATAAAATACACCACAGAGCCGGATCCCTCTGGTTTTGAGCGAGTATTTAAATCCCCTTTAAAAGGAAGATCTTAAATATATAAAAAATGAGTTTTGGGATCCGCTCTAACTTTTAAAAATCATTTTAAAGACTTGAAAACACTTTAAAGAGTGTTTGGAGTAATGCAGATTTAATAAAGTAAATCAGTCCCAATATATTAGAAAATATCTGAATATTATTATTTAAATAATATTCCCATAAAGAATAATCTTTATACAAATAATTGAAGTAGAAGTTGTAAAACTTATACTTGAAATGAGTATTAAATAACCAAAGATATACTTATACGAAAGTACTATCTTTATTTGAATAATCAAAAATAAGTTTGATTATCGACACCTTATTCTTTAATAAAATAAAGAAATATTTCAGTAAATAATCGGAGTCATAGGTCCTCAAATGGATATTCAAATAATATTCATTAAATAATATAAACTGAGTCATAAGTCTCCGAATGAATATTCAAATAATATTCAGTTAATAAAATAAATTGAGTCATAAGCCCTCGAATGAATATTCGAAATAATATTCATTAAATAAAATAAAAGGAGTCATAAGCCCTCGAATGAATATTCGAATAATATTCAATAAAAAAAGGAGTCATAAGCCCCCGAATGAATATTCGAAATAATATTCATTAAATAAAATAAAAGGAGTCATAAGCCCCCGAATGAATATTCGAAATAATATTCATTAAATAAAATAAAAGGAGTCATAAGCCCCCGAATGAATATTCGAAATAATATTCATTAAATAATATAAAGTTATCGAATAAATCTTATTCGATTAATAGTTTTGAAAACTACATCAATATATATATATATATAAATATATATATAATATACTCGGGAACATCTACTCCCGGTTTTAGAAAAGGGTTCACCTTTGGGTCCCCTACACTCAGGGTATACGCAACTACTGCTTATCTCTAGCATAGGTATTATGCAACTAATAAGCATTTGAACCAACAGATATATAAATCAAGAATACGAAACTGGTATGCATATATATCATATCAACATGCTCCAATATATCGTAAGAATTTGCTAATAACAATCATGCACTTATCACAAGATAATGCATATACATATATACATCACAACAACAGTATAACGGGTAGAAAACTTGCCTGAGTGCTTCCGGATAGACTTAAGCTTAGAGTGGGTCCGATAACCTATGAACAACAACATAAGTCAGAATTAAACCCCGTTCGCTTAAGAAACTAGACTTTAACCATTTAGAGTCCTAACGTTCGCTTTCGTGCTTAACGATTTACTTAAGTCGCTCGAGTACCCTCGGCTCCACCATTTTTATTAAATTAACCATTAAGAATTTTAAAGCGATTCTCTCGCGAGTACCTTACCAACTGCCTAATCCACTTTACATAAATTTTTCATACCCCAAATAGTCATTTAAAGTCCTTAACCAAGATTTCAAAGTAAGGCGAGGGGTAATGGTTCGGTCGCCAAACACCGTTACATAAAACGGTCGTTTCTCCTAAACCGTACATCAGATTCAAACGAACCACATATCAAAATGAAGCTCGTAACGTTAACTATCTAATCATAGAAATGGTCAAAACATAACAGGGAGTTCTTGGGTCCTGATGTTAAGAACAAAAACAGTCTAAAGTAAATCGGACATTACGACGGCTATGTTTACGCGATTTCCCAAATTTTTACCATTCCAAATCATATCAATCCAACTACCAATCAACAACAACTCAAGATACACATCAATGCTACTGATTTCAGTCATAATAAACTCAAGGATCTCAATCCAATCATATATTATAACATCTCCAAATTCAACTAAACTACTTAACAATTAAGCTCGAATCATGCTTATCATTCAAATTACTACTCATCCATCCAAACCATCTCCAAACTTCAACATTCAAACTTATTACTAAAGGGTGTGAAGATTTATACCTTTCTTGGAGGGTGGAAAGTTACTAGGTAGCCTTATGGAGCCTCCTACAAGCTTGATATTTCCAAAGAAATCAAGAACACAAAGTTAGGCTTTAAAGTTTCTAAAAGTCCGATTGAAAGAACTGTACAAATGAGGGTCTTACCATGCTTATTTGGACGAGACTTGTGAACAAGAGTTGTAGGCCATCTCAATACCTTTCCAACGAGCTATAGAACACAATATTTGAGTGAGTATTGAAGGAGATATGGCAGTTTGAAGTTGCTGTGTTTATTTTGGCCGAGAGCTTGATGAAGAAAAGGGAAGAGCTTTTGTATTTTTTGTGATTTGTTTTGATTTGCCTTGGTTGGTTGCCTTTTGTTTTGTTTTAATCATTTTTAACCATGAAAAAAAAATTGTATGGTTATAAATCAGCCACACTTCTTTCCCTTATGTCATGCTTTGGTCATCATGTGATGTCACCCTCCACACTTGTCCTCTTCTTGTTGGTTTGATGATATCATCATCCCTAACCTCCTTGATTAACTCTTAATTGCTTGCCTAATGACCGCTGATCTGTTATACGGTTCGCTTAACTTTCGTTTTCGTTTATCGTTTGAGGGATCATACCCGGGATCTTATTACTTAGGTTTCTTTAACCTTTCTCAATACATTATATTCCTTTCATGATCCTCTCTTTTAATCCTTGAATTTAAATCCTTTTTATTCTGTTACCTTATACTCAATTCTTTCTGTATCTGGTAGATTTTCGGGAAAAATCAAAGTGTTCGAATTTGGATTCTGACGATCTTTACATACACTTATTTATCATATAAAGTACTAATAATATCCCAGAAGATCAATAAAAGAGTCCCTACATAGTGTGGCATGAAAAATTTTTTTACTCAGCATAATCAGCAAAACACTATTCATAAGGGTTTCAAAAGTTCCAAAAATTGGGGTTATTACACTTTTAAAACTTTTCAGGCAGTAAACCCACCAGAATTTTTGAATTCCCTAGAGCCGATTGAAGCAAATGCGTGGTTAAAAGAAATAGAGAAGGCATTTGCCTTAGTAAAAGTGAAAGAGGAACAGAAGGTTGAGTTTGCAAGTTACTATTTGAAGAATGAGGCCACCTACTGGTGGGAGATGGTGAAGATATTGGATGGTACAAATGTTATTACTTGGGAGAGGTTTAAGGAATTGTTTTTAGAAAAGTATTTTCCTCAGTTTGTTCAGGATCAAATGGAGCTGAAGTTTTTAGAATTAAAGCAAGGGAACATGTCGGTAACAGATTATGAGGGTAAATTTGAGGAATTGTCAAGGTATGTACCGTTGTATGTGGATACTGACAGGAAGAAGGCTAAAAGATTCCAGCAAGGTTTGAAACCCTGGATCAGAGGGAAGGTAGCCATTTTTGAATTGGATACCTATGCAGGAGTGGTGCAAAAGGCTATGATAGCAGAGACAGAGAGTGAGATGTTCCAGAAGGAAAAGGAAAGCAAGAAAAGGAAATTTGAAGGGAATGAAGGTCAGTCACAACCAGGGAAGTTTCCAAACTTTAAGAAGGGCAAGTTCCAGACAGGGAGAAATTTTAATTTCAGGAGACAAAATGCAGGAGACGGAGGCCAGGGCAACCGTCCAGCTAATGTGAATCAGCCGAATCAGTTGAGATTAACTTTTCCAGATTGTCAAGTTTTTGGAAAGAAGCATGGAGGAGTTTGTAACAAGTTGAATGTGGTATGTTTCAAATGCAACCAGAAAGGTCACTATTCAAGGGAGTGCCGAAATCAGCCAGCTAGAGAGCCAGCAAATAAGGATCAGCCTATCCGAAATCCAGCAGTAAAGGTTCCCGCCATTGGATTTACGTGCTTCAAATGTGGAAAGCCAGGACATATGGCCAGGGATTGCAAGATATCAGCCCCAGTCAGTAATGCAATTAGGATCATGGGATCTACCCCAGCAGTAAATGAGACTCCAAGGGCTAGAGTTTTCGACATGTCAGTGAAGGATGCTATCCAGGATACAGATGTCGTGGCAGGTACGCTCAATGTGAATTCTTTATGTGCCAAAGTGTTAATAGATTCGGGAGCAACTCGATCGTTTGTTTCACAAGATTTTGTTAGCAAGTTAAATTATCCAGTAGAGTATTTAAATGAAATAATGACTGTGGAATTAGCAAATCAAGAACGTGTAACTGTGAATCAAGTTTGTGGAAATTGTGAGATGGAGATCTCTGGTAATAAATTTTGTGTAGATTTGATACCATTTAAGTTAGGAGAATTTGACATTATATTAGGGATGGATTGGTTATCTAGGCATGATGCTCAGATAGATTGTCGAAATAAGAAAGTAATGGTGAAAACGCCTGATGAAAGAATAGTAACGTTCAAAGGTCAGAAACAAGTAAAGAAGTTCTTAACGATGATTCAAGCCAAGAAGTTACTACGACAAGGATGTGAGCATTTCGTAGCATATGTGATCGACAAGAGTCAGGAGCTAGCAAAACTTGAAGATATTCCAGTTATGAATGAATTTCCAGACGTGTTTCCTGACGAATTGTCAGGACTTCCTCCAGATAGGGAAATTGAATTTGCGATCGACTTAACACCTAGAACAGAACCAGTATCCAAGGCCCCGTATAGAATGGCGCTTGTTGAGATGAAAGAGCTAGCGAAGCAGTTGCAGGAGTTATTAGAGAAAGGAGTAATCAGACCCAGTGTATCCCCGTGGGGAGCACCGGTATTATTTGTCAAGAAGAAAGATGGAAGCATGAGACTATGTATCGACTATAGGGAGCTCAACAAGCTTACAATCAAGAATAAGTATATGTTACCTAGAGTTGATGATTTGTTTGACCAATTGAAGGGAGCCAAGTATTTCTCCAAGATTGATTTAAGATCGGGATATCATCAACTGAAGATCAAGCCAGAAGATATACCAAAGACAGCTTTTCGAACAAGGTATGGACATTATGAATTTCTAGTAATGTCTTTTGGATTGACCAACGCCCCAGCAGCATTTATGGACCTTGTAAGTCATATGTCATAGCCTATTTGTATATTCGAGGATTCAACTCAACTCAAATAAGAATGTAATAAGTAAATAGTGGATCGACCGTCAGAGAGATCTCGCAAAGTAATATCTGTCAAAGGATTCAGAGACAAGGTTCATCTACAGACTTGAGGAGTTAATTCACTGGAAGAAGTTCAAGAAGTTGATCATGCCTCAGTGATATAAATCAAGATCGTGGATTTAATCAAGTGACAGAGATCTCGTCAGAGTATCATTAATTACAAGGATTCAATCTGAAGAAAATCAGAGTATCAAAGTCAAGACATGAAGAAACGTCACGGAAGTTAGTCACTCATGAACCAGACAGTACATCGAGTGTCAACATTGAAGTGACGGAATTGATTCATAAGTCTCAGTGATTTTCAGAAGATTATCAGAAGATTGGATGCTGCTCAAGGTTAGTATTAATTCTCTATTAATTAATTAAGTCATATAATTTAATTAAGAAAATAAATTATATCTGCAAAGATTAATTTATTGATTAATTAAATTAATTGATTAATTAATTCAGAATTAATATTAAGGATTTTCAGGTTTTTAATTGGTTTAAAAATCTATTTAAATTGAAACAAGGCAAACTGATTGTATTAGTATGACAATCGGTATGACAATCAATAGTCATACCGAAAGTCATGCTAATTCATTTAATTGTCTTGTTAGAATTTTTATTAGATTAAAAATCTGTTATTAATCTTTGCAAGACAATCTGAATTGTACTTATGTGACAATCGGTATGACAATCAATTGTCATACCGAAAGTCATGCCAGTTCAAATAGATTGTCCTGCCGAAAGTCATGCTGGTTCAAATGATTGTCTTGCTAATTCAAAAGGATAGTCTCACCGATTGTCATGCAAGCTTACAGGATTTTCATTGCAGTTCATTTGCATTCGGCTGTTTACTTAAAAAGAAAAAGAAGCAGCAGAAGTTCATCTATCCATACACAAGTCAAAGAACAAACAGAGAGAAAAAGCAGCCAAATATTTCATCTTATCTGCTAATTCAAGATCACAATTTCTAGCTTGTAAAGTTAAATCCAATCAACTAGAAATCATTCTTTTGTTCGTGTGTATCAATCTAGCGGATCAAAATCCCTAGAACTTAATCTCAAATCGCGTTTAGCATTTGATTCTAATTATTGCAAAAATAGAAAAAGTTCATGTCGAATTTATTCTAGATTTGTGATAATTGATTTGAGATTAATACCTTGTAATCGATACAGTTGTTGTAACACCTTTCAAGTTTAATAATATTTTTATTTAACTTGAATTTTGTTTCACATTTTTTATTCCGCATTTAATTCGATTATTCGGTACTGTTTGTATTCAACCCCCCCTTCTACAAACAAATTGGGACCTAACAATTGGTATCAGAGCCTTCTGATTAACGAACAAATCAAGATCCTAGACTTTTGTGATTTTTCAACTCCTTGAATTTTTATTTATTCAAAAATTCATAATGACTTCACATAAATTTGGAACCGTTAAAATTCCACAATTTGATAAAGAGAATTATATCATGTGGAAGAAGAAGATGCTATTATTCTTACAAGTTGCAAATCCCAAATATTCAAACTTGTTAAAGAAGGGTATAAAAACTCCGATGGTTATTGAACCGGAGGTAATAATAGATGGTGTGGTGACTACTGAAGCTAGAACCTATCCAAAAGAGCCTGAAGATTTTACTCCTGCTGAGAAGGAAGAAGCCTCCTTGGATGCCAGCCTTCAATTAATATTAATTGATTCCCTTGATCCCTTGATGAACAGACATGTGATGAACTGTAAAAATTCCAAACACATGTGGGAAACTATTGAGGTGATTAATGAAGGCACAGAGGAAGTTAGGGAGAACAAGTTGGAAATCCTAACCTCTGAATATGAACATTTCAAATCAAATCCAGGAGAAGGAATTACTGAAGTGTTTGAGAGGTACAATGCGTTGATCAACAACCTGAACATCAATGGAAAGTATTATTCAATCAGGGAGGTCAACAAAAAGTTCCTTTTAACACTGCCAGCTCATCTTGAACATAGAATCACTGCCATTAGAGAAGCTACAGATCTGAGTGAGATTTCTTTGGACAGGCTCTATGGAGTGTTAAAAACTTATGAGTTGGAGCAGATTCAACAGAAGGAAGTCTACGGGAAGGATAGAATGGTCAGCACATCTAATGCACTTGTAGCTGAAGGTCAACAATAACAACAATCTCAACAGTTAGAAAGAATGGTACAGTTTTCCAAGGGTGAGGAAAATGAGTTAGTAGCAGAATATGATCCTCCTACTACAAATCAATCAAGTGATGATTTTTATTCCTTGGAAGAGCTGGAGCAATTGGAAGATGAATCAATGGCCCAAATTGTCAAGAGATTCTCCCATGTCAGATTCAGGAGGAATCCCAAGCTTAAGTACAAGTCCAACTACAACAAATTCCAGAAAGGTGGATCTTCATCCTCTAACACCAGCAGTGGTGGGTACAAAACAGGGATGGTTGATCGAAGCACCATTAGATGCTATAACTGCAATGAGTTGGGACACTTTGCCACAGAATGTAGGAAGCCAAAGCAAGTAAGAAAGAACTCTGAAAGGGCTTATCTGGCAAAGGGAAGAAGCTGGGATGATACTGACAGTGAAGATGAAGATGAAGGAAATCTTGCTCTTATGGCTATTGATGGAAAAGCTTCATCGTCAAGAATAGAGGTAAAACTTTCTGATGCTGAAATGGTTTATCATCTAAGAGGTAACTTAGATTGTGCACGTCGTGATAATGAACTGTTAAGTTTACAGATCACAGACCTTGAGAAAGAGGTCAATGAATTAAGACTTGTGCACATTAATCAAGACAGATTAAAAGAACAGGTATCTTTTCTAGAGAATAGAGTTGACTGTTATAGAAAACTCGAAACTATTCTCAAAGATAAGATCACCGGTCTTGAGACTAAGGTTAGAGCCTACTTCAATTCTTGTTCGAAGGCTAAAGAGTTCTACAGTAAGCAAGCTGTTAATCAAACATCTGGAATAGGTTATGATTACAATGCTGCTATTGGAGAATTAGGCATAAACTCCCCTCCTCATGTATGTGCTAAAGGGAGGGAAGTACCACATGTGCTTAAGGGTGTTGATGAACCCCTCTATAAAGCATCAATTGCTGAACCATTTGATGCGACCTCTTCTGTTATTCAAGAAGAAATACGTGCTGAGGATCATGCTTATGAGAAGATTGTTTCCAAGTCAAGTGAGTCGAAAGTTCCAGTCAAAGTTGTGAAAGCAACTGAGACTAACTCAGACACACATGAGTTGGATAACAATAATGCCATGTCTACCATGCATAAATTGCCTGCTGTTAATCACTCTCATAAAGCATGTAGTGTTGCTAATTGTATGTCTTGTGCTTTTAATATGATGTATGCTTATTTTAATGGTAAGCATATTTCTAATGATAAGACTACTCCTCGTCAGCATATGAATAACAAGAAGCATGATAGGTCTAAGACTGCTAGTCCTTCTAAGGCTAGAAAGGAGACATTTGTGCCTAAGCTTAAACAGAAATTTGTTAAGGCTGTTTACAAGGTCAAATGTTCAGTCATTGAGGATGTTGAGACCATTAAAATTAAAAATGTTGTTTTGCCTGACAAAGGACAGTTCTACAAGTATGCCGGGCCCAACCAAGTTTGGGTTCCGAAGAAGGTCTAATCCATTTGTAGTGCAGGGCATTAAACAGGTGTAACCGGTAGTGTGGATTCTTGACAGTGGATCATCAAGACATATGACCGGAGATAGAGCCCTGCTATCAAATGTGGATTGAGAAAGCTGGCCCCCTGGTTACCTTTGGAGATAACAGCAAAGGTTTATCTGAGGGATATGGCTGTTTGCAAGCTGGGAATGTTATCATTGTAATTTTGTATATTGTGCTAGGTTATTATCAGGAAGCAGTATCTAACATATAGCACCAGTGACGAGACTTGAGAATATTACGACATATCAGACACCTGCTGCACATTACACTTGGAATTGTACTCTAGTAAGATGTGTACAAGTGTACTCCTGATTGGTGAGTTAAAAGAGGAAGTCAGTGCACCACAGTTCATGGACTTTGCAGCTGCAGATCTATTGGACTATGCAATCTCTTCTTCACAATCTCACTTCAGGTTGGTATGAACTAGTATACTGCTCAAGCAATCGTCAAGGACATGGTATGGCACTCTAACTGCAGTTACAGTTTTATATGAATAAGTAGAGTCGTCATATTAATAACTATCTTATCACTAAGCACAATTATATTGTTTTATATGTGCAGTGGTATATTGATTATGCAACATAACAATTAGTATCTAAAGTACTTGACAAGTATCGGTCAATGATATGTTGTTAACATTATGTTGCAGATATTTGTAAGCTTTTGACTTGAATGAGAATTACTTAGACTTTACCCTAAGTGATCAATGTTTTATCAAAAACTCATTCATATTAAAAAACAAAATCAAACTTCTTTCTACATTAGTGATTTCTTATGTCATGTAAAATCTTTTGAAATCACTATTGTAAATCATTTTCTCTCTATTACCACATATTCTGTGTTACAGATTCAGTCTCCAATGACTTTCTTTCATTGACAGTCATGAGGTTGAAAACCCACAACGTCTATCCCAGACTGTAAAGACAAACACAAAAACAGAACCAACCAACACTCTCTTACCACTAAATGTAGTATGAATGAGCGTGAGGGAGATAGTGCCTAGTGCACCACATAAGGAAGGTTCTGTAGTCAACCCAGTAGCTCTGTCTCATACATAGATGAGTAGTATTTAAACCGAGACAACTGCTAGCCCCCAGACATCTTCTCAAAAAGATGTAATGGCTGAAAAGGCACAAAAACAGTTACTAGATTCATTCTCTCAACAGGGTGAGTCTATTGAATTTTGCCTGTCGGCCAAGGTATCCGATGTATTGTCACCACTTCAAAAATAATCAATTCTTGATGCACAAGGAGAGGTTACACACACAAAGGATGAGTTGACGGAAACAAGAGTTTCGACCATTTTAAGGTCAGATTCGATTGTTCAAGGTTCGTTAGTGGACCAATTGCCTTTACAGGTGTTAGGAGAGGATACTGATCCAAAAGCCATATGTCAGTGGTCAGTGTCTACCTCCCCAGGCTTAAATCCCCTGGATGCATCTGCGGATAGTGGATCTGACATAGGTGCAGATCGGCAACTTGTTGACAATGATTCAGATATTACCTGATGAGTCACAAGGAAATGTCTTCACAGACATTAGAAGGGAACCTTGATCTTTATGCTAAATTCTTTGGATCATTGTTTACCTTCCCAGAATTCAAATCTGGAACCCTAAAAGGGAAACTAGCAACTTGTAAATTATGACTCAGATTCATCTGACGAGTTTAACAAGGATGGGGATTTGTGAACTCCCATTGCACCACCTGTGACCTCCTTTAAGGATGGCTAAGGTGATTTTCCTTGCAGGTACAGCTGGATTATGGAGCTATGAGAGAAGAGTGATACACTTGTGAGAATGAGTGTAAACACGAGTGGAGAGAAGAGTGAAACACATGTGAGGTACACTAAACAGAATCACACACTCACAGTGAGGTAGAAAGAGAAACTACTTGTTATTTCTTTTCCAACCAAGTGAAATATGAGAACTCCTTCAGACGACGGCATACATTCCTTCTTTAAGGGGGAGATAAAAGCTTAAGAAATAGTTTGGAGGATTCCTCAACTAAGGGGGAGAAATAGCAAGGAGGAAGAAAAAGATCCTAAAAATGTACACTACACCACACCATTGTTGTTTGTAACTACGAATCCTATTGTACGGGAGAGGTGGTAAACACAAGGTGATTTTCTGATAAGGGAAGAAGCAGTTAGGGGAGTACCATTGGTTTTTATCTGCGGATCCTATTGTACGGGAGATGTGGTAAAACGAAGGTGATCTTCTTTAATCAGTTGATTCTCATAGGGGGAGAAGCAAGAGATATGGGCTTCTCAACAGGAAATGTGGTTGTACAAATGAAGATGGAACTACTTGAAGATATGTTCAGTCTAGAGGAACATCTACTTGGAATCTGGAAAATGTTAAATCTCATCCAGAACTTTTCTGCTATTTACTTTGCATGTATGTTTATATCTTTTTCTTATTTGTTAGTTGAGTTATCCTCTAGGTATTTGTGTGTTATTGTCTAACAAACAAATAGGGGGAGATTGTAAGTCATATGTCATAGCCTATTTGTATATTCGAGGATTCAACTCAACTCAAATAAGAATGTAATAAGTAAATAGTGGATCGACCGTCAGAGAGATCTCGCAAAGTAATATCTGTCAAAGGATTCAGAGACAAGGTTCATCTACAGACTTGAGGAGTTAATTCACTGGAAGAAGTTCAAGAAGTTGATCATGCCTCAGTGATATAAATCAAGATCGTGGATTTAATCAAGTGACAGAGATCTCGTCAGAGTATCATTAATTACAAGGATTCAATCTGAAGAAAATCAGAGTATCAAAGTCAAGACATGAAGAAACGTCACGGAAGTTAGTCACTCATGAACCAGACAGTACATCGAGTGTCAACATTGAAGTGACGGAATTGATTCATAAGTCTCAGTGATTTTCAGAAGATTATCAGAAGATTGGATGCTGCTCAAGGTTAGTATTAATTCTCTATTAATTAATTAAGTCATATAATTTAATTAAGAAAATAAATTATATCTGCAAAGATTAATTTATTGATTAATTAAATTAATTGATTAATTAATTCAGAATTAATATTAAGGATTTTCAGGTTTTTAATTGGTTTAAAAATCTATTTAAATTGAAATAAGGCAAACTGATTGTATTAGTATGACAATCGGTATGACAATCAATAGTCATACCGAAAGTCATGCTAATTCATTTAATTGTCTTGTTAGAATTTTTATTAGATTAAAAATCTGTTATTAATCTTTGCAAGACAATCTGAATTGTACTTATGTGACAATCGGTATGACAATCAATTGTCATACCGAAAGTCATGCCAGTTCAAATAGATTGTCCTGCCGAAAGTCATGCTGGTTCAAATGATTGTCTTGCTAATTCAAAAGGATAGTCTCACCGATTGTCATGCAAGCTTACAGGATTTTCATTGCAGTTCATTTGCATTCGGCTGTTTACTTAAAAAGAAAAAGAAGCAGCAGAAGTTCATCTATCCATACACAAGTCAAAGAACAAACAGAGAGAAAAAGCAGCCAAATATTTCATCTTATCTGCTAATTCAAGATCACAATTTCTAGCTTGTAAAGTTAAATCCAATCAACTAGAAATCATTCTTTTGTTCGTGTGTATCAATCTAGCGGATCAAAATCCCTAGAACTTAATCTCAAATCGCGTTTAGCATTTGATTCTAATTATTGCAAAAATAGAAAAAGTTCATGTCGAATTTATTCTAGATTTGTGATAATTGATTTGAGATTAATACCTTGTAATCGATACAGTTGTTGTAACACCTTTCAAGTTTAATAATATTTTTATTTAACTTGAATTTTGTTTCACATTTTTTATTCCGCATTTAATTCGATTATTCGGTACTGTTTGTATTCAACCCCCCCTTCTACAAACAAATTGGGACCTAACAGACCTGATGAACAGAATTTTCAAGGAATATTTGGACAAGTTCGTTATTGTATTTATAGACGATATTTTAATCTATTCAAAGACAGAAGAGGATCATGTGGAACATTTAAGGACAGCTTTGGAGATTTTAAGGAAAAAGAAGTTGTATGCTAAATTTTTGAAGTGTGAATTTTGGTTACAAGAGTTTCAGTTCTTAGGACACATAGTTACTAATGAAGGGATCAAGGTGGACCCGGCAAAGATCGAGGCAATTACGAATTGGGAAAGACCGAGAACACCTACCGAGGTAAGAAGTTTCCTCTGATTGGCGGGATATTATCGTCGATTTGTTCAAAATTTCTCCAGGATTGCCACACCATTAACAAAGCTTACACGAAAGAATGAGAAGTTTATATGGAATGACAAATGTGAGAAAAGTTTTCAGGAATTGAAGCGACGATTTATCACGGCACCTGGTTTGTCATTTCCAGACGATCAAGGGAATTTCGTAATTTATAGTGATGCTTCTCACAAAGGATTAGGATGTGTTCTTATGCAGCACGACAAGGTGATTGCGTATGCGTCAAGGCAATTGAAACCACATGAACAGAAGTACCCTACTCATGATTTGGAGTTAGCAGCCATAGTATTTGCTCTGAAGATTTGGAGACATTATCTGTATGGAGAAAAATGCGAGATTTATACGGATCACAAAAGTTTGAAGTATATATTTACCCAGAAGGAACTTAATATGAGGCAAAGAAGATGGTTAGAATTGATCAAGGATTATGATTGCTCGATTAATTATCATCCCGGTAAGGCGAACGTTGTAGCAGACGCGTTAAGTCGGAAGGAAAGGTTAAATGTGTTATCCGTACCTGAAGAGATATATAAAGAATTTCAGAAATTGGAATTGGAGATTAGAATTTGCAAGCCTGAGGAAGCTAAAATGTACAATATGACTTTCCAGCCGGAATTGTTGGAGAAAATAAAGAAATGTCAGGAAGATATAATGGATCAAAACATAAATCATTTGGTAGGTGAAGAATTGTGCACACAAAAAGATGATCAAGGTATTTTGAGGTTTTCTTCTAGAATATGGATTCCACCAGTAACGGAGCTGAAGAATGAAATTTTGCAGGAAGCGCATAGTTCAAGATATTCCATCCATCCAGGAAGTACCAAAATGTATAGATATTTAAAAAAGAATTATTGGTGGCAAGACATGAAGAGGGAAGTTGCGGAATGGGTTAGTAAATGTTATACCTGTCAGAGGGTTAAAGCAGAGTATCAGAGACCAAGCGGATTGCTACAGCCATTGGAGATTCCAGAATGGAAGTGGGAACACATTGCCATGGATTTTATAGTTGGATCACCAAGGACAAGGGCTAATAATGATGCCATTTGGGTTATAGTGGACATTCTTACCAAGTCAGCTCATTTTCTGCCTATAAATGAAATATTTTCGCTCGACAAGTTGGTCCATATGTACCTAAAAGAAATTGTAGTTCATCATGGAGTTCCAGTGTCTATCGTATCTAATCGAGATCCAAGGTTTAACTCAAGATTCTGGAAGAGTTTTCAGGAATGTTTGGGAACAAGATTGAATATGAGTACGGCCTATCACCCGCAGACGGATGGCCGAAGTGAAAGAACGATCCAGATAATCGAGGACATGTTACGTGTTTGTGCTATTGATTTCAAAGGAAGTTGGGACGAGCATTTACCCCTGGTACAGTTTGCTTATAACAACAGTTATCACGCCAGCATTGGGATGCCACCCTATGAAGCCCTTTATGGACGCAAATGTAGATCTCCAATATATTGGGACGAAGTAGCAGAACGCAAGATACTTGGACCTTGTAATAACCCCAATTTTTGGAAAATTTTTGAAACCCTTATGAATAGTGGTTTTGCTGAATGAGAAAACTTTTCATGCCACACTAGGTAGGGGTTCTTTTATGGATATTCTGAGATTTTATTGGCACTATATATGACATATAAGTGTATGTAAAGATCGTCAGAATCCAATTCCGAACACTTTGATTTTTCCCGGAAATTCACTAGATACGGAAAGAATTGAGTATAAGGTAACAGGATAAAAAGGATTTAAATTAAAGGATTATAAGAGAGGATCATAAAAGGAATATAATGTATTGAGAAAGGTTAAAGGAACCTAAGTAATAAGATCCCGGGTATGATCCCTCAAATGATAAACGAAAACGAAAGTTAAGCGAATCGTATAACAGATCAGCGGTCATTAGGCAAGCAATTAGGAGTTAATCAAGGAGGTTAGGGATGATTATGTCATCAAACCAACAAGGTGTGGACAAGTGGAAGCATTATGACATGTGCAAGATGACATAAGCATGACAAGGGGTTTTGTTTTGTTGGTTGATTTTGGGCCATGTAAAATTTACCATGGTAAAAAGCTAAAACATTTTCCAAGGAAAAAAGGAGAAGCAACCAAGAAAATATCATAAAACACAAAAATTAGAAGTTGACTTTTGCTTCCAAGAGCAAAAGCTCTCGGCCAAAACAAACCCAGCAACTTTAAAGTACCATATCTCCTTCAATACTCACTCAAATGTTGTGTTCTATAGCTCGTTGGAAAGGTATTTAGATGGCCTACAACTCTTGTTCACATGTCTCGTCCAAATAAGCATGGTAAGACCCTCATTTTTACAGTTATTTCAATCGGACTTTTAGAAACTTTAAAGCCTAACTTTGTGTTCTTGATTTCTTTGGAAAGATCAAGCTTATAGGAGGCCCCATAAGGCTTCCTAGTAACTTTCCACCCTCCAAGAAAGGTATAAATATTCACACCCTTTAGTAATAAGTTTGAATGTTGAAGTTTGGAGATGGTTTGGATGGATGAGTAGTAATTTGAATGATAAGCATGATTCGAGATTAATTGTTAAGTAGTTTAGTTGAATTTGGAGATGTTATAATATATGATTGGATTGAGATCCTTGAGCTTATTATGACTGAAATCAGTAGCATTGATGTGTATCTTGATTTTTTGTTGATTAGTAGTTGGATTGATATGATTTGGAATGGTAAAAATTTAGGAAATCGCGTAAACATAGCCGTCGTAATGTCCGATTTACTTTAGACTGTTTTTGCTCTTAACATCAGGACCCGAGAACTCCCTGTTAGGTTTTGACAATTGCCATGATTAGATAGTTCATGTTACGAGCTTCGTTTTGATATATGGTTCGTTTGAATCCGATGTACGGTTTAGGAGAAACGACCGTTTTAAGTAACGACGTTTCGCGACCGAACCATTACCCCTCGCCTTACTTTGAAACCTTGGTTAAGGACTTTAAATGACTATTTGGGGTATGAAACATTTATGTAAAGTGTCTTAGGAAGTTGGTAAGGTACTCGCGAAAGAATCGCTTTAAAATTCTTAATGGTTAATTTATTAAAAATGGTGGAGCCGAGGGTACTCGAGCGACTTAAGTAAATCGTTAAGCGCGAAAGCGAACATTAGGACTCTAAATGGTTAAAGTCTAGTTTCTTAAGCGACCGGGGTTTAATTCCGACTTATGTTGTTGTTCATAGGTTATCGGACCCACTCTAAGCTTAAGTCTATCCGGGAGCACTCAGGCAAGTTTTTTATCCGTTATACTGTTGTTGTGATGTATACATGTATATGCTTTGTCTTGTGATAAATGCATGTTGGTTAATTAGCAAATTCTTGTGATATATTGTAGCACGTGATATGGTATATATGCATGCCTGTTTCGTATTCTTGATATATATCTGTTGGTTCAATGCTTATAGTTGCATAATACCTATGCTAGAAATAAGCAGTATTTGAGTTTATCTTTAGTATAGGGGATCAAAAGGTGAACATATTTCTAAACCGGGAGTCGATGTTCCCGAGTATATATATATATTTATATATATATGGATACAGTTTTCAAAACTATGAATCGAATAAGGTTTATTCGATAACTTTATTTTATTAATGAATATTATTTTGAATATTCATTCGAGGGTTAATGACTCCGTTTATTTTATTAATGAATATTATTTTGAATATTCATTCGAGGGTTAATGACTCCGTTTATTTTATTAATGAATATTATTTTGAATATTCATTCGAGGGTTAATGACTCCGTTTATTTTATTAATGAATATTATTTTTGAATATTCATTCGAGGGTTAATGACTCCGTTTATTTTATTAATGAATATTATTTTGAATATTCATTCGAGGGTTAATGACTCCGTTTATTTTATTAATGAATATTATTTTTGAATATTCATTCGAGGGTTAATGACTCCGTTTATTTTATTAATGAATATTATTTTTGAATATTCATTCGAGGGCTTATGACTCCGTTTATTTTATTAATGAATATTATTATTTGAATATTCATTCGAGGACTTATGACTCCGATTATTTACTAATTATTATTCTTAATTTTATTAAAGAATAATGTGTCGATAATCAAACTTACTTTTGATTATTCAAATAAAGATAGTACTTTCGTATAAGTATATCTTTGGTTATTTAATAATCATTGCAAGTTTAAGTTTTACAACTTCTACTTCAATTATTTTTATAAAGATTATTCTTTATGGGAATATTATTTAAATAATAATATTCAGATATTTTCTAATATATTGGGACTGATTTATCTTATTAAATCAGCATCACTCCAAACATTCTTAAAAATGTTTTGCGAGTCTTTAAAATGATTTTTAAAAGTTAGAGCGGATCCCAAAACTCATTTTTATATTTAAGATCTTCCTTTTAAAAAGGGGATTTAAATACTCACTCAAAACCGGAGGGATCCGGCTTTGTGATGTATTTTATATTCGCAACAAGGTTGTTGTCTTGATAAAAGAGTTTTTGATTACTTACCCAATACTCGGGAAGTAAAATTCTTGGAACAAGTTAATCCATTAACAGGCATCGCCTGGGAAATATCAGTGAGTTTTCCTTTCCAACTAGATACGACTTCTTGGTGGAGCCGTATCAACAAGTTTCTACTTGGGGAAAGTGGGGACGAGCTTTATGTTTCAGAGTCATGGATTTCATCTGAACTAGGAGTGGCGTAAGTGGTCGAGTAGCGCCGGCCCAGCCTTATTATATTGGCCCAAATGGCCTGGAAGTTCCGCTAAGGCGGTCCATTCCTTAGGAGTTCAGTGTTCGGTTAACAAGTAAATCCGACAGGTTCTCCTCTACATGTAGAAAATGGCGGGGTTGTACTACTACGACTAATCATCGTAAGTGGTCTTCCTGGCGCGGCAAACTCCCGTAATGAGTTCATCATCCAATTGGATATTTCTGCAACACTACCCAGAGCACTTCGATAGAAAGGCTACGGTTGGGCGATTGTTGAGTGTAGGCAGGGTCAAGTTTTCAAAATGATGTGTGCATCAAATGAAGTATCTCATAACTTCATTTTATTTTGATGATATTTTAAAGATTGATTCTATACAAGTTTTGTCTTGTAGCTTAATCTATGGGACGAACTATTTATACATTGAACGGTAGTAGTTCAAGTAGTATTTGGAAAAGATATAAGTATATTGGAGTATCTTGTAACTTCATCTTTTAAACTTATATCTAGTAAATGATTATCTTGTGCATGTCAAAGATTTTCAGAAAAACGTTGAGACAAGGTTAGACATATGAGATCACCTTACAACGATATTTTTATACAGTTATAAACTGGAACTCTGTGTATATTATACATGTCAGAGGACTTCAAAGATTGTGAAAAGTATATATGTACATATACTGAATATTTTGCGACTTCATCGCATTAAGAGATCAAACTTGGTTCATTTCTTTTGACCAAGACTTTCATGAGTACTATGAGAAGGCTCATATATTGTTAATCATTATACATATTATTTTGGTGGGCTTGCTGCTCACCCTTGCTTTCTTCTTTCATCACACAACATCAGATATACAAGATGAACAGGATCAAGCTCCCAATTCGCGAGCGGATAGGAAACGTTCTGCAGTTTCCTGTAGGCGTTGATGGCATTGTAGCTGAGGTAGGATCTACCAATAGGCTAGGCTTTTAACTTTTGATGTATCAGACTTATGTATATTTATGAATTGTAATAATGGCAAGGAAAATGTAAATTTATTCAGAAACCCTTTTAAGGTGTAATGACAAATAATTGTTAAATAAAATGACTCGTGTTATTTTTGGATATTCATCTCTGAGACTATAACTTGTGGTGTGTGTGTTTATTGTGGGGTCACAGTACGGAGTAGTTGATTGTTTATTAAGATTGGGTGTTATTAAGGGAAATAGAACTCGTGACAACCCGGATCCCCGACCCCGGATTTGGGGGTGTTACAGAAATGGTATCAGAGCTAAGCGTTATAAACCTCAGAGATGATATGACGTTAAAATAATAAGTTCACTAAGATAATAAGAACTCTTG
This sequence comes from Apium graveolens, assembly GCF_009905375.1. NCBI lineage: Eukaryota > Viridiplantae > Streptophyta > Magnoliopsida > Apiales > Apiaceae > Apium > Apium graveolens. Next base: position 109,980,758 of record NC_133653.1, read on the forward strand.
CCAAGTTCATAGTCGGACTACCTAACGTAGTACTGACAGTTAAAACCCTTATGGGAACCCTTATAAATATCGTGATAGAAGCGTAGTTCGTTATCGTATATGGTAGCGGGACTCCGAACCCTGAGGTTGAGGAGCAACAACGCGATGATGTTTTATTAAGTTATTGGAGATCAGATTGTGGATCCGATAGAGCGTCCTAACGCAGGACCGGATGATGTTCATATTGAGGATGTAGCGGTTGAGGATGTTGTCCTAGAAGGGATTGTGGCTGAGGAGGATTCCGTGGAGGATCCTGACAAGAATGAATAAAGGACCACTGAAGAATTGATGACCATGGTTAGGGAAACTACCAGAGGTAGGATTGGCCGGTCACTATCGGAGGTTCGTTCAAGTTTGTAAAGATAGTAGCCCCTTTGACGCGGCTTACTCGTAAGACTAAGAAGTTTGAATGGACAGAGAAATACGAGAAAAGATTTTAACAACTGAAGCAAAGGTTGGTGGCGGCCCATATGTTGGCGTTGCTGGATGAAAAAGGAGATTTTGTGAATTGTAGTGACGCTTCGCATAAGGAATTAGGGTGCTTCTTATACAGCACAGCAAGGTAATCGTGTACGCGTCAAGATAATTAAGGGAATATAAAATTCAATATCCCCACCTATGAGCTTGGGCTCATGGCAATAGTTTTGCCCTAAAGATTGGAGACACTACTTGTATGGAGAGAAGTGCGAGAATTACCTAAGCCATAAGTGCTCTAGTACATTTTCACGCAGAAAAGAGCTCAACATGCGCCAAATGAGGTGGTTAGAGCTAATCAAGGATTACGATTATGAGATTCTTTATCATTCGGGGAAAGCCAATGTGGTGGCTGATGCCCTTAGTAAAAAGGAGAAACTCAAGATGATAATGTCTTTGAGAGAGTTTATAAGAGATTTTGAGAAAATGGAAATAGAAGTGAAGGTAACCGGAGCCGGTACCGAAAAGCTGTTTGAGATTGCAATACAGACCGAATTATTGGAAAGGAGCATATTGTGCCAGAAAAAGGTGATGAATGAAGGCAGAGAGCCAACAAATAAATATGAGATTAATACCGAGAAAGATGATAAGGGAATAATGAGGTATTCCTATAGAATTTGGGTTCCGAATGTTCAAGAGCTTAAAGATGAAATCTTAGATGAAAGCTAGTTTGAGGAATAAGATTTAGAGCAAACCATGAACGTGATAGTCAGGGAGGTCGCCATCAAGATAGAAGGAACCCATAACATAATGAAGTGGAAAATGAGGATTTTAACGTATAAGATAACCCCAAGTATGGGAGAAGGATGAAACATTTCATACTAAGGAAACAGAAAGTCGAGTAAGGAAAGGAGACCCGAGACGGTACTCCTATACGGCAATTTATGGACCTGTCTAAAAAGGACTTAGACTATTATCCCCAACCACCACCCTGAGGAAACAATGCGGTGAGAAATTCTTTCAGGACCTTTAAGTCGCTAAGCCCTTAGAGTTCCAAGGAACAAGCTGACCCAGTCGAGGCAAGAGCCTGACTAAAGGAAATATAGGAATCATTTGAAATTCTAAATGATTGACGAATCACAAAAGACTGTTTTTGTCACTTACCCTCCTAAGAGAGAGGCCACCCGCTGGTGAAAGGCCAAGGAAGGCACGGAGCAAGAGATTATAATAAACTGATTTAAGTTCAGTCAATTGTTTTCAGGAAAGTACTTCCCAAGGTTATGGAGATAGTGTAAAAGCTTTGGAGCCAGAACAAAGATAGACGAGTATGATGAATTATGAATCTAAGTTATAAAAGTTGTCAAGATTCGTTCTGATGACAAGAATCCCAGAACGATGTGATGCTTGAAGTCAATGATTAGTGGGTTCATGAAATAATGATAAGAGAAAGGAAAATAAAAAGAAACTGAAGTGGAAAGGAATATAAAGGCAATAGAGTTTGAGGAATGATAAGGGAGTTGGGTATGAGGAAACCCTAAAGACTCGTAGCAATAGAAATAGAAAAGTATGTAATCGTCAGGATGAGGGTGATTCACCATGAGTTAAAGTTGATGATTGAAGGCATAAGAGATACATATATTTTATCCCCTGTAAGTTGGGAGGATTCGAGGAAACCTTGAGATAATTCGAAGGATAAATAATGAGACGCGGATAGACTGAGGAGACAAGAAAGTAAGAAATTAGAAAAATTGGATGAAGGAAGTGACCTTCAAGAATGTGAAGTGTAAGACCGGTGGCTTGATACCCAGAAAGGGAGACGCCAGGTATGAAAGATATCCCAACATTGAGATGACTGTTGAAATAAACAACAAAAGTAAATAAGGAATTATTAAGAAGAAGTTCCCGTTGAACACGACCAATATCTTCCAGAACATCCTTGTTATTGTCACCAAATTAGGCAAGAAAAGTGGATGACCATTGTTATCTTTTGGAGGCCATATGGATTGACCTCAATTTGAATAAGGATGCTATTATGAAATTAGGTATAGACTATCGAGGTGGGAATGATGAATAAGATAATCTATCAAGGATATATGACTTGATTTATCCATGGAAGGATGCAAGTACCTTTTTAAAGGTGGGATTAAGGATATAACTTCGATAACTTGAGATGAACCATAGGGGAATGCATGAAGGTTGGCATTTCACCCTTAATAGGGATAGTATGAGTTTTGACAGTATGAATTGGAAAAGATTAAGGTAATGATGACCTTTAAGTATCAGTGGAGAAAATTTTTCAGAAACATATAGATAATGGTTCTAGTATGTAAAGGGTATTTTGATATGCCCTGTATCTAGGGAATACAGGAGGAACGAATCAAGGATAACCTTACAAGGAGAAAGGTAATATTCAAAATTCTCAAGAATAGAAATGTTGATAAAGGAGATATGACGTAATTATAATGATGCCAAGTGGGGCACGTGTTAAACCACGAGAAAGTATGGATCGAACCAGTAAAGGTCGAAACTGTTCAGGGAAATTAGGACCTAAGATAAAAGATGTTCTAAGTATGATTGAGAGTCATTCGTGACAGTGATTAACCTCTAAAGACTGAGGCAATAACATATGGAAAAATGGTGATATTTTTTTTTACTCATCAGATTTTAAGGAAAATATCTTCATATAAGCAGTGATTGAAATGAGGTAAAAAATTTATTTGGAAGTGGTTAAAATGACATTGACTGTAGGGAAATGTTACTATCAAGAAAGGCCAAAGAGGTGGCCGACACTTTAAAGGTAAGAGGATAATTATAGGCGCTTGTGCCAAAGGAATACAGTGATGATGGTTAAAGCTGTGAAGGTTGTATTATGGTTTGGAAGATTGACATTCCTTCTGATGACTGTGCAATACCCAACCGTAATAGTAGTTGGTAAAGGTTTAATTCGTATAATCGCCATGAGCGGGCTATCTATCTCAGAAGATACTATCTTGAGATAAGCCAGGACCATGTTTCAAAAAGGACTAGATGAACCTTTGAGTTAAGTCTTCTATTTAAGGCATATGATTAAGAATGGTATTAACCTGCTATCGTTGCTTTGATTGAAACTCTTCTGCAATTTTATCTGCTTCATGTCATGAATATACGCCAGGATCTGGAGTGTTCTTCATGAATCATGAATGGTGATTATGTTAACTCCTTAGAAGGATTCTATACGACATGTATGGACTCCGTATGGTTAGATATTAAGATTTCATGGAAAGTAAATGACGACAGTAGGTCAGTGGTGGACCATAGTAATGCAGCAATGATTCTGCGAGTAATGAGTTGATTACAACCGTGAGAGTTGTATTGGAATGGATGTTGAGATTAAGTACCACTAATCGGGTCGTGGTGATGTATAAGTTATCATTGAATAGACTAATTAAGTAGATTATTTACCTATTGAATATTTATTCCTCCTTATCAATAGAGGGTCGTATGACTATACGAGGAAGGTTGCGATGCAAGCATAGAATTCTAGTAACAATGATGTCTAGAATGAGATCCCAGATTCGATTTTCGATATCGAGGGAGTTTCAAAGGTGATTGTGTATAAGCTCGAGGAAGAGCATGGGTCCATAGAATGATGGACGAAATAGCAAAAATATTTAGGCATGTGAAATACGATGCTATAAGTTGATATAAATACATATATGTTTTGTTCTCCTATGAAAAACCTCTATAGTTCAGAGGTAGATTCCAAGCCAGATATTTTATGGAAATATTTTTTTACATATATATAATTCTCTTCAGTTCGTTCTTTTCTCTTCTTTTCATTTCATGTAAGCTGAGAAGAACAACCCTTCCAGAAGGGGAGGTATTGCCGAATGACTATCTATCTTTGTGATAGAAGCCTAGTAGGATACCACATGTTGTTTAATTGCTTGTCAAGTACTAAAGGCTGGCCACCTTCTGTACTAACTATGCGATAAAACAAGTGTTCATGATCATAGTGATCTCTCAATAAATTCTTTTACTTCTATATGAAGGATTAAGCTTTCGAAGATAGAAGCAGCTGAAAAAGGAGTAGTAAAGTTGTGGTGGTATTCGGAATGGAAACACATTCGTGATACTAAGGTTGACGAGGTTATTAAAAGGTTATAGAACGCTAACGAGCAAAAGTATAACCAGTATAATATTAGGAACGGAAGGTAGTAGCGATTACGAACTGGAAAAGAACGGGTATTGAGAACAAAAGCTCTAATGCTAAAAGCTATAATGAGAGTCTGTGCAATAGACTTGAAAGAAATTGGAATGATCACTTAACATAGATTGAGTTTTCTTATGACAATAGATCATATATCATTATCGAGTTGTCGCCTTATGAGATCCTTGAGGGAAGACAATGTCGATCTCCCTTATGTTAGGATGAAGTTGTAGAGCGCAAGATGCTCGGACCCGCAGTAGTCCAAAGGATCAAGGATATAATAGATCTAATCAGAGGACGGTTGGTAGTAACCCAAGATGGACATAAGAAGTATGTTGATTTGACACGAAAGGACAAGGAATAGGAAGTAGGGGACCTAGTGCTGTTATAGGTATTCCCTTGGAAAAAATGGATGAGGTTCGGAAAGAAAGGAAAGCTAGGGCCACGAATTGTTGGACCCTTGAATATATTAAGACGTATTGGGAAGTTAGCATATGAGCTAGCCCTACCCCCGAACATGTAGCAAGTTCATAATGTGTTCCACGTATCAATGTTAAGGAAGTGTAATTCGGATGCCAGATAAATAAGGGCTAATAATGATGCCATTTGGGTTATAGTGGACAGACTTACCAAGTCAGCTCATTTTCTGCCTATAAATGAAATATTTTCGCTCAACAAGTTGGTCCATATGTACCTAAAAGAAATTGTAGTTCATCATGGAGTTCCAGTGTCTATCGTATCTGATCGAGATCCAAGGTTTAACTCAAGATTCTGGAAGAGTTTTCAGGAATGTTTGGGAACAAGATTGAATATGAGTACGGCCTATCACCCGCAGACGGATGGCCAAAGTGAAAGAACGATCCAGACAATCGAGAACATGTTACGTGTTTGTGCTATTGATTTCAAAGGAAGTTGGGACGAGCATTTACCCCTGGTACAGTTTGCTTATAACAATAGTTATCACGCCAGCATTGGGATGCCACCCTATGAAGCCCTTTATGGACGTAAATGTAGATCTCCAATATATTGGGACGAAGTAGGAGAACGCAAGATACTTGGACCTTGTAATAACCCCAATTTTTGGAAAATTTTTGAAACCCTTATGAATAGTGTTTTTGCTGAATGAGAAAACTTTTCATGCCACACTAGGTAGGGGTTCTTTTATGGATATTCTGAGATTTTATTGGCACTATATATGACATATAAGTGTATGTAAAGATCGTCAGAATCCAATTCCGAACACTTTGATTTTTCCCGGAAATCCACTAGATACGGAAAGAATTGAGTATAAGGTAACAGGATAAAAAGGATTTAAATTAAAGGATTATAAGAGAGGATCATAAAAGGAATATAATGTATTGAGAAAGGTAAAAGGAACCTAAGTAATAAGATCCCGGGTATGATCCCTCAAACGATAAACGAAAACGAAAGTTAAGCGAACCGTATAACAGATCAGCGGTCATTAGGCAAGCAATTAGGAGTTAATCAAGGAGGTTAGGGATGATTATGTTATCAAACCAACAAGGTGTGGACAAGTGGAAGCATTATGACATGTGCAAGATGACATAAGCATGACAAGGGGTTTTGTTTTGTTGGTTGATTTTGGGCCATGTAAAATTTACCATGGTAAAAAGCTAAAACATTTTCCAAGGCAAAAAGGAGAAGCAATCAAGCAAATATCATAAAACACAAAAATTAGAAGTTGACTTTTGCTTCCAAGAGCAAAAGCTCTCGGCCAAAACAAACCCAGCAACTTTAAACTGCCATATCTCCTTCAATACTCACTCAAATATTGTGTTCTATAGCTCGTTGGAAAGGTATTTAGATGGCCTACAACTCTTATTCACAAGTCTCGTCCAAATAAGCAAGGTAAGACCCTCATTTTTACAGTTCTTTCAATCGGAATAAGGTTTATTCGATAACTTTATTTTATTAATGAATATTATTTTGAATATTCATTCGAGGGTTAATGACTCCGTTTATTTTATTAATGAATATTATTTTGAATATTCATTCGAGGGTTAATGACTCCGTTTATTTTATTAATGAATATTATTTTGAATATTCATTCGAGGGTTAATGACTCCGTTTATTTTATTAATGAATATTATTTTTGAATATTCATTCGAGGGTTAATGACTCCGTTTATTTTATTAATGAATATTATTTTGAATATTCATTCGAGGGTTAATGACTCCGTTTATTTTATTAATGAATATTATTTTTGAATATTCATTCGAGGGTTAATGACTCCGTTTATTTTATTAATGAATATTATTTTTGAATATTCATTCGAGGGCTTATGACTCCGTTTATTTTATTAATGAATATTATTATTTGAATATTCATTCGAGGACTTATGACTCCGATTATTTACTAATTATTATTCTTAATTTTATTAAAGAATAATGTGTCGATAATCAAACTTACTTTTGATTATTCAAATAAAGATAGTACTTTTGTATAAGTATATCTTTGGTTATTTAATAATCATTGCAAGTTTAAATTTTACAACTTCTACTTCAATTATTTTTATAAAGATTATTCTTTATGGGAATATTATTTAAATAATAATATTCAGATATTTTCTAATATATTGGGACTGATTTATCTTATTAAATCAGCATCACTCCAAACATTCTTAAAAATGTTTTGCGAGTCTTTAAAATGATTTTCAAAAGTTAGAGCGGATCCCAAAACTCATTTTTATATTTAATAGCTTCCTTTTAAAAAGGGGATTTAAATACTCGCTCAAAACCGGAGGGATCCGGCTCTGTGGTGTATTTTATATTCGCAACAAGGTTGTTGTCTTGATAAAAGACTTTTTGATTACTTACCCAACACTCGGGAAGTAAAATTCTTGGAACAAGTTAATCCATTAACAGGCATCGCCTGGGAAATATGGGTGAGTTTTCCTATACAACTAGATACGACTTCTTGGTGGAGCCGTATCAACAAGTTTCTACTTGGGGAAAGTGGGGACGAGCTTTACGTTTCAGAGTCATGGATTTCATCTGAACTAGGAGTGGCATAAGTGGTCGAGTAGCGCCGGCCCAGCCTTATTATATTGGCCCAAATGGCTTGGAAGTTCCGCTAAGGCGGTCCATTCCTTAGGAGTTTAGTGTTCGGTTGACAAGTAAATCCGACAGGTTCTCCTCTACATGTAGAAAATGGTGGGTTTGTACTACTACGACTGATCATCGTAAGTGGTCTTCCTGGCGCGGCAAACTCCCGTAATGAGTTCATCATCCAATTGGATATTTCTGCAACACTACCCAGAGCACTTCGATAGAAAGGCTACGGTTGGGCGATTGTTGAGTGTTGGCAGGGTCAAGTTTTCAAAATGATGTGTGCATCAAATGAAGTATCTCATAACTTCATTTTATTTTGATGATATTTTAAAGATTGATTCTATACAAGTTTTGTCTTGTAGCTTAATCTATGGGATGAACTATTTATACATTGAACGGTAGTAGTTCAAGTAGTATTCGGAAAAGATATAAGTATATTGGAGTATCTTGTAACTTCATCTTTTAAACTTATATCTAGTAAATGATTATCTTGTGCATGTCAAAGATTTTCAGAAAAACGTTGAGACAAGGTTAGACATATGAGATCACCTTGCAACGATATTTTTATACAGTTATAAACTGGAACTCTGTGTATATTATACATGTCAGAGGACTTCAAAGATTGTGAAAAGTATATATGTACATATACTGAATATTTTGCGACTTCATCACATTAAGAGATCAAACTTGGTTCATTTCTTTTGACCAAGACTTTCATGAGTACTATGAGAAGGCTCATATATTGTTAATCATTATACATATTATTTTGGTGGCTTGCTGCTCACCCTTGCTTTCTTCTTTCATCACACAACATCAGATAGACAAGATGAACAGGATCAAGCTCCCAATTCGCGAGCGGATAGGAAACGTTCTGCAGTTTCCTGTAGGCGTTGATGCCATTGTAGCTGAGGTAGGATCCACCAATAGGCTAGGCTTTCAACTTTTGATGTATCAGACTTATGTATATTTATGAATTGTAATAATGGCAAGGAAAATGTAAATTTATTCAGAAACCCTTTTAAGGTGTAATGACAAATAATTGTGGAATAAAATGACTCGTGTTATTTTTGGATATTCATCTCTGAGACTATAACTTGTGGTGTGTGTGTTTATTGTGGGGTCACAGTACGGAGTAGTTGATTGTTTATTAAGATTGGGTGTTATTAAGGGAAATGGAACTCGTGACAACCCGGATCCCCGACCCCGGATTTGGGGGTGTTACAGACCTGAACTGGTAAAGCAGACAAAGGAAATTATTGAAATTATCCAGAAGAGATTGATAGCCGCACAAGATCGTCAGAGGAAATATGCAGATCAGTCAAGGAAAGACATGGAATTTGAAGAAGGAAACTTGGTATTACTGAAAGTATCACCATGGAAAGGACTAACGAGGTTTGGAAAGAAAGGAAAGCTAAGCCCAAGATATGTTGGACCTTTTGAGATTTTAAAGTACGTTGGCAAGGTAGCTTATGAGTTGGCGTTACCCCCGCACATGGAGCACATTCACAATGTTTTTCACGTATCGATGCTCAAGAAATATAATCCAGACTCCAGGCATGTAATAGAATATGAGCCAATAGAGCTTCAGGCAGATTTGTCATATGTAGAGAGTCCGATAGAGATTTTAGAGGAGCGAGAGAAGGTATTGAGGAATAAAGTGGTAAAGTTAGTAAGAGTATTGTGGAGAAATCCAAAGGTTGAAGAGTCAACCTGGGAGTTAGAAAGTGATATGAGAGAAAAGTACCCTCATTTGTTTTCTTAAGAGATTCTGAGGACAGAATCCTTTTAAGGGGGGAAGGATGTAATATCCGGAATATATTGTGTAATTATTTTTGCTATTAAATAATTATTATGTATTTTCAGTATCTATTCTGTGAATTAACTGTTAAGTGTTCTTTGTATTTGAATATTCAAAAATAGTATTAATTGAGTATTTCAATTTTTATATGTCCAAAATAAAATATAGATAATTGTCATATCTTCCTAATTAGTATTATGTTAATTTATGAATTTATATGAATCATATGAAATTTATAAAATCTTTTTCCGAGTATTTAAAATCTATTTTATAAAAACGGGAACCAACCGACGTCAACCGTTGTTACGTTTTTGGAACCCGAAACTCTTCCGAGAACTCCTTCCTAACCTAATTGTAATATTCCGAGCCTTTTCCATGTTTTGACTTTTTCGATCCGGCATACGGTTTGTCCTGCGCGGGTCCCGGCGCAACATTTACGATACAATATTCATTTTGGTAAATCAATAAAACCCGTATTTTCGATAAACGGGAGCTTTTTATTAAACTATCACAATTATCACTTCGTAATACGTGTAACCAGGCGCTGAGACCAAGACCGCAGTACAAATTGTACTGATTTGGATAATTATCCCGAAAACCGATACCGTTTGGATCAGTTTTTACAAAGAAACGTACCATTTTATATCCGGAATGATCCAACGGGATACTAATTTCCCGTAAATATAAATAGCCTTTTACCGTATTTTATTTCGTATCAAAATCATTTGCAGACAGATAATTATATAATTTTACAGAGAAAAATCATATATTCATAAACTGTTCCAAGAATCAAACCAACTTTTGAAGGTGCTATTGATCTTTGTTTGAAAAGCTCGAGTACCAGATTTGAAGGTCTTGAAGAGCTCTATCAGATTCCATAACCTATTTTACTGCAGAATCAAAGGTTGATTTTATATATTTTTATTTACTTTCGAATTATTTTGATTAAAAATATGAATTTTTGTTCGGATGATTGTTTGTATGATTTGATGATTGCATGTTGTAGAGCTTGATTTCCTGATGATTTTGATATATTATACGTCTGATTTGGAGTTCAATAACATGTTCAAATTTGAGTTTGATTTTCGAATTTTAAAATTAGGGTTTATAACCCGTATGAATGTTCTTAATTGAAATTTGGGGGTTTCTTATTTTGGAATAGATTGATGTTGTGATATAGTGGATTGTGTTCTCTGTGAAATTTGCAATCTAGTCGTATAAGTTTCATGAATCACCGAGGTCTGTAGAGAAGGGAGTTGTCTTTTGAAATTTTCCGATGTTCGCCGGAAACCGGCGATGTTCTTGGCCAAATTCCGGCCAACTCAGGGATGATTAGAATGATTTGTTGGTATGGTTGAGTTCCTGGTGAAATATAGATGTGATCTGGAGGTGTTGGAGGGGTGAGGTCGCCGGGAACGTGTTCTCCGGCCACCCCCGATTTTCCAGCGACTGGAACTGCAAAATTGTAGTTTAGTCCCTGTATTTTTGAAGATGGTGAAGTTTAGTCCTTGTAGTTTGCAAAGTTTTCAAAAATAGGATTCCTGTTTATAAAATATTTAAAAATCATATTTCCTATTTATTTTTATTGTAAAAATTCATTTTTAATTTCTGAAAATTCTAAAAATTATTATTTTAATTCCGAAAATTATTTTTAATTCATAAATAAATCTGAATTAATTAGTTAATTAATTTTAGTTAATTTTTAATTGATTAATTGGTCAATTAATTTGAAAATTAATTGGTTAATTGATTTAATTAATTATTAATTGATTTTAATTAATTATTTAATTAGATTTAGTTATTTAAAAATGATTTAAAAATTCCGAAAAATAGTTTCGAGCTTTAAAATATTATTCTAAATTATTTCCAAGGCTCGATAATTACTCTAAAATTATTTCGGAGCCAGAATTGGCCAACCGAACCCTGTTTATTAACCCGAAATTGATCCAACGACCCATATTAATTCTGAAAAATACTTTAAAAATCATTTTAAATACCCGAAATCATATTTATGACCCGAGACTTCTTTATAAATAATATATCATTGATGACGTGATGTATTAAATGTTATACGTGATTTATTGATTGACTATCGGTCTATATATTCGGTGTTTACTTGGTTATTGCATAACTTTCAATCCGTTAATCGAATTTGGGTGAAACGAAGGGTAGATAGAAGTATGTATTGAATAGAATCCTATGAGTTAATGATTGATAGATGCTTATATTATGTGAACAGAAGAGGCAAGATATAGGAAAGGGAAACAGGTAGTTGAGGAGTAAAACGATTATGATTGGAAGCAATTGCACGATAGTAATCTAATACCAGGCAAGTGTTCTGAACTATCTCGAGATATTGTAGTACTTGATAGTCTTGTTGACATTGCAAGTGCTTTGAAGCACAGAAACCTAAACCCTGATTTCAGTTATTGTTCTTGAGCCATGAACCATATTCTTTCTAACCCATTGATTATTGTATACCCAAACACGAACCACAAATTTACGATACTACTCCACAAATACGTACAAACTAAATACCAGACACAGAATTGAATTATTATATACTCAACCCATGGTATCTTATGCTTTAAAAGACCAAATTCTTGAAACCATGAAACATTGGTTCCTTTGTTATCCAATTCTTTCATTACCCAACATCCAAGCCTTGAAAGTACCTTGTTGATCCATACAAGGGTTGAAACCCTTTCATTGTTAAACACTCACTGTTATTAATGATTCTGATTATTGTTTATTATTGTTTAATCTTGCTATTATGTTAGAATTGGATTGTTTTTATAAAATTGTGGACCAGATTCGTGGTCAGATTATATAATGGTCAAGTTAGGCCAATGTGTGCCTTGGATCCAGTAGTTAGAGCAATGATGTGTGCTTTGCTCGGGGTTAGTTCGTGACTGATCAGTAGCCTAACCTTGGTTTTAAAATAAAAATATAGTATCCAATTCTAAATCATAACCCATTATTCACTTGATATCATAACCATATTCACTTGATGATCATTATTCTCGGTTTTGTCATTGTGACTTGCTGAGCTAGTTAGCTCATTTGTGCGATATTGTTTATACTCTTTCCAGTTAAGAAGGAACCATTGGTAGCAAGGATCCCCAGTCCAGTGCGAGAGCTAGGGGTTAAGGCTGTTGAAGCTGAGCTAGTAGACTTCTTTTGGAATAATGTAAATTATAAAAGTTTGTAATATGTTTAATACTCAGTTCGAGTTTGAATGGTTGGGATTTAATCGGTATGTAATATATTAGTGCGTTTGGCTTGTGTGCATACTTTAACCTGTTGCGATCCATGATAGTTGGTAAGTAGGGTCATTGCATATTATTATTATTTTTAATATTGTTATAAGCAGGTTATAAATAAGGTGTGTGTGTGGACCCCAAACTTCTGACCCGGGTTTGGAGGGCGCCACAGTACTGAGTTCACAAATCCCATATTGAATGATTTATGTAAAGATAAATGCATCACTCAAGAGTTCTCATCTCCAAGAACACCTTAAAAAAATGATGTGGTTGAAAGAAAGAACATAACTCTAGTTGAAGCTGCAAGAATTGTTGGAGGATTCCAAATTGCCAACTAGCTTTTTGGAGGAAACTATTATCACAACATGTTATACTCAGAATAGATTGGTGAACAAAAGCAATGGCAAGTCACCCTACTCAATCATGTCTAAGAAAAATCCTACAGTTAAACATCTTCATGTGTTTAGAAGCAAGTTCCTTGTATTAAAAGACAACTCTAAATATGTTGGCAAATTTGACTCCAAAGTATTTGAAGCTATCTTTCTTAGTTATTCATTGGGAAGGTCTGCTTACAGGGTCTATGTACTGGAACAAAAGAAGATAATAGAGAGCACATGTGTGTTATTTGATGATGACAAGTATCCTGGATTGGAATGCCGTGATGACAATGAAGGTGAAGCTTTGAAACTTGAAACTCTCAACCTTGATAGTGATTCTGAAGATGAAGATGAAAAGAATGCAGACAATAGAGAAGAAGAAGCTAGTCATCCAATGGATTCTAAAAATAAGAATTCATCTCACGAAAGAAATTCACCCGAGCATGATAGCACAAACTCAAGTGAAGAAAGTGATGATGGTTCCATAAGTCATTCCAACAATGAAGAAAATAAGGACACATCTAGTCATCAAAATCACCATACCAGAAAATGGGACATGAGTCACACTAGAGACACTATTATTGGTGACCATAATACTGGTATGAGAACTAAAAGTTCCAATGCAAATGAATGCCTACATGCATGCTTCTTATCTTAAATTAAGCCTAAGAAAATTGAAAAAGCTATACATGATCCTGACTGGATAACTGCTATACAAGAAGACCTAAAACAATTTAAGAGAAACAAAGATTGGGAGTTGGTTCCTGTACCAAGAAACAGAAGCATCATTGGAACAAAGTGGGTGTTCAGGAACAAAATTGATGAAAATGGTGTTGTTATCGGAAATAAAGCAAGACTGGTTACTAAAGATTACTCACAAGAAGAAGGAATTGACTATGATGAAACTTTTGCTCCAGTTGCAAGACTTAAAGCAATAAGAATTTTTCTTGCATTTTATGCACACTCAAAATTCAAAGTATATCAAATGGATGTGAAGAGTGCATTCCTCAATGGTGAACTAGAAGAAAAAGTCTATGTGCAATAGCCTCCTGGCTTTGAAGATCCAAAATTTGTAGATTTTGTGTATAGACTATTAAAGGCTCTCAATAGTTTGAAGCAAGCACCAAGAGCATGGTATGATACTTTGTCAGAATTTTTAATCAATAATGGATTCACTAGAGGCACAATTGACAAAACTCTATTTTACAAGCAACATGGTGATGACATTATTCTAGTACAAATCTATGTGGGTGATATCATCTTTGGATCTACTAATGAGAAGCTATGTCAAAGATTCTCAAAACTCCTGCAAAGTGAATAAGAGATGAGAATGATGGGAGAATTAAGTTACTTCCTTGGCCTTAAATTTAGTCAAAGAAGTGATGGAATTTTCATTAGTCAAACTAAGTATATCAAAGATATTTTGAAGAAATTTGTAATGGTAGATTGTTCACCTGCATCCACTCCTATGTCTACAGCTACCAAATAAGATGAAGATAAGAAAGGAAAAAGTGTAGACATTTCAATCTATAGAGGAATGATTGGATCTTTACTGTATTTGACTGCAAGTAAACCAGAAATCATGTTTGCTACATGTCTGTGTGCAAGATTTCAAGAAAATCATAAAGAATTACATCTAATGTCTGTTAAAAGGATTTTCGGATATTTGAAGGAAACACCAAACTTGGGATTGTGCTATCCTGAGAGAACTGGTTTTGAAGCTGTTGGATACACAGGGTAGACAGAAAGAGTACTAGTGGAAGCTGTTAATTCCTTGGTCAAAGACTTGTATCATGGTATAGTAAAAAACTGCAATCTGTGTCAACTTTCACGACTGAGGCTGAATACATAGCCGCTGGAAGTTGTTGTGCTCAAGTGCTTTGGATTAGAAATCAACTAATGGATCATGGTCTAGTGTTACAAAAGATTCCTATCATGTGTGACAATACTAGTGCAATATCTATTGTTAATTTGTAGTGGAAATTCATTTGCAGCGGCACTTTTAGGCCTCAAACAAGCATTAGGGGCACCAATAATAGTGTCTCTTGTGTGTATTTTATCCCATTTTCTTGGATAATGATTTTGTTGGCTAGAAGTATCCTCATTTTCCTCATTGTTGGTATGACTTGTAGAACTATCATCTCTTACCATTCAGTTTGTGCTATCAAATTCAGGTGAGCTTCTGTCTTGAGATGAATTATCATTTGCAGAATTCACAGGTTAACTAGATTTTTCTTTTTCTCTATTATCTACATTCTTTTTATATTTATCTTCAGAATCACTGTCAAGGTTGAAATTTTCAAATTTTAAAGCTTCAACTTCATTGTCATCAATGCATTCCAAGCCAGGACTCTTGTCATCATCAAATGTCACATGTGTTCTCTACATTATCTTCTTTTGCTCTAACGCATAAACTCTGTAAGCAGTCATTTCCAATGAATATCCAAGAAAGATAACTTCAAAGTCTTTTGAGTCAAATTTTCCAACATATTCAGAGTTGTCTTTTAACACAAAGTACTTGCTTCCAACATAAGAAGATGCTTAACTGTAGGCTTCTTCTTATACATTATTGAGTATGGTGACTTGCCAATATTTTTGTTCACCAAGTATCTATTATGAGTATAACATGCTATATTAACAGCTTCTTCCCAAAAACTAGTTGGCAACTTGGCATCCTGCAACATTGTCCTTGCAGCTTCAACTAGAGTTTTGTTCTTTCTTTCAACCACACCATATTGTTGAGGTGTTCTTGGAGCAGAGAACTATTGAGTGATGCCTTTATCTTTATAGAATTCATTTAATATGAAATTTTTGAATTCAATACCATTGTCACTCCTCAATATTTTCACAGAAATTTTGATCTTCACCATGTTTCTCAATCTTCTTTATATGCTCAATGATAATGTGTGCAGTTTCATCTTTTAAATGCATAAATTCCACCCAAGTGTATCTTGAGTAGTCATCCACCATTACCAGTGCATATCTCTTCTTAGAAATGGACATAATATTTACTAGACCAAAAAATCCATATGGATAAGTTGTAGTGGAGCATTGATGGAATTCACAGCTTTGCTTTTGTGACTTGATCTCTTCATTTTACCTTTCTGACAAGCTTTACAAACTTCGTTCTGAACAAACTTTAAGGCTAACATGTCTCTCACCAATTCAACCAGAATTTAGCTATCAAGGCACTTGACACATCCACAACATCTCCTTCACTTATCTTTAATGATTTTCTATGAATCATCTTCAGCTCATAGGTTTTAAGAATACCATACAAAACCTCCAAAGTTATTCTCCCTAGATCTTTTCCTTCACTTATTGCAAATATCTTTTGTTCTAAATGGTTAGGAAGAGTGAGCAAGAACTTTAAGTTGACTTCCTCAGCTTTATAGAACTTGCCATGTACCTGCAAGTCATTTATCAATTTATTAAACCTTTCAAAAACCTTAGTAATGTTGTGGGATCAGAATTCTTCTTTTATTTGACCTTACTTTCTCTATACCTTCACATATAATCTGTATCTTTTCCCAGATCTGCTTTGCTGACTCACAGTTGATAATGTTGTGTACATAACATTATCAAACGATTCAATCAAAATAATTTGCAGACTGCTGTCAAGTTAAACTTTCTCCTTTTCTGGTCTAGTGTATATAGATAGATCTTTAAGACCAAAGTAACTAGGAATGACCTCCCTTATTCCTTCTTTCTTCATCCTCTCCATTATATCACCTTCAGTTGTTTCAAGTATCCTCATCATAGGAATAAATTGTCCATGCTTGAGAATTTTAAGATATAATGGATGAGCCATCACGATGAATAACATCATTTTCTTCTTCCATAGATTGTAGTTCACTTTGTCAAAGATGGGAATCTTCATACTGCTAAGTTTCTGTGCACTCATACTTCCAAGATCTAATCTGTTTACTTTAAGATTTCGCCCTAATACCACTTGTTAGTTATGAAGTACAACACAGACTGGGGTGAATGTATTTTCTTGATTTTCTTGATTTCTACTATCTTGAAAATCAGATTGTGGTTAGGCTATGGAACTTAAACAGCTAGTTATGAATTCGTAATGATAAATAACTCAATGCAAAATGAAACAAGTAATTATAAAAACTCATTTAATTTATATTAAATCAAATTAGTCATGCTACAAATCTGTGTTCTTGAACAAGAACCCAGCTCCTTCTCTTGAGAGAATTCAAGATTTCTAGATCTCTTTTTTGTTACTTCTAAATAAAGGACCCCTGACATGTTTTATAGATCAACATGCACAATTTACAGGACTTACACTAAAATAGACTAACACAATTTCTAAAGCTCATTTGTTTGTTTCTATTTGTAGTGCAACATATTTTTGTAGAATCTACTAGGTCTGTGACTCTCCTTTGTCATGTTCATCTTGGCCCTTGTTATTCCCTAACAATACAACAAGAATTACAGAAGGGGGGGCTGAATGTAATTCTGACTTCTTTTTCATATTTTAAAATAGTTCTTACTTAATACATATAACAGTGTTGATTTGCTAAGGTGCGGAATTGAAAGGTAATTGATATCAAAACACTAAGTAATAAAACACAGGCTTTAAAACTTTCTGGTGGATTTGAATGTATCCACCAGATATATATATATATATGTATGTATATATATATCAGTATGAGAACTCTGTGTAGCTTAAAATGGCTCATAGCTGCTTTACAAGTAGAACAAATAAACTACAGAGAAATTCTTGACAAGTACGACTTTTTCTATCTCTTTTTAAAATGTGTTTGCTTAGTTGAATGTTCTACTAGCTACACTTGGTTTATATATCACCGAGTTTACATGATAATAAGATAAGATAATAAAATAAAACATATCTAGTCTAACTCCATGCTGCTTCACTACTCTATTCCACCATCTTTGAATATCTTCACAATTGCATGGAAATGGTAATGCTTCTTTGTTCTTAAATTCCTGCTTAACAGGATGCCACATTCCTTTTGCAAACACCCAACGCATGTGACTTTGTTTTCACTATCAACAGATATTTGAATTTGATCATCCGTCGGGACTATGCTTGTCATCCGTCGGGAAGCTTTGTTGATCATCGGTCGGGAGTCTTTTAAATCATCCGTCGGGTGTCTATTTGTCACTTGACTCCATTTCACTTATACAGAATTACAAGACATCTCATATTTACAATTAATCAACCTATTATGTATATCCACTAGCAGTCAATATGACTCATATACTCCTATAGAATCTACACAAAGATGTTTGCAAAAATGTGCTACAAGACTTATTTGTTACATAAGCTAGTCACTCGATGGATGTCAGTTTATCATCCGTCGGGACTATAAAGTTCATTCGTCAGGACTATACTTGATCATCCGTCGAGTGCTACAAAATTCACTAAGTTAGATCTACTAAGGTGTTTTGTTTAACTTATTATCAAGTTCACAATATATTCCTAACAATCTCCCCCAATTTATGACTACTGGAATTGTAGCCATAAATTAAGAGAAACTTGATGATAAAAAAATATCCTAAAAATATAGATTGAAAAGTAGTAGATAAAACTGATAGGTGCTACAAAATTTAGTGAAAACTGTACAAAGAAAAGTGTACAAAGAGTTGCTCACAATCAATATCAAGGTTCTACTCTAGTCTGAGCAGATAAATCTATTTCCTTGATTGTATGGATTTCTTCCCAAGCCTCCTATTGTTCTCTTCTATTTGATTCTGGAGTTGTCTGTGGAATTCAAGTTCATCAGCTTCAGATAAATCCAACATTCCTTGAATTTCCAAAAGAGTCACATTACTAGAAATACTCAGTTGGTCATCAAGTCTGAAGAATCTTCTAACTCCCTTATCATCCATGAATTCCATCAGCCAATAAGGCCTCAAATGCACTCTCTTTTCAGTGAAGGGATTAGATAGAGTTTTTGGAAGTGCATCTTTGGCTCTATTACTCCTTAGCTCCTCTATTTTATTTAGGACTATTCTCCTTGCAGTCACATTAAATCCAAAGTTTTTCTTAAAGGATGAATAGACCTTTATCAGTACATATTGGCTTTCTTGAAGAATCCTGTGAAGTGGCCATGTGATCTCTTTCCCTCCCTTGTACTTGAACACTAGCCTTTCAGGAAGATGTCTGTAAGCATCAGTCCTTCTTACTTCTTCCAATTCTTCCAAGTAGAGGTTTATTTCAGAGAACTCCTTGATGTCACAGATATGTAAGAGATCTTTCTTATTGACTGTGGGTTGAGATTTGGTTAGGGTCTTGGATCTAAGAGTCACAGGCTTCACTTTTTTGATTGCTTTAGTCTTTGTTTTCTTTGGCTTGTTTAAGATAGGAAAGTTTAGTTCAGGAATTGGCAAACTATCCCAGTCTACTGGCTCATCCTTTGGAATTATGGGCTCACCATGAATATTCCTAGTGGGATCCACCACCTTGAATTCTTCAAATACCACTGAGGGTTTGGATGTCTGAGTTGAAGTTGTAGACTTTATGGGAATGTAGTCTTCCATTTCCTCATCACTAAAGTCCAATTTTCTTTGGGAGGGAGCTTGTATTTGAATCTTCTTTTCTGTTGTGGTTCCTGTTGCATTTTCTGATCTTTAGGTTCATCAATCATAGATGGTTGTGCAGAAATCTCAGTTGTAGTCTTCACAACTTGAAGTTTGGCCAAGATAGCAGCTTGCTCCTTCTTTTATTTGAGCTTCTTAGCATCTAAGACAACTTGCTTCTTTTCTTGCCTGATTCTTTCATTCTCTTCCTTTTTAGCTTCTACAAACTGAGGGTGTCCAGCCACCACACATATTTCCTTACCATTTCTATAGATCTTGGCAATCCTTGTTTTAAGTGTTGAATCGGCTGGATCTTTGAAAAATGTAATTGACCTAGCCAACAGCTTCTTCTCATCTGGCCTAGGTGTTTCATACATAATATCCATAGGATTTTTTTCTGAAAACTTTGAATAGTTTCTTTTAGGCTTCAAGACCAGATCTGCCTTCGGAGATTTTATGCAAGAAGTTTAGCCTTTTTCCAGATAACGCAAACTCATCTAATCTACAGAAATCTGCTTGACTTGAGAGTGACGATTAAAGATTTTGTCTGGTTTCTGAATTGGCCCAAATTTCTGTTGAATTTATGCTTCTATTTTCCTCCATTTATCATTTAATTCCTTCTCCAAAGCTGCAACATCAAGCATCTTGGGAATTGTCTTCGACTCAAGCTTAGCAGCTGCTATTTGGATCAGATCAATGTTGTCCAATACTGGTGGCTTTGGCAGAGTAAATTCTGGAATAATTACTTGGCTGATTTGAACATTTTGCACATGCTCCCCCTTACTAGTTGGCTCTGCTTGTCTGAGTTAAGTTAATGATTTCTCCCCCTTTTTGTTAACATCAAATAGAGTGGAGGTAGAATATTGTGCAGCCACCAACCTTTGGAGCAATTGATTTTGTTGTGCTTGATGAAGATGGATAGCTGTTAAAGAGGCTTCCATTGCAGTCAGCCTTGTATCCATGGAATCCACTTTAGTGGCAAGATCAGAATTCTTCCTTAGTTGTCTCTTAATGTCAAGCATTGTTGCATCTAGAAGTTTAGCATCCAATCTTTCAGAGAGATCCTTCTTCACTTGATCAATCTCAGTTTTGAGAGAAGTGACATCCTGATTGTGTTGAAGACCCTGGATTTGATGCAATTGTAGAGAATTGAGATGTGCCTGTAAGTGCTTCCTGGTGCTAGCATTTGTTGTGGTTTGAAGAGCATTATGTTTTTCTTGGATTTGATGGATGAGAGTGGTTTTGAAGTGTTGAATATCACAGTCCTTGGAGAATGCCCATGATGGCAGGCCAGATCTAGAGATGGTGCCTGCTTCTCCCCATGTCCATGAGCTCTTCACTATCATCACCATCATCTCCAAATAAATCTGCGGATTCACCAGTACCATAGTCAACCTCATCATCAGCTCTAGGTGGCATGGTTGTGATGACATCCTTTGCTCTTTGCATAGATTGAGTGGTGTGCACTAAGTTGAGCATCCTTTCAGCCTCTTCAATACCATGTCCAGCTAGAATTTGATAAGCTGGAACAGGATGAGTAAATATCTCAGCATCCGGGGGATAGATTCTATGACAGTTTTATATGTTTGCTGAGATAGTTTCCCCCTTTCTGCATCACTGACATTCATTGACTCACTAGCAATGGTGTCCATCCTTATCTCTTCAGTACCTGCATTTCTCTCTTGTTCTATCTGTTTTTGCATGCAGGGCTCCCCTTGGCTACCCACCCTCACACCCTCACCTTCACCATCTAAGGTGGGACTCCTCTCACTCACTTTTACCAGACCTAAAAAAATGGTCTGCATTGGTTCACTCATTTTCCCTCCTTTTGCCTGGGAGCAACCCAGCCTCTCACTCAATTCACTCCCTGCCCTCAGCCCTAAGAGTTATTGTACTACCACTATGTCATCTGCACTTGTGACAATTGTAGGAATTTAAAGTTTTTCAGATACTCCCGACGGATGAGGAATATCCATCGGGATAGTAGTTTGGATAGCCTACGGATGACTGCTGTTAGGCACATCCGTCGGGATACAATCACTACTCGACGGATGAAGAATGTCCACCGGGACAGAAGAAATGAATGAGTTTGGAGTGGAGACTATTGTAGACTCTGTGCAGATTGATGAAAATTTGGGCATAGATGTCTCAATAAACTCAGAAAGAATTGGCAAGTGAGCCAACAAATCATCTAAAAGATGATGCTCACTTGCTTGGATTTTTGGCTTTTCCAATAGAGTTAAAGATGGAGAATTTGGAAGGGATGTATGAATCATGTCTACATCCAGTGAGTGTGTGGGTGAATTTGGTGTTTCGGGTGCTTCAATTATTAATGATTTTGGTTGTGACTCCATATTTATTGGAGCCACATCAATCTGACTTTGAGAAGGTGCAGTGACTGGGTCTTTAGCACCAGTTTGCACTGTGTGTGTTCCCTGTGCATCCCCAAGGGTTTTAGATCTTTTCTTTCTGATATAATTCTGCGGTGAACTTGTGTCCCTAGCCCTCTTGTTTTGTGCTCCTGGTTAGGAGCTTGTTTCAATAGTGACATCCTTTTGGGAGGATGAAACTAGAATTGAGCTAATATCCTTATTAACAACCACAGTTTATTGGGAAACTGTGGTATGGCTAGGCTTAGGTACACTAATCTCACCAGCCTTATCCTTAGGGTTTCTTTGTTTTCACCCTGTCCCTCACCTTGCTCACTCTCCTTCACACTCCCCTCTTTGTGTTTAATAGATTTTGCAACTGATTTCTTTTGAAAGAAACCAGAGGGAGCTTTCTTAGCTTTGGATTTAGGAATTGTTGTTTTGGTAGCTTGGGTAGGCATCTGTTGGGTCATTGACACAGATGCCTTAGGTACACTTGAAGGAAAAGAAATGTGTGAGGTTGAAAGAGTGGAGACAGTGGTGCTTACCTCACTTACCTGATGCCCCCTATGATTGGAAAGTAAAAGAGGGGCACCTCTTTGTGGTGACTTGCCCTGTTGAGATCATCAATGACTCTCCTTTCTTGGACCCAACAATTCGGTTTGTTGGTTGGGTTATCAACAACAATGTTCTCAAAAAGATGGTTAGCAAGCATCATAAAGAATCTAGCATAATAGACACTTTTACCTCTTTTATTAAGTTCTCCTAACTTATAACCTAACTCAAACATGTTCAAGTCACTGAAGTTAAAGTACTTATCAGTAACTAGCATATTAAGCATGTTAAGCATGTAAATATTAACAGAATCAAAATTGCTTATTTTACCAGAAAATATCTTAGTCACAACATCACACAGATAGCTCCATTCCTTTCTAAGACCTAGCCTCCTAATCTCACTTAACTTAGAGGTTGAAAGTGCATAGTCCATAGAATTTAACATGTTAACTATATCAGTATCTGTGTGTGGAACAGTAGAAGCGTTATCTGGAATTCTGAAGCATGCTTTGATAATGTCACTATTAATGCAAAATTGCTTACCATTAAGAGTGAAAGTTATGGTCTTGTCAGTAGAGTTGTACACGGCAGTTGTCCATATCTCCTCCACAACTTCACAGTAGATTGTGGGTGATTCCAGCATAGCATAACTGAGTTTACAGCTCTTCACAGAGTCCATCATCTTGTGAAAGTCTCCAGACTGTGGAATCTCCTTGGTCACAAGAGCTACAAAGTTATTCTTTTCATAGATAAATCCAAATTAAGACATGATTTTGACTACTAGTGCCATTGTTAGAGAATGAGAAATTTTCAGAGAGAATATTTGCTTTGGAGAAGAAAGGAAGTTAGAGCAATTGATTTGAGAATGATAAAAGAATAGAATAACATTGAATTTTGTTTTTATACTATCTCAGAAATAAACTGTCAAATATAATAAAGTGAAATAAAGTAACCAATCAAAATAGCCCAAAATAGTCATTTAAAAATAACTAAACTACAAAAATTCTGTCACTTATCCGTCGTGTTATACTTACAAACTGTAAGTGTACCCGATGGATAACGTTCAGAGTTTTAACAGATAAGATTGAGACAATTCGACGAATGAGAATAAAATAATTATCCGTCGGGTTATAAAATAATCCATAAAAGTAATTGATTTTTATTAAAAATAATATTCCGACGGATGATCAAACTCAATGGATAATGAGCATCCGTCGGGATGTAAATTTTAAAATCGATTAAGTTTCTGGCTACATTATAACTTGCAAAAATATCTGAAATGATTCAAGAATAAATGAGCATACCTAACTCACTTACCAACCTTGAAAAGGTGAATTCATCAAGTGGTTTGGTAAATATATCCGCAAGCCTCTTTTCACTTGGAACAAAATGAAGTTCCACAATACCATTCATCACATGTTCCCTAATGAAGTGGTACTTGATGTCTACGTGCTTTGTTCTTGAATGTTGTACTGGATTTTCAGTGATAGCAATTGCACTTGTGTTATCACAGAAAATGGGAATTCTATCCACTTGTAGACCATAGTCCATCAATTGGTTTTTCATCCATAAAATCTATGCACAACAACTACCAGTATCAATATATTCAGCTTCAGCTGTAGAAGTAGAAACTGAATTTTGCTTTTTACTGAACCAGGAATGTTGGTCCTTAACAATACAACAAGAATTATAGAAGGGGGGTTGAATGTAATTCTGGCTACTTTTTAAGATTAAAGAAAAATGGTTATAACTTAATAATATATAAGTGTTTGATTTACAAAGTGCGGAATGAAGAGTTAGATAAATCAAAACACAAGTAATTAAAAACACAAGTCTTTAAAAACTTTCTGGTGGATTTGAATGTATCCACCATATATATATATATATATATATCAAGAGAACCCTGTGAAGCTTGAATAGCTCACAGCTGCTTACAAATATGAACAACTAAACTTACAGAAAAATACTACAAGATTCATCTTACAATTGTTTCTCTGAGAATATATTTGCTTAGTCTTCTTGTTGTTCTACTTGCTACTTTTGGTTTATATATTACCAAGATTACATAGTAATCAGACAAGATAATAAAACAAAACCTATCAAGTCTAATACCATACTGCTTCACTACTCTATTCCAGCATCTTTGAATATCTTCATAATAGCATGGAAATGGTAATGCTTCTTTGTTCTCAAAAACCCAGCTGAATAGGCTGCCACATTCCTTTTGCCAACACTCGATGCATGTCACTGTGTTGTCACTGTCAACAGATGTTTGAATTGATCATCCGTCGGGTTGCCTTGTTGATCATCCGTCGGGAGCTTTGTTGATCATCCGTCGGTAGTTTTGTTGATCATCCGTCGGGTAGCTATTTGACACTTGACTTCATTTCACTTATGCAGAATTACAAGACATCTTATATTTACAATTAATCAACTTATTGTGCATATCTAGTTAAATTCAACATGACTTATATGCTACTACAGAGTCTATACAAAGGTGTTTGCAGGAAATGTGATACATGACTTATTGTTACATAAGCTACTCACTCGATGGATGTCAAATCATCATTCGTCGGGACTATATTGAGTCATCCATCAGGACTATATCTGATTATCCGTCGAGTGCTACATTTTTCACTAAATTGAATCTACTAAAGTGTTTTGTTAATGAAATCATCAAGTTCACAACATATTCCTAACAATCTCCCCCAATTTATGTCTACTAGAATTGTAGCCATAAATTAAGAGAAACTTGATGATAACAAAACACTCTAAAAATACAGATTTAAAAAGTAGTAGATAAAACTAAAAAGTGCTGCATTAGATACTGAAAAATTTACAAGACAAAGTGTATAAAGATTTGCTCACAATTATTATCAAGGTGCTCCTCTAGTCTGAGCAGATTGATCTATTTCCTTGTTTGTTTGGATTTCTTCCCAAGCTTCCTGTTGTTTTCTTCAATCTGATTTTGGAGCTGTCTGTGGAATTCAAGTTCATCAGATTCTGAGAGATCTAGCATTAGTTGCATTTTCAGAAGAGTCTCATTGCTAGAGATTCTCAACTGGTCTTCTAATCTGAAAAATCTTCTAACTCCCTTATTATCCATGAATTACATTAGCCATTAGGGCCTTAGATGCACTGTACTCCCTGTGTAAGGAATAGTTAGAGTCTTTGGGAGTGCATCTTTGGCTCTAATACTTCTCAGTTCTTAAATCCTCTTTAGAACTAATCTTCTAGCTATCACATTGAATCTAAAGTTCTTTTTAAAGGATGAATAAACTTTTATTAGTACAGATTGGCTCTCTTGAAGAATCCTGTGAAGTGGCCATGGTATCTCTTTTCCTCCCTTGTACTTGAATACTAACCTTTCAGGTAGATTCCTGTAAGCATCAATGCCTCTAACTTCTTCCAGTTTATCTAGATAGAGGTTCAGGTCAGAGAATTCCTTGATGTCACAGATGTACATGATATCTCCCTTGTTGACATTGGTTTGAGCTTTGGTTAGTGACTTGGATCTGAGAGTTGAGGGCTTCACTTTCTTGACTGCTCTAGTCTTTGTCTTCTTTGGCTTCGTGAAATGAGGTAGATTGAGTTCAGTAATTGGTAGACTATCCAAGTCTATTAGTTCATCTTTTGGAATGATAGGTTCACCATGGAAATTCTTGGATGGATCTATCTTGAATTCTTCATGTGCCACAGAGGGCATGGATGTTTTAGTTGTTGTAGAAGTAGACTCTTTGGGAAAGTATCCTTCCATCTCCTCATCACTCAAATCCAACTTTCTCTTGATTCTTTGCTTGTACCTTGGCTTCTTTGTCTTTGGAGGTTCATCTTGCACTATTTAATCTTGAGATTCCGCAATGACAGATGGTTGTGAAGAAATTTGTTGTGTGGGTTTCACAGCTTGCAACTTGGCCAAGATAACAGCTTTCCCCTTCTTTTGTTTGAGCTTTTTAGCATCTAGAGCAGCTTGCTTCTTTTCTTGCTTCAATCTTGCCTTTTCTTCCCTTTTTGCTTCAACAAATTGGGGGTGTCCAGCCACCACACAAATTTCCTTACCATTTCTGAAAATCTTTGCAATTCTCCTTTTCAATGCTGAATCAGCTGGATCCTTGTAGAATGCAATAGATCTTGACAACAGTTTCTTATCATCAGGCTTTAGTGTCTCATATACAGTGTCCAAAGGGTTTCTTAGTGAAGATTTTGGGTAGTTCACCTTTGGCTTCATGATTAGATCTGCATTTGGAGACTTGATGCAGGATGTCTGGCCTCTTTCCAGATAGTTCATGCTCATTTCATTCACAGAAATTTGCTTGACTTGAGAGTGATGAATGGCTGATTTTTCTGGCTTCTTTGCTAAACCAATTTTTTTTTGAATATCCTCATCAATTTTCTCCCAGTTTATTGTACTAAACTGCTTCTTCTCAGCTGCTCTCAAAGTGGCTGCTGCTTCATTAATTAGATCAATGTTATCTTTAGCTGGAGGCTTTGTGAAAGCAATTGTTGGCACAATTGCTTTACTCACTTAAATATTGAGCACTTTTTGCTCCCCCTCACTCCTAGAGCTCTCTTTCTCCCCCTTTTTGTTATCATCAAGTTGAGTAGAGGAGGAGGTCTGTGCAGCCACCAATTTCTGAAGCAAGTCTATTTGTTGTGCTTGGTGTAGATGGATTGCTGTAAGAGAAGCTTCCATAGCAACCATTCTTTTGTCCAAGGAATCCACCTTGGTTGCAAGATTAGAGTTGTTCCTGAGCTGTCTTTTGATGTCAATCATTGTTGTCTCTGGAAGTCTAGCTTCCAACTTGTCAGACATGTCTTTCTTAAGTTGATCAACTTCATTTTTGATGAGGGAGACATTTTGACTTTGTTGGTAGCCTGATATTTTCTGTAGTTGGAGAGATGCAAGATGTGCTTGTAGAAGTTTCTTGGTGCTCGCATTTGTGGATGATTGAATTATAGACTGTATTTGGCTGATAAGTTGGATGAGTGTTGTCTTGAAATAGTGTTCATCACACTGCTTTGAAAATGCCCAAGATGGCATGCCTGATCATGAACTAGGGCCTACTTCTCCCCCTATATCCAATGGCTCATCTTCACTATCTCCACCCTCACCTCCAAAGAATTCTTCTGAACCACCAGTCTCATAATCAACATCAACAGTTGTTGAAGGCAAAGTTGTGATGGCATCCTTAGCTCTTTGCATGGACTGTGTGGTGTGCACCAAGTTTAGCATCCTTTGTGCATTGTCATTTCCCTGTCCAGCTAGAAGTTGATAGGCTGGAATAGGGTAAGTAAATGACTCAGCATCTAAGGAGGTGGAATCTAAAATAGCTTGAGTTTGCTGAGATAGTCCCTCCCTGTCTGCATCCTGGACATTCATTAACTCACTTACAATGACATCCACCCTTATATCTCCAGTACCTGCATTTCTCTCATTATCTCTCTTTTCTTGCATCAAGGTCTCACCTTGGCTCCCCACCCTCACACCCTCACCTTCACCATCTAAGGTGGGACTCCTCACACTCACTTTTGCCAGTCCTGAAGAAATGGACTGCATTGGATCACTCTTTTTCTCTCCTTTTTCCTGGGAGTAACCCAGACTCTCACTCATGTCACTACCTTCCCTCAATCCTAATAGTGATTGCACAATTACTAAGTCATCTGCACTTGTGACTATAGTTGAACTTTGGAGTTGTGCAGAGACACCCGATGGATGAGAAATATCCATCGGGATAGTAATCTGACTATCCGACGGATGACTGCTGTTAGGCACATCCGTCGGGATACAATCACTACTCGACGGATGAACAATATCCATCGAGTGAGTAGAAATGAATGAGTTTCGAGTGGAAACTATTGTGGACTCTGTGCAGATTGATGAAAATTTTGGCACAGATGTCTCAACAGTCTCAGAAAGAAATGGCAACTGAGCCAACAAATCATCTAGAAGATGATGCTCACTTGCATGGATTTTTGGCTTCTCCAACAGAGTTAAAGATGGAGAATATGGTTGTGATGTTTGAATCATGTCAACATCCAAAGATTGTGTGGGAGAATTTGGTGTTTGAGGTATTTCAATTTGTACAGATTTTTTTTGTGACTTCACATTTGTTGGAGCCACATCAATTTGACATTGAGATGGTGCAGTGACTGGGTCTTTAGCTCCAGTTTGCACTGTGTTTGTACCCTGTGCATCCCCAAGGGTTCTAGATTTTTTCTTTCTTGTGTAGGTTTATGGTGAACTTGTGTCCCTACCCCTTTTGTTTTGTGCTCCTGATTGAGAGCTTGTTTCAATAGTTACATCCTTTTGGGAGGATGAAACTAGAATTGAGCTTTTATCCTTATTAACAACCACAGTTTGTTGGGAAACTGTGGTGTGGCTTGGTTTGGGTACACTATGCTCACCATCCTTATCCTTAGGGCATCTTTGATTTTCACCCTGTTCCGCACCTTTCTTTCCCACCTTCACACTCCCCTCTATGTGTTTAGTGGATTTTGCAACTGGCATCTTTTGAGAGACACCAGAGGGGGCTTTCTTTGTCTTTGGTTTTGAAACTTTGGTTTTGGTAGCTTGGGTAGGCATTTGTCTGGTCATTGACACATATGCCACTGTTACACTAGAAGGCAAAGAAATGGTGGAGGTTGGAAGAGTAGAGACAGTTGAAATTACCTCACTTACCTGAGATGCCTCCATTACAGGAAAGTAGAAGAGTGGCACCTCTTTGTGGTGATCTGCTCTATTGAGATCTGTAATAATTCTCCTTTCTTGAACCCAACAATCTAATTTGTTGGTTGGGTTCTCAAGCACAATATCATCAGAGAGGTGGTTAGCAAGCATCATTAGAAATCTAGCATAATAAACATTCTTACCCCTCTTGTTAAGCTCCCCTAACTTAAACCCCAACTCAAACAAGACAAGATCACTAAAATTGAAGTATTTATCAGTTACTAGCATGTAAAGAATATTGAGCATGGAGATATTAACAGAATCAAAGTTGCTAATTTTACCAGAAAATACTTTAGTAACTACATCACACAGATAACTCCATTCTTTTCTAAGACCCAATCTCCTAATTTCACTTAATTTGGAGATGGTAAGTGCATAACCCATGGAGTTTAACATGTTAACAATATCAGTGTCTGTGTGTGGAGTAGTGACAGTATTATCAGGAATTTTAAAGCATGCTTTAACAATGTCACTATTAACACAGTATTCCTTACCTTTAATAGTGAAAGTGATGGTCTTGTCAGTTGAGTTGTACACTGCAGTCGTCCATATTTCCTCCACAACCTCACAGTAGATAGTGGGAGACTCCAACATGGCATATTTGAGCTTGCAGCCTTGCACAAAATCCATAATTTTGTTGTAGTCGCCAGACTGTTGAATCCCCTTATTCACCAGAGCCGTGAAGTTGTTTTTCTCATAGATAAAGCCAGTTTGGGACATGATTTTGACGACTGGTGCCTTTGTTAGAGAGTAAAAATTGCAGAGAGAAAGAGGGTAATTACTTTTGAGACAGAAAGAAGTTAGTGCAGATGAATTAAGAATGATAAAAGAAAAGAAATGAAAAAGAATTTTGCTTTTATACTATCTCAAAAATAACTGCCAAAAGTAATAAAGTAAAATAAAGTGACCAATAAAAATTGCCCAAAATAGCCGTTTTAAAAATAAACTATAAAAATTCCATCACTTATCCGTCGTAGTATGCTTACAAACTATAAGTATACTCAATGGATAATGTTCAGAAAATCAACGGCTAGGAATGAGATAATTCGACGGATGAGGATAAATCAGTTATCCGTCGAGATATAAAATATTCCATAAAAATAATTGATTTTATTAACAAATTGTATATCGACGGATGATCAAACTCGATGGATAATGATCATCCGTCGGGATGTAAATTTTGACTTAGCCAAAATTTCATCCAAGACTGAAAAATCAATTAAATTTCTGGCTGTATTACAACTTGCAAAATATCTGAAAAGATTCAAGAGTAATTAAGCATACCTAACTCACTTACCAACCTTGAAAAGGTGGATTCATCCAGTGGCTTGGTAAATATATCTGCAAGCTATTTTTCACTTGGAACAAAATGTAGTTCCACAGTACCATTCATTACATGTTCCCTTATGAAGTGGTACTTGATGTCTATGTGCTTTATTCTTGAATGCTGTACTGGATTCTCAGTGATGGAAATTGCACTTGTGTTATCACAGAAAATAGGAATTCTTTCCACTTGCACACCATAGTCTAGCAATTAGTTTTTTATCCACAAAATCTTTGCACAACAACTGCCAGCAGCAATATATTCAGCGTCTGCTGTAGAGGTAGAAACTGAATTTTACTTTTTACTGAACCAGGACACAAGCTTGTTTCCTAGAAATTGACAGGTTCCTGTAGTACTCTTTCTATTTATTCTACTGTTAGGGCGAAAACACGCGCTAATATTCACACAAGTATACGCGTTCGCAAATAGTATAAGATATAAATCAGATTCGTTCCCACAGAGACTGGTTTAGGTTAAGTTCAATTTATGCACCTATGCAACAATGTATGGTTATCGCTCAATGCTAAGACAAATAACAATTGGGTTTTTATTAAACTAAGAGATTATACTAAATAACATTAACTAAGAGAATTGAGGTTGAATTACTATATATGACAAACATGGGATTCTAACTTCATTACTATTTCATTCAATAGCCTTTTCGTTCTTAACCTTCGCATGTGATGGTGATGACACTAATCAGATAACACGAAACTGATAAACGCCAACTTTCGTTGCACGAGTACCATTCTACCAGACATCCACAAAAGAGATAGAAGCTGAATAGGCACCAATTATATTGAGACCCTATATGTTTATAGAATTTGACAACATAACGGTAAGCACAAGTTATCTATCTTGATTACATAGGGCAAGTAAAACGGTTAGAGTTACCTACGAATTATGCATAACAAATACATGAACCTATGCTAGCATGGCAAGTTCTAAACCTCTATATTCACTGTCGCTTCAATAGAGATTAACACGCTATCTTATATGTTAGCTACGTACATAAGACGAAGAAGCACAACCAATACTAGGATATCAATCAATCACCACACACCAAGATATCGAAACAATTAACTATTGAAATCTATAAGTAAATCCGCTAGAACCCCATGACAACGATTAGCCCATAATCGAACTCATCGTCACCATGGGTTCCAATGAAAGCATGGTATAAACAAAGTCTTAATAAACTGAATAATAATTAAAGTATGAATAAACGAGATCTAGGTTCAACAAGAACGAAAATGAGCATCCAAAGTTACAACTAATTCAAAGAATCACAAGTTGAAAACAAGATCTTCTTTTTCGGAGTTGTTCTGTGCTTATAGGTCTTCTCCTTGGTATCCCAATCTTCCCCGATGATGAAAACCCTTTTTTTAAGTATATATACGCCCCTAGTGGACCTGTGTAACACCCCCAGATCCGGGGTCGGGGATCCGGGTCGTCACGAGTTCCACTTCCCTTAACAACACCCAATCTCATTAAACAATCAACTACTCTTTACTGTGACCCCGCAATATACACACACACCACAAGTTATAGTCTCAGAGATGAATATCAAAAAAATAATCACAAGTCGTTTTATTCCACAATTAAGTCAATACACCTTAAAAAGGTTTCTGATTAAATTTACATTTCTTTGCCATTATTACAATTCATAATATACATAAGTCTAGTACATTACTAGTTGAAAACTTCGCCTATTGGTAATTTCTACCTCAGCTACAGCGGCCTGAACGCTTCCGGAAAGCTGCGGAACGTTTCCTATCCGCTTGCGAATTGGGAGCTTGGTCCTGTTCATCTTATCTATCTGATGTTGTGTGATGAAAGAAGAAAGCAAGGGTGAGCAGCAAGCCCACCAACATAATATGTATAATGATTTACAATATATGAGCCTACTCATAATACTCATGAAAGTCTTGGTCAAAAGAAATGAACCAAGTTTGATATCTTAATGCGATGAAGTCGCAAAATATTCAGTATATATACATATATACTTTTCAAAATATTGGAAGTCCTCTTCCATGCATAATACACACAGAATTCCAGTGTATAACTGTATAAAAATATCGTTGCAAGGTGATCTCATATATCTAACCTTGTCTCAACGTTTTTCTGAAAATCTTTGTCATGCATAAGATAATCATTTACTAGATATAAGTTTAAAAGATGAAGTTACAAAATACTCCAATATACTTATATCTTTTCCAAATACTACTTGAACTACCACCATTCAAGTTATAATTAGTTTCCAAAGTTCATCACATAGACGAGACTACAAGATAATACTTGAATAGATTCAACCTTTAAAATATCATCAAAATAAAATGAAGTTATGAGATACTTCATTTGATGCAAACATTATTTTGAAAACTTGACCCTGCCAACACTCAACAATCGCCCAACCGTAGCCTTTCTATCGAAGTGCTTTGGGTAGTGTTGCAGAAATATCCAATTGGATGATGAACTCATTACGGGAGTTTGCCGCGCCAGGAAGACCACTTACGATGATCAGTCGTAGTAGTGCAACCCCACCATTTTCTACATGTAGAGGAGAACCTGTCGGATTTACTTGTCAACCGAACACTGAACTCCTAAGGAATGGACCGCCTTAGCGGAACTTCCAGGCCATTTGGGCCAATATAATAAGGCTGGGCCGGCGCTACTCGACCACTTACGCCACTCCTAGTTCAGATGAAATCCATGACTCTGAAACGTAAAGCTCGTTTCCCCCTTTCCCCAAGTAGAAACTTGTTGATACGGCTCCACCAAGAAGTCGTACCTAGTTGGAAAGGAAAACTCACCGATATTTCCCAGGCGATGCCTGTTAATGGATTAACTTGTTCCAAGAATTTTACTTCCCGAGTATTGGGTAAGTAATCAAAAACTCTTTTACCAAGACAGCAACCTTGTTGCGAATATAAAACACACCACCGAGCCGGATCCCCCAGGTTTTGAGCGAGTATTTAAATCCCCTTTTTAAAAGGAAGATCTTAAATATAAAAATAGTTTTGGGATCCGCTCTAACTTTTGAAAATCATTTTAAAGACTCGAAAACACTTTAAAGAGTGTTTGGAGTAAAACTGATTTAATGAAGTAAATCAGTCCCCAGAATATTTAGAAAATGTCTGAATATTATTATATAAATAATATTCCCATAAAAATAATCTTTATAAAATAATTGAAGTAGAAGTATTAAAACTTATACTTGAAATGAATAGCAAATAATCAAAGATATACTTATACGAAAGTAATATCTTTATTTGAATAATCAAAAATAAGTTTGATTATCGACACCTTATTCTTTAATAAAATAAAGAATATATCTTAGCAAATAATCGGAGTCATAGATCCTCAAATGAATATTCAAATAATATTCAATAAATAAAATAAGCTGAGTCATAATACCTCGAATGAATATTATAAATAATATTCATTAAATAAAATAAAGGAGTCATACGCCTTCGAATAATATTTGAAATAATATTCAATAATAAAATAAAGTTAAAGTTATCGAATAAACCTTATTCGATTAATAGTTTTAAAAAAACTATATCCATATATATATATATAAATAATTATATATATATATATATAATATACTCGGGAACATCGACTCCCGGTTTAGAAATATGTTCACCTTTTACCCCCTATACTAAGGGTATACGCAACTACTTGCTTATTTCTAGCATAGGTATTATGCACTATAAGCATTGAAATCAACAGATAGATAACCAGATTACGAAACAGACATGCATATATACCATATTAGCATGCTCCAATATATCGCAAAATTTGCTAATAACAATCATGCAATATCACAAGATAATGCATATACATATATTTACATCACAGCAACAGTATAACGGGTAGAAAACTTGCCTGAGCGCTCCCGGATAGGCTTAAGCTTAGAGTGGGTCCGATAACCTATGAACAACAACATAAGTCGGAATTAAACCCCGGTCGCTTAAGAAACTAGACTTTAACCATTTAGAGTCCTAACGTTCGCTTTCGCGCTTAACGATTTACTTAATTCGCTCGAGTACCCTCGGCTCCACCATTTTTAATAAATTGACCTTTACGAGTTTTAACGCGATTCCTTCGCGAATGACTTACCAACTGCCTAACACACTTACCATAAATGTTTCACACATTAATTAATCCTTTTTGGTCTTTAACCTACATTCCAAAGTAAGGCGAGGGAAAAAGTTTCGCTCGTGAAACGCCGTTACTTGAAACGGTCGTTTCTCCTAAACCGTAAATCGGAATCGGACGAACTACATATCAAAACGAAGCTCGTAACATGAGCTATCTAAACATGGCAGTGGTCACAATTTAGCAGGGGGTTCTCGGGTCCTAATGCTATGCACAAAGACAGTCCAAAGAAAATCGGACGTTACGACGGCTATGTTTACGCGATTTCCCATTTTTAAAACTACCCACAATCATCACAAACCATCCTCAAATCCACACACATCAAACACCCATCCTTACCACATCATAACAATCCCAAACAATTCAATATTACTCATTCATACATATGCTTAACCTAACTTTAATCATGCTTTAAGTTTCTTTAAATCAAAACCACTAAATTATCATTTCATTTCACCACCATTCCAAATCTCAACTCTAAACATAACAACAAGATACCATAACATCTTACTCATCAAAATCACTTTATAATATATATGAACCTAGGGTTTGAAAGTGGTATACCTTCCTTGGATTGGTGGGTGAAGCTAGGAAGCCTTAATAAGCTTGGAGTAGTCTTAAGAAAGCTTGGATCTTCAAGAAAACAAGAAAAAAACTCAAGTTAAAACTTGAAAACACTATTCATTGTCTTCTCCAATGATTAAATCAAGAAGCTAGAGAAAGAATTTGTGGCTTAAACTTATGATATAGCCATTACTAAGCATAAAGAAGGTTAGGGAATTTTCTTACCAATTAAGGATGCTTGGATCTTGATTTTTGAAAATTTAAGCTTTGAAAAATGCAAAAAGCCGTGAGCAAGATGAAGAACAATGCCTTGGCTGATTTTTTTGACTTTTGATGAAATGATTTGCTAGTTGGTTGGCTTGGTTTTGTTTTTTGATTTAGCAAATTACCACCTTGCCCTTGAATTTGTGTGGTCCTTAATCAACCACACCTCCCTTCTTCCCATGTCATGCTTACCTCATCCTCATGATGTCATCCTTCCTTCCTTGTCTTCTTTCTATTGGTGGGATGACATCATTCCTACTAATCCCTTTTGATTAACTTCCTAATCGTTTGCCTAATGACCGCTGATCTGTTATGCGGTTCGCTTAACTTTCGTTCTCGTTTATCGTTTGAAGGATCATACCCGGGATCTTATTACTTAGGTTCCCTTAACCTTTCTCAATACATTATATTCCTTTTTATGATCCTCTATTATAATCCTTTAATTTAAATCCTTTTTATCCTGTTACCTTATACTCAATTCTCTCCGTATCTTGTGGATTTCCGGGAAAAACCAAAGTGTTCGGAATTGGATTCTGACGATCTTTACATACACTTATATACTTCATAGAGTACTAATAATATCCCATAAGATCAATAACAGAACCCCTACATAGCGTGGCATGAAAAGTTTTCTCGTTCAGCAAAAACACTATTCCTAAGGGTTTCAAAATTTCTCAAAATTGGGGTCATTACAGTCTCCCCTCCTTAAAAGGATTCCGTCCCGGAATCAGATAGAAAACAAATGGGTATACTTTCTTAGCATTACACTTTCTAACTCTCGAGTCAATTTTCCCACATTGCTGTTCTACCACCAAACTCTGCCTAGTTTGATAATCCTTCTCCTAAGCACTTGTTCCTTTTCACTCTATAACCCTTCCTGGTTGCTCCATATAGGTTACGTCGGGTTGCATATCTATGCGCTCATATGCCTCTATTTATCTGGTATCTGAATTACACTTCCTTAACATTGATACATGAAACGCGTTATGACTAGCTACATGTTCTGGGTTAGGGCTAGCTCATATGCTAACTTCCCAAACGTCTGAATATATCCAAGGGTCCAACAAATTGTAGACTTAGCTTTCCTTTCTTTCCGAACCTCATCAATCCTTTCCAAGGGATACCTATATCATTACTAGGTCCCCTATTTCATAATCTTTATCCTTTCGTGTCAAATCAACATACTTATCATGTCCATCTTGGGCTACTACCAGCCGTCCTCTGATTAGATCTATCATATCCTTGGTCCTTTGGACTACTGCGGGTCCGAGCATCTTACGCTCTACAAATTCATCCTAACATAAGGGGGATCGACATTGTCTTCCCTCAAGGATCTCATAAGGTGACACCTCGATAATGACATATGATCTATTGTCGTGATAACTCAATCCGAATTAAGTGATCATTCCAAATTCTTTCAAGTCTATTGCACAGACTCTCATTATAGCTTTTATCATTAGAGCTTCTGCTTCTCAATACCCATTCTTTTCCAGTTCGTAATTGCTACTACCTTCCGTTCCTAATATTATACTGGTTATACTTTTGCTCGTTAGCGTTCTATAACCTTTTAATAACCACGTCAACCTTAGTATCACGAATGTGTTCCCATTCCGCATACTACCACCACTTTATTACTCCTTTTTCAGTTGTTTCTATTTTCCAAAATTTGATCAATCAAATAGAAGTAAAGGAATTTGTTGAGAGATCACTATGATCATGAACACTTGTTATATTGCATAGTTAGTACAGAAGGTGGC
The DNA here is from genome assembly GCF_009905375.1 of Apium graveolens. NCBI lineage: Eukaryota > Viridiplantae > Streptophyta > Magnoliopsida > Apiales > Apiaceae > Apium > Apium graveolens. Next base: position 110,018,191 of record NC_133653.1, read on the forward strand.
CAGCCTTTAGTACTTGACAAGCAATTAAACAATAGCTGGTATCCTACTCGGCTTCTATCACACAGATAGATAGTCATTCGGCAATACCTCCCCTTTTGGAAGGGTTGTCCTTCTCAGATTACATGAAATGAAAAGAAGAGAAAAGAACGAATTGAAGAGAATTGTATATTCATAAAAATTTTATTGCCATAAAATATCTGGCTTGGAACCTACCTCTGAATTATAGAGGTTTGTCATAGGAGAACAAAACATAAACGTATTTATATCAGTATCAAGTATTATAGCATCGTATTTCACGTGCCTAAATATTTTCTCTATCCCGTCCTCTGTAACACCGTTACTAGGATTCTATGCTCGCGTCGCAACCTTCCTCGTATAATAATACGGCTCTCTATTGATAAGAAAGAATAAATATTCAATAGGTAGATACTCTACTTAATTAGTCTATCAATGATAACTTATACACTACCACGACCCGATTAGTGGTACTCAATCTCAACACCCATTCCAATACAACTCTCATGGTTGTAATCAGCTCACTACTCGCAGAATCATTGCTGCCTTACTATGGTCCACCACTGACCCACTGTAGTCATTCCTTTTCCATGAAATCTTAATAACTAACCATACGGAGTCCATACATCTCGTATCTAATTCTCCTAAGGAGTTAACATAACCACCAATCACAATTTATGAAGAACACTCCAAACTCTGACGTACCTTCATGACATGAAGCAGATAAAAGTGCAGAAGAGTTTCAATCAAAGCAACGATAGCAGGTTAATACCATTCGTAATCATATGCCTTCAATAGAAGACTTAACTCAAAGGTTTGTTTAGTCCTTTTTGAAACATGGTCCTGGCTTATCTCAAGATAGGACCTCCTAAGATAGATAGCCCGTTCATGGCGATTACGCGAATTAAACCTTTACCAACTACTATTACGGTCGGGTATTGCACAGTCATCAAAAGGAAAGTCAATCTTCCAAACCATAATACAACCTTCACAACTTTAACCATCATCACTGTATTCCTCTCGCACGAGCGCCTATAATCATCCTCTTACCTTTAAAGTGTCGGCCACCTCTTTGGCCTTTCCTGATAGTAAAATTTCCTTACAGTCAATGTCACATTAACCACCTCCAAATAAATTTCTACCTTATTTCAATCACAGCTTATGTGAAAATGCTTCCTTAAAATCTGATGAGTAAAAAAAAAAAAATCACCATTTTTCCATAAGTTATTGCCTCAGTCTTTAGAGGTTAATCACTGTCATGACTGACTCTCAATCATAATTAGAACATCTTTTATCTTAAGTCCTAATTGCCCTGAATAATTTCGACCATTACTGGTTCGATCCATACTTTCTCGTGGTTTAACACGTGCCCCACTTGGCAACATTATAATTACGTCATATTTCCTTTATCAACATTTCTATTCTTGAAAATTTTGAATATTACCTTTCTCCTTGTAAAACCTCTAAGGTTATTCTTCAATCGTTCCTCCTGTATTCCCTAGATACAGGGCATATTAAAATACCATTTACTATTACTAGAATCATTGTCTATATACTTCTGAAAAATTTCTCCACTGATTCTTAAAGGTTGTTGCTACATTAACCCTTTCCAAATCATACTGTCAAAACTCATACTGTCCCTATTAAGGGTGAAATTCCAACCTTTATGCATTCCCCTAGGATTCATTTTAAGTTACCGATGTTCTATCCTTAATTCCACCTTTAAAAGGTACCTGCATCCTTCCATGGATAAATCAAGTCATATATCCCTGATAAGGGTGTCTTATTCAATCATTCCCACCTCGATAGTCTATACCTAACTTCATAATAGCATCCTTATTCAAATTGAGGTCAATCCATATGGCCTCCAAAAGATAACAATGGTCATCCACTTTTCTTTCTTGATTTGGTAATGATAACATGGATGTTCTGGAAGATATTGGTCATGTTCAACGTGAACTTCTTCTTAATAATTCCTTATTTACTTTTTGTTGTTTATCTCAACAGTCATCTCAATGTTGGGATATCTTTCATATCTGGCGTCTCCCTTTCTGGGTATCATGCCACCGGTCTTACACTTTACCTTCTTGAAGGTCACTTCCTTCACCCAATTTTCTTAATTTCTTACTTTCTTGTCTCCTCAGTCTATCCGCGTCTCATTATTTATCCTTCGAATTATCTCAAGGTTTCCTTGAATCCTCCCAACTTAAAGGGGATAAAATGTACATAACTCGTATGCCTTTATATTCCTTTCCACTTCAGTTTCTTTTTATTTTCCTTTCTCTTATCATTATTTCATGAACTAACACAACATAAGTATTGATTCCAAACATCCCGTCATTCTGGATTCGTGTCCTCAGAACGAATCTTGATAACTTTTACAACTTAGATTCATAATTCATCATACTCATCCACTTTTGTTCTAGCTCCAAAGCTTTTACACTATCTCCTTATCTTTGGGAATTACTTTCCCGAAAACAATTGACTGAACTTAAATCAGTTTATTCTAACCTCTGGCTCCGTGCCTTTCTTGGTCTTTCACCAGCGGGTGGTCTCTCTCTTAGGAGGGTAAGTGACAAAAACAGTCTTTTGTGGTTCGTCAATCATTCAGAATCTCAAATGATTCCTCTATTTCCTTTAGCCAGGCTCTTGCCTCGACTAGGTCAACCTGTTCCTTGGAACTCTGAGAGCTTAGAGACTTAAAGGTCATGAAAGAATTTCCCACCGCACTGTCTCCTCAGGGTGGTGGTTGGGGATAATAGTCTAAGTTCTCTTTAGACAGGTCCATGAATTGCCGTATAGGGGTACCATCTCGGGTCTTCTGTCCTTACTCGACTTTTGTTTCCTCAGTCTAAATATTTCTTCCTACTCCCCATAATTGGGGTCATCTTACAATTTAAAAAAATCTTCATTTTCCACTTTATTATATTCCGGGTTCTTTAAATTTTAATTGCAACCTCCCTGATTATTACGTTCCAGGTTTGCCCTTAATCTTTTTCCTTCTGGGGGCATATTACTTGGAAAATTTTGAGAATCTCCGGATATTTGTCTTACTTACTTTGCTTAAGTCTTCCCCTTCGTTTAGTCCTTGCACGATTGTAAATCATGAATTCTTAAGTTCGATAAACTTCATGACACTCTCTTAAGTGTTAATAGAGCAATTAACAATGTGATTTATCACAAACAAACTGACCTGAACTGAAATTAACGAATATATACATAACCATTTGTTCGAGGGTACAACAACTGAACATATTACAGAGGGTTACATCATTCGAACTTATCGCTCCTATCCCAAAAGTACTACCGTAGATAGTCATCTCATCATTATAACTAATCATTCATCACTTAGGCTAATCCTCCAAAAGCGGTGCTACATGAAACCCTTGTTTGATTGCTCTGGCTCTACACACTACCATGGATTAAGAGATGCGAGCACGCACGACATCCCTAACCTGCTCCATCACAGAGGTGATGAGGTCTAAGATAGTCGCAAGTAGAGCCGGATCGACCTGACCCTCAAGATGGCCTCTAGCTGTAACACGGGTGGTAGCCTCAATCCTTTCCATGCTATACGCTAATCCTGCCGGAAGTATCCCGCCCTCAATCCTTGGTGCAGTAAGTCGATCCAACAGATCACTCCTAACATTACGGGCCTCAGACAGGCCACCCAAAGTCATATAATAATTGGCGATAAGAGAAGCCTGAGTGGTAGCATCTAGCAGTCCATGGGGTGCGGGTGGTGCAGACCCAGGAGATCCAAAGGGATAACCAAGCACGGTATCAGGTGACAATGGTTCAGGGGATAAAGGTGGCATTTCCTCAGTATGTGCTGGGCTCTGTACAGGGGATGGGACAGGAATTGGTGGAACCTCATGGATGTCTACAGGAGCCTCTGGAAGAGGGTCTGATACTGGTATAATTGGGGTCGTGGAAGGCCCCACTCCTTCTGCCCTCATTAACCTTTGTGCCCTTGGTAACTCTTCATCCTCTACGGCCACCCTCGCGGCCATTCTTGCTCTGGTAGTCGCCCTGACTATGGTCATCAGTTCCTCAGCGGTCCTCTCTTCATTCTCATCAGGATCCTCCATGAGATCCTCCTCAGCCACAATCCTTTCCGGAATAACATCCTCAACCGCAACATTCTCTATCTGAACCTCATCCGGTCCCTCATTAGGGTACTCCATCGGATTCACAATTTGATCTCCAACTTGTAATAAAACATCCTCATGTTGATGCTCCTGAACCTCAAGGTTCGGTGCTCCGCTGCCCTATACGAGAACGAACTACGTTACTATCACGATACTTATAAGGGTTCCCGTAAGGGTTTTATATGTCAGTGCTACATTAGGTAGCCCGACTATGAACTTGGCAAGAGTTCTTATTATCTTAGTGAACTTATTATCTTAACGTCCCATCATCTCTGAGGTTTATAACGCTTAGCTCTGATACCATTTCTGTAACACCCCCAGATCCGGGGTCGGGGATCCGGGTCGTCACGAGTTCCACTTCCCTTAACAACACCCAATCTCATTAAACAATCAACTACTCTTTACTGTGACCCCGCAATATACACACACACCACAAGTTATAGTCTCAGAGATGAATATCAAAAAAATAATCACAAGTCGTTTTATTCCACAATTAAGTCAATACACTTAAAAGGTTTCTGATTAAATTTACATTTCTTTGCCATTATTACAATTCATAATATACATAAGTCTAGTACATTACTAGTGAAAACTTCGCCTATTGGTAATTTCTACCTCAGCTACAGCGGCCTGAACGCTTCCGGAAAGCTGCGGAACGTTTCCTATCCGCTTGCGAATTGGAGCTTGGTCCTGTTCATCTTATCTATCTGATGTTGTGTGATGAAGAAGAAAGCAAGGGTGAGCAGCAAGCCCACCAAACATAATATGTATAATGATTAACAATATATGAGCCTACTCATAATACTCATGAAAGTCTTGGTCAAAAGAAATGAACCAAGTTTGATATCTTAATGCGATGAAGTCGCAAAATATTCAGTATATATACATATATACTTTTCAAAATATTGGAAGTCCTCTTCCATGCATAATACCACAGAATTCCAGTGTATAACTGTATAAAAATATCGTTGCAAGGTGATCTCATATATCTAACCTTGTCTCAACGTTTTTCTGAAAATCTTTGTCATGCATAAGATAATCATTTACTAGATATAAGTTTAAAAGATGAAGTTACAAATACTCCAATATACTTATATCTTTTCCAAATACTACTTGAACTACCACCATTCAAGTTATAATTAGTTTCCAAAGTTCATCACATAGACGAGACTACAAGATAATACTTGAATAGATTCAACCTTTAAAATATCATCAAAATAAAATGAAGTTATGAGATACTTCATTTGATGCAAACATTATTTTGAAAACTTGACCCTGCCAACACTCAACAATCGCCCAACCGTAGCCTTTCTATCGAAGTGCTTTGGGTAGTGTTGCAGAAATATCCAATTGGATGATGAACTCATTACGGGAGTTTGCCGCGCCAGGAAGACCACTTACGATGATCAGTCGTAGTAGTGCAACCCCACCATTTTCTACATGTAGAGGAGAACCTGTCGGATTTACTTGTCAACCGAACACTGAACTCCTAAGGAATGGACCGCCTTAGCGGAACTTCCAGGCCATTTGGGCCAATATAATAAGGGCTGGGCCGGCGCTACTCGACCACTTACGCCACTCCTAGTTCAGATGAAATCCATGACTCTGAAACGTAAAGCTCGTTTCCCCCTTTCCCCAAGTAGAAACTTGTTGATACGGCTCCACCAAGAAGTCGTACCTAGTTGGAAAGGAAAACTCACCGATATTTCCCAGGCGATGCCTGTTAATGGATTAACTTGTTCCAAGAATTTTACTTCCCGAGTATTGGGTAAGTAATCAAAAACTCTTTTACCAAGACAGCAACCTTGTTGCGAATATAAAACACACCACCGAGCCGGATCCCCCAGGTTTTGAGCGAGTATTTAAATCCCCTTTTTAAAAGGAAGATCTTAAATATAAAAATAGTTTTGGGATCCGCTCTAACTTTTGAAAATCATTTTAAAGACTCGAAAACACTTTAAAGAGTGTTTGGAGTAAAACTGATTTAATGAAGTAAATCAGTCCCCAGAATATTTAGAAAATGTCTGAATATTATTATATAAATAATATTCCCATAAAAATAATCTTTATAAAATAATTGAAGTAGAAGTATTAAAACTTATACTTGAAATGAATAGCAAATAATCAAAGATATACTTATACGAAAGTAATATCTTTATTTGAATAATCAAAATAAGTTTGATTATCGACACCTTATTCTTTAATAAAATAAAGAATATATCTTAGCAAATAATCGGAGTCATAGATCCTCAAATGAATATTCAAATAATATTCAATAAATAAAATAAGCTGAGTCATAATACCTCGAATGAATATTATAAATAATATTCATTAAATAAAATAAAGGAGTCATACGCCTTCGAATAATATTTGAAATAATATTCAATAATAAAATAAAGTTAAAGTTATCGAATAAACCTTATTCGATTAATAGTTTTAAAAAAACTATATCCATATATATATATATAAATAATTATATATATATATATATAATATACTCGGGAACATCGACTCCGTTTAGAAATATGTTCACCTTTTACCCCCTATACTAAGGGTATACGCAACTACTTGCTTATTTCTAGCATAGGTATTATGCACTATAAGCATTGAAATCAACAGATAGATAACCAGATTACGAAACAGACATGCATATATACCATATTAGCATGCTCCAATATATCGCAAAATTTGCTAATAACAATCATGCAATATCACAAGATAATGCATATACATATATTACATCACCGCAACAGTATAACGGGTAGAAAACTTGCCTGAGCGCTCCCGGATAGGCTTAAGCTTAGAGTGGGTCCGATAACCTATGAACAACAACATAAGTCGGAATTAAACCCCGGTCGCTTAAGAAACTAGACTTTAACCATTTAGAGTCCTAACGTTCGCTTTCGCGCTTAACGATTTACTTAATTCGCTCGAGTACCCTCGGCTCCACCATTTTTAATAAATTGACCTTTACGAGTTTTAACGCGATTCCTTCGCGAATGACTTACCAACTGCCTAACACACTTACCATAAATGTTTCACACATTAATTAATCCTTTTTGGTCTTTAACCTACATTCCAAAGTAAGGCGAGGGAAAAAGTTTCGCTCGTGAAACGCCGTTACTTGAAACGGTCGTTTCTCCTAAACCGTAAATCGGAATCGGTACGAACTACATATCAAAACGAAGCTCGTAACATGAGCTATCTAAACATGGCAGTGGTTCACAATTTAGCAGGGGGTTCTCGGGTCCTAATGCTATGCACAAAGACAGTCCAAAGAAAATCGGACGTTACGACGGCTATGTTTACGCGATTTCCCATTTTTAAAACTACCCACAATCATCACAAACCATCCTCAAATCCACACACATCAAACACCCCATCCTTACCACATCATAACAATCCCAAACAATTCAATATTACTCATTCATAACATATGCTTAACCTAACTTTAATCATGCTTTAAGTTTCTTTAAATCAAAACCACTAAATTATCATTTCATTTCACCACCATTCCAAATCTCAACTCTAAACATAACAACAAGATACCATAAACATCTTACTCATCAAAATCACTTTATAATATATATGAACCTAGGGTTTGAAAGTGGTATACCTTCCTTGGATTGGTGGGTGAAGCTAGGAAGCCCTTAATAAGCTTGGAGTAGTCTTAAGAAAGCTTGGATCTTCAAGAAAACAAGAAAAAAACTCAAGTTAAAACTTGAAAACACTATTCATTGTCTTCTCCAATGATTAAATCAAGAAGCTAGAGAAAGAATTTGTGGCTTAAACTTATGATATAGCCATTACTAAGCATAAAGAAGGTTAGGGAATTTTCTTACCAATTAAGGATGCTTGGATCTTGATTTTTGAAAATTTAAGCTTTGAAAAATGCAAAAAGCCGTGAGCAAGATGAAGAACAATGCCTTGGCTGATTTTTTTGACTTTTGATGAAATGATTTGCTAGTTGGTTGGCTTGGTTTTGTTTTTTGATTTAGCAAATTACCACCTTGCCCTTGAATTTGTGTGGTCCTTAATCAACCACACCTCCCTTCTTCCCATGTCATGCTTACCTCATCCTCATGATGTCATCCTCCTTCCTTGTCTTCTTTCTATTGGTGGGATGACATCATTCCTACTAATCCCTTTTGATTAACTTCCTAATCGTTTGCCTAATGACCGCTGATCTGTTATGCGGTTCGCTTAACTTTCGTTCTCGTTTATCGTTTGAAGGATCATACCCGGGATCTTATTACTTAGGTTCCCTTAACCTTTCTCAATACATTATATTCCTTTTTATGATCCTCTATTATAATCCTTTAATTTAAATCCTTTTTATCCTGTTACCTTATACTCAATTCTCTCCGTATCTTGTGGATTTCCGGGGAAAAACCAAAGTGTTCGGAATTGGATTCTGACGATCTTTACATACACTTATATACTTCATAAGAGTACTAATAATATCCCATAAGATCAATAACAGAACCCCTACATAGCGTGGCATGAAAGTTTTCTCAGTTCAGCAAAAACACTATTCCTAAGGGTTTCAAAATTTCTCAAAAATTGGGGTCATTACAGTCTCCCCTCCTTAAAAGGATTCCGTCCCGGAATCAGATAGAAAACAAATGGGTATACTTTCTTAGCATTACACTTTCTAACTCTCGAGTCAATTTTCCCACATTGCTGTTCTACCACCAAACTCTGCCTAGTTTGATAATCCTTCTCCTAAGCACTTGTTCCTTTTCACTCTATAACCCTTCCTGGTTGCTCCATATAGGTTACGTCGGGTTGCATATCTATGCGCTCATATGCCTCTATTTATCTGGTATCTGAATTACACTTCCTTAACATTGATACATGAAACGCGTTATGACTAGCTACATGTTCTGGGTTAGGGCTAGCTCATATGCTAACTTCCCAAACGTCTTGAATATATCCAAGGGTCCAACAAATTGTAGACTTAGCTTTCCTTTCTTTCCGAACCTCATCAATCCTTTCCAAGGGATACCTATATCATTACTAGGTCCCCTATTTCATAATCTTTATCCTTTCGTGTCAAAATCAACATACTTATCATGTCCATCTTGGGCTACTACCAGCCGTCCTCTGATTAGATCTATCATATCCTTGGTCCTTTGGACTACTGCGGGTCCGAGCATCTTACGCTCTACAAATTCATCCTAACATAAGGGGGATCGACATTGTCTTCCCTCAAGGATCTCATAAGGTGACACCTCGATAATGACATATGATCTATTGTCGTGATAACTCAATCCGAATTAAGTGATCATTCCAAATTCTTTCAAGTCTATTGCACAGACTCTCATTATAGCTTTTATCATTAGAGCTTCTGCTTCTCAATACCCATTCTTTTCCAGTTCGTAATTGCTACTACCTTCCGTTCCTAATATTATACTGGTTATACTTTTGCTCGTTAGCGTTCTATAACCTTTTAATAACCACGTCAACCTTAGTATCACGAATGTGTTCCCATTCCGCATACTACCACCACTTTATACTCCTTTTTCAGTTGTTTCTATTTTCCAAAATTTGATCAATCAAATAGAAGTAAAGGAATTTGTTGAGAGATCACTATGATCATGAACACTTGTTATATTGCATAGTTAGTACAGAAGGTGGCCAGCCTTTAGTACTTGACAAGCAATTAAACAATAGCTGGTATCCTACTCGGCTTCTATCACACAGATAGATAGTCATTCGGCAATACCTCCCCTTTTGGAAGGGTTGTCCTTCTCAGATTACATGAAATGAAAAGAAGAGAAAAGAACGAATTGAAGAGAATTGTATATTCATAAAATTTTATTGCCATAAAATATCTGGCTTGGAACCTACCTCTGAATTATAGAGGTTGTCATAGGAGAACAAAACATAAACGTATTTATATCAGTATCAAGTATTATAGCATCGTATTTCACGTGCCTAAATATTTTCTCTATCCCGTCCTCTGTAACACCGTTACTAGGATTCTATGCTCGCGTCGCACCTTCCTCGTATAATAATACGGCTCTCTATTGATAAGAAAGAATAAATATTCAATAGGTAGATACTCTACTTAATTAGTCTATCAAATGATAACTTATACACTACCACGACCCGATTAGTGGTACTCAATCTCAACACCCATTCCAATACAACTCTCATGTTTGTAATCAGCTCACTACTCGCAGAATCATTGCTGCCTTACTATGGTCCACCACTGACCCACTGTAGTCATTCCTTTTCATGAAATCTTAATAACTAACCATACGGAGTCCATACATCTCGTAATCTAATTCTCCTAAGGAGTTAACATAACCACCAATCACAATTTATGAAGAACACTCCAAACTCTGACGTACCTTCATGACATGAAGCAGATAAAAGTGCAGAAGAGTTTCAATCAAAGCAACGATAGCAGGTTAATACCATTCGTATCATATGCCTTCAATAGAAGACTTAACTCAAAGGTTTGTTTAGTCCTTTTTGAAACATGGTCCTGGCTTATCTCAAGATAGGACCTCCTAAGATAGATAGCCCGTTCATGGCGATTACGCGAATTAAACCTTTACCAACTACTATTACGGTCGGGTATTGCACAGTCATCAAAAGGAAAGTCAATCTTCCAAACCATAATACAACCTTCACAACTTTAACCATCATCACTGTATTCCTCTCGCACGAGCGCCTATAATCATCCTCTTACCTTTAAAGTGTCGGCCACCTCTTTGGCCTTTCCTGATAGTAAAATTTCCTTACAGTCAATGTCACATTAACCACCTCCAAATAAATTTCTACCTTATTTCAATCACAGCTTATGTGAAAATGCTTCCTTAAAATCTGATGAGTAAAAAAAAAATCACCATTTTTCCATAAGTTATTGCCTCAGTCTTTAGAGGTTAATCACTGTCATGACTGACTCTCAATCATAATTAGAACATCTTTTATCTTAAGTCCTAATTGCCCTGAATAATTTCGACCATTACTGGTTCGATCCATACTTTCTCGTGGTTTAACACGTGCCCCACTTGGCAACATTATAATTACGTCATATTTCCTTTATCAACATTTCTATTCTTGAAAATTTTGAATATTACCTTTCTCCTTGTAAAACCTCTAAGGTTATTCTTCAATCGTTCCTCCTGTATTCCCTAGATACAGGGCATATTAAAATACCATTTACTATTACTAGAATCATTGTCTATATACTTCTGAAAAATTTCTCCACTGATTCTTAAAGGTTGTTGCTACATTAACCCTTTCCAAATCATACTGTCAAAACTCATACTGTCCCTATTAAGGGTGAAATTCCAACCTTTATGCATTCCCCTAGGATTCATTTTAAGTTACCGATGTTCTATCCTTAATTCCACCTTTAAAAGGTACCTGCATCCTTCCATGGATAAATCAAGTCATATATCCCTGATAAGGGTGTCTTATTCAATCATTCCCACCTCGATAGTCTATACCTAACTTCATAATAGCATCCTTATTCAAATTGAGGTCAATCCATATGGCCTCCAAAAGATAACAATGGTCATCCACTTTTCTTTCTTGATTTGGTAATGATAACATGGATGTTCTGGAAGATATTGGTCATGTTCAACGTGAACTTCTTCTTAATAATTCCTTATTTACTTTTTGTTGTTTATCTCAACAGTCATCTCAATGTTGGGATATCTTTCATATCTGGCGTCTCCCTTTCTGGGTATCATGCCACCGGTCTTACACTTTACCTTCTTGAAGGTCACTTCCTTCACCCAATTTTCTTAATTTCTTACTTTCTTGTCTCCTCAGTCTATCCGCGTCTCATTATTTATCCTTCGAATTATCTCAAGGTTTCCTTGAATCCTCCCAACTTAAAGGGGATAAAATGTACATAACTCGTATGCCTTTATATTCCTTTCCACTTCAGTTTCTTTTTATTTTCCTTTCTCTTATCATTATTTCATGAACTAACACAACATAAGTATTGATTCCAAACATCCCGTCATTCTGGATTCGTGTCCTCAGAACGAATCTTGATAACTTTTACAACTTAGATTCATAATTCATCATACTCATCCACTTTTGTTCTAGCTCCAAAGCTTTTACACTATCTCCTTATCTTTGGGAATTACTTTCCCGAAAACAATTGACTGAACTTAAATCAGTTTATTCTAACCTCTGGCTCCGTGCCTTTCTTGGTCTTTCACCAGCGGGTGGTCTCTCTCTTAGGAGGGTAAGTGACAAAAACAGTCTTTTGTGGTTCGTCAATCATTCAGAATCTCAAATGATTCCTCTATTTCCTTTAGCCAGGCTCTTGCCTCGACTAGGTCAACCTGTTCCTTGGAACTCTGAGAGCTTAGAGACTTAAAGGTCATGAAAGAATTTCCCACCGCACTGTCTCCTCAGGGTGGTGGTTGGGGATAATAGTCTAAGTTCTCTTTAGACAGGTCCATGAATTGCCGTATAGGGGTACCATCTCGGGTCTTCTGTCCTTACTCGACTTTTGTTTCCTCAGTCTAAATATTTCTTCCTACTCCCCATAATTGGGGTCATCTTACAATTTAAAAAATCTTCATTTTCCACTTTATTATATTCCGGGTTCTTTAAATTTTAATTGCAACCTCCCTGATTATTACGTTCCAGGTTTGCCCTTAATCTTTTTCCTTCTGGGGGCATATTACTTGGAAAATTTTGAGAATCTCCGGATATTTGTCTTACTTACTTTGCTTAAGTCTTCCCCTTCGTTTAGTCCTTGCACGATTGTAAATCATGAATTCTTAAGTTCGATAAACTTCATGACACTCTCTTAAGTGTTAATAGAGCAATTAACAATGTGATTTATCACAAACAAACTGACCTGAACTGAAATTAACGAATATATACATAACCATTTGTTCGAGGGTACAACAACTGAACATATTACAGAGGGTTACATCATTCGAACTTATCGCTCCTATCCCAAAAGTACTACCGTAGATAGTCATCTCATCATTATAACTAATCATTCATCACTTAGGCTAATCCTCCAAAAGCGGTGCTACATGAAACCCTTGTTTGATTGCTCTGGCTCTACACACTACCATGGATTAAGAGATGCGAGCACGCACGACATCCCTAACCTGCTCCATCACAGAGGTGATGAGGTCTAAGATAGTCGCAAGTAGAGCCGGATCGACCTGACCCTCAAGATGGCCTCTAGCTGTAACACGGGTGGTAGCCTCAATCCTTTCCATGCTATACGCTAATCCTGCCGGAAGTATCCCGCCCTCAATCCTTGGTGCAGTAAGTCGATCCAACAGATCACTCCTAACATTACGGGCCTCAGACAGGCCACCCAAAGTCATATAATAATTGGCGATAAGAGAAGCCTGAGTGGTAGCATCTAGCAGTCCATGGGGTGCGGGTGGTGCAGACCCAGGAGATCCAAAGGGATAACCAAGCACGGTATCAGGTGACAATGGTTCAGGGGATAAAGGTGGCATTTCCTCAGTATGTGCTGGGCTCTGTACAGGGGATGGGACAGGAATTGGTGGAACCTCATGGATGTCTACAGGAGCCTCTGGAAGAGGGTCTGATACTGGTATAATTGGGGTCGTGGAAGGCCCCACTCCTTCTGCCCTCATTAACCTTTGTGCCCTTGGTAACTCTTCATCCTCTACGGCCACCCTCGCGGCCATTCTTGCTCTGGTAGTCGCCCTGACTATGGTCATCAGTTCCTCAGCGGTCCTCTCTTCATTCTCATCAGGATCCTCCATGAGATCCTCCTCAGCCACAATCCTTTCCGGAATAACATCCTCAACCGCAACATTCTCTATCTGAACCTCATCCGGTCCCTCATTAGGGTACTCCATCGGATTCACAATTTGATCTCCAACTTGTAATAAAACATCCTCATGTTGATGCTCCTGAACCTCAAGGTTCGGTGCTCCGCTGCCCTATACGAGAACGAACTACGTTACTATCACGATACTTATAAGGGTTCCCGTAAGGGTTTTATATGTCAGTGCTACATTAGGTAGCCCGACTATGAACTTGGCAAGAGTTCTTATTATCTTAGTGAACTTATTATCTTAACGTCCCATCATCTCTGAGGTTTATAACGCTTAGCTCTGATACCATTTCTGTAACACCCCCAGATCCGGGGTCGGGGATCCGGGTCGTCACGAGTTCCACTTCCCTTAACAACACCCAATCTCATTAAACAATCAACTACTCTTTACTGTGACCCCGCAATATACACACACACCACAAGTTATAGTCTCAGAGATGAATATCAAAAAAATAATCACAAGTCGTTTTATTCCACAATTAAGTCAATACACCTTAAAAAGGTTTCTGATTAAATTTACATTTCTTTGCCATTATTACAATTCATAATATACATAAGTCTAGTACATTACTAGTTGAAAACTTCGCCTATTGGTAATTTCTACCTCAGCTACAGCGGCCTGAACGCTTCCGGAAAGCTGCGGAACGTTTCCTATCCGCTTGCGAATTGGGAGCTTGGTCCTGTTCATCTTATCTATCTGATGTTGTGTGATGAAAGAAGAAAGCAAGGGTGAGCAGCAAGCCCACCAACATAATATGTATAATGATTTACAATATATGAGCCTACTCATAATACTCATGAAAGTCTTGGTCAAAAGAAATGAACCAAGTTTGATATCTTAATGCGATGAAGTCGCAAAATATTCAGTATATATACATATATACTTTTCAAAATATTGGAAGTCCTCTTCCATGCATAATACACACAGAATTCCAGTGTATAACTGTATAAAAATATCGTTGCAAGGTGATCTCATATATCTAACCTTGTCTCAACGTTTTTCTGAAAATCTTTGTCATGCATAAGATAATCATTTACTAGATATAAGTTTAAAAGATGAAGTTACAAAATACTCCAATATACTTATATCTTTTTCCAAATACTACTTGAACTACCACCATTCAAGTTATAATTAGTTTCCAAAGTTCATCACATAGACGAGACTACAAGATAATACTTGAATAGATTCAACCTTTAAAATATCATCAAAATAAAATGAAGTTATGAGATACTTCATTTGATGCAAACATTATTTTGAAAACTTGACCCTGCCAACACTCAACAATCGCCCAACCGTAGCCTTTCTATCGAAGTGCTTTGGGTAGTGTTGCAGAAATATCCAATTGGATGATGAACTCATTACGGGAGTTTGCCGCGCCAGGAAGACCACTTACGATGATCAGTCGTAGTAGTGCAACCCCACCATTTTCTACATGTAGAGGAGAACCTGTCGGATTTACTTGTCAACCGAACACTGAACTCCTAAGGAATGGACCGCCTTAGCGGAACTTCCAGGCCATTTGGGCCAATATAATAAGGCTGGGCCGGCGCTACTCGACCACTTACGCCACTCCTAGTTCAGATGAAATCCATGACTCTGAAACGTAAAGCTCGTTTCCCCCCTTTCCCCAAGTAGAAACTTGTTGATACGGCTCCACCAAGAAGTCGTACCTAGTTGGAAAGGAAAACTCACCGATATTTCCCAGGCGATGCCTGTTAATGGATTAACTTGTTCCAAGAATTTTACTTCCCGAGTATTGGGTAAGTAATCAAAAACTCTTTTACCAAGACAGCAACCTTGTTGCGAATATAAAACACACCACCGAGCCGGATCCCCCAGGTTTTGAGCGAGTATTTAAATCCCCTTTTTAAAAGGAAGATCTTAAATATAAAATAGTTTTGGGATCCGCTCTAACTTTTGAAAATCATTTTAAAGACTCGAAAACACTTTAAAGAGTGTTTGGAGTAAAACTGATTTAATGAAGTAAATCAGTCCCCAGAATATTTAGAAAATGTCTGAATATTATTATATAAATAATATTCCCATAAAAATAATCTTTATAAAATAATTGAAGTAGAAGTATTAAAACTTATACTTGAAATGAATAGCAAATAATCAAAGATATACTTATACGAAAGTAATATCTTTATTTGAATAATCAAAAATAAGTTTGATTATCGACACCTTATTCTTTAATAAAATAAAGAATATATCTTAGCAAATAATCGGAGTCATAGATCCTCAAATGAATATTCAAATAATATTCAATAAATAAAATAAGCTGAGTCATAATACCTCGAATGAATATTATAAATAATATTCATTAAATAAAATAAGGAGTCATACGCCTTCGAATAATATTTGAAATAATATTCAATAATAAAATAAAGTTAAAGTTATCGAATAAACCTTATTCGATTAATAGTTTTAAAAAAACTATATCCATATATATATATAAATAATTATATATATATATATATAATATACTCGGGAACATCGACTCCCGGTTTAGAAATATGTTCACCTTTTACCCCCTATACTAAGGGTATACGCAACTACTTGCTTATTTCTAGCATAGGTATTATGCACTATAAGCATTGAAATCAACAGATAGATAACCAGATTACGAAACAGACATGCATATATACCATATTAGCATGCTCCAATATATCGCAAAATTTGCTAATAACAATCATGCAATATCACAAGATAATGCATATACATATATTACATCACAGCAACAGTATAACGGGTAGAAAACTTGCCTGAGCGCTCCCGGATAGGCTTAAGCTTAGAGTGGGTCCGATAACCTATGAACAACAACATAAGTCGGAATTAAACCCCGGTCGCTTAAGAAACTAGACTTTAACCATTTAGAGTCCTAACGTTCGCTTTCGCGCTTAACGATTTACTTAATTCGCTCGAGTACCCTCGGCTCCACCATTTTTAATAAATTGACCTTTACGAGTTTTAACGCGATTCCTTCGCGAATGACTTACCAACTGCCTAACACACTTACCATAAATGTTTCACACATTAATTAATCCTTTTTGGTCTTTAACCTACATTCCAAAGTAAGGCGAGGGAAAAAGTTTCGCTCGTGAAACGCCGTTACTTGAAACGGTCGTTTCTCCTAAACCGTAAATCGGAATCGGACGAACTACATATCAAAACGAAGCTCGTAACATGAGCTATCTAAACATGGCAGTGGTCACAATTTAGCAGGGGGTTCTCGGGTCCTAATGCTATGCACAAAGACAGTCCAAAGAAAATCGGACGTTACGACGGCTATGTTTACGCGATTTCCCATTTTTAAAACTACCCACAATCATCACAAACCATCCTCAAATCCACACACATCAAACACCCATCCTTACCACATCATAACAATCCCAAACAATTCAATATTACTCATTCATACATATGCTTAACCTAACTTTAATCATGCTTTAAGTTTCTTTAAATCAAAACCACTAAATTATCATTTCATTTCACCACCATTCCAAATCTCAACTCTAAACATAACAACAAGATACCATAACATCTTACTCATCAAAATCACTTTATAATATATATGAACCTAGGGTTTGAAAGTGGTATACCTTCCTTGGATTGGTGGGTGAAGCTAGGAAGCCTTAATAAGCTTGGAGTAGTCTTAAGAAAGCTTGGATCTTCAAGAAAACAAGAAAAAAAACTCAAGTTAAAACTTGAAAACACTATTCATTGTCTTCTCCAATGATTAAATCAAGAAGCTAGAGAAAGAATTTGTGGCTTAAACTTATGATATAGCCATTACTAAGCATAAAGAAGGTTAGGGAATTTTCTTACCAATTAAGGATGCTTGGATCTTGATTTTTGAAAATTTAAGCTTTGAAAAATGCAAAAAGCCGTGAGCAAGATGAAGAACAATGCCTTGGCTGATTTTTTTTGACTTTTGATGAAATGATTTGCTAGTTGGTTGGCTTGGTTTTGTTTTTTGATTTAGCAAATTACCACCTTGCCCTTGAATTTGTGTGGTCCTTAATCAACCACACCTCCCTTCTTCCCATGTCATGCTTACCTCATCCTCATGATGTCATCCTTCCTTCCTTGTCTTCTTTCTATTGGTGGGATGACATCATTCCTACTAATCCCTTTTGATTAACTTCCTAATCGTTTGCCTAATGACCGCTGATCTGTTATGCGGTTCGCTTAACTTTCGTTCTCGTTTATCGTTTGAAGGATCATACCCGGGATCTTATTACTTAGGTTCCCTTAACCTTTCTCAATACATTATATTCCTTTTTATGATCCTCTATTATAATCCTTTAATTTAAATCCTTTTTATCCTGTTACCTTATACTCAATTCTCTCCGTATCTTGTGGATTTCCGGGAAAAACCAAAGTGTTCGGAATTGGATTCTGACGATCTTTACATACACTTATATACTTCATAGAGTACTAATAATATCCCATAAGATCAATAACAGAACCCCTACATAGCGTGGCATGAAAAGTTTTTCTCGTTCAGCAAAAAACACTATTCCTAAGGGTTTCAAAATTTCTCAAAAATTGGGGTCATTACAACCTGAACCCTTAAAATCGTCAAATTCTACTCAAAAAAAGCTTTTTCAGCGAAATCAGCGATCAGCCGCGCCCTGAGCGGTCGCTCAGCTCTCCTGAGCGGGCGCTCAGCTCCTGAGCGGGCGCTCTGGGAAAATATTCTGATGAATCTTGTTTTGGCCATAACTTGAGTTCTACTCGTCAGAATTAGGCGATTCAACTGCCCACACGAAACTAACGAGATTCTCTACAACTTGACAATGGCATTGGCTTCCAATTCTGATCACTTTTCATCATATTTCCTTTAAAAGCTATTTTCTGCATTTAACTGATACCTGAAATGCAATAACACAAAAACACATCAAAATACCAACAACTTGAGTCCAAAACACCAATTTAAGCTTGTAATAAAGCGTTTCAAGTGGATATAAAATCCATTTATCACACCAAAAAAACTTTAATTGATGCTTGTCCTCAAGCATAAACAGACTCAAAACTAGAAAACAAACCTAATGCATGAATGCAATTATGTGAATGCAACTAAATGATAATGCAATCGATCCCCTCAGAATAACCATAACCAAATGAATAAACCAATGCCTCTAAGAATGCAATAACTTGAAACAGAGTTCGAATAAATCCCACAAACTAACTCACAAACCAGAAACGTGCGTGTGTGGATGCTTAACAGATATACTCTCGATACTAGATCAATAACCATAACTTATCTATCATCGAAACAATCAAAAGTTTATAAACAGAATAGACAATAAACGCATTATGACTCACAACACCTCCTTTCTACTAGAGTTATACAAGGATTCACACTATTATTGAACACATAGCAAAGATGCTTATTTGACCGTGCAGTGAATGAGGTCCCAAAAGACTTATGCAATAATACCCATGTAGCGAGCGTTAGGTTAGTGGGTCCCAGACTATAAAAGCCTTAGGTCACTAGGCATAAAGTCCCCTAGAACTTAATAACTCGAGTATTAAAGAGCTCACTCTTGATCAATTATGCATAAATACATACTTTTTTTCTTTCTTTTTTTTCTTTTTTTTTTCTTTTTTTTTCAATAAATCTGAATGAGTGCGTTTCGCTCCATCTCATTCAACCCTAGACTACTCATAAAAATATGAGCCAGCTACTAGCCGTTTGACACCTAGCCTTACAACAACTAGCAATAAAATCCAAGTTTTTTTCCAGATAAAAAGAATCAGTGTTTTTACGTCACTATGAGAATATCACAAATTCTAAATATAACCAAGTGATTAAATCTCAACAACAAACAAGTATGATCATGATCTAGATCAAAAGCAACCCTATAAGACTTTGTGATAATATTTGTTTCTGGCATGCAAATCAATTAATTAGGACTTAAACGTCCCTCTATTCTTCGTCACTACACTGAAATCAACATCAACTTATCAAATATCATAGTTCATCTTAAGTGATCATGCTAAATATGCATGCAAATACAACTATATGAAATCACATAAAAACAAACAAATATATCCTAAATGAACAAATCATGCAAAAATATGAATGAACTATAACTAAACATGCAACATGAATCTATATGAATCTATATGGACACACACTACTAATCCTTACATTATCACCCCCAAACTTAAAATTTTCAATGTCCTCATTGAAGGAAATAATAAGGATTTCAGGCATACCTAATTAGCGGGAGATTCACCCTCGTCGGGTGGAGGATCAGGTGGCCAATCAACCTCGCCACTAGTGTCTCGGAAAATAGTACCGAAAGCGTGTGTCAAATCTTTAGCAAAATGATGGTGAATGTCGTGCATGGCCTCCATATGCCTAATTACTCGCCTGTACTGCTCATCACCAACACCAGTCCTATCAACTACCTGCTGCATATGAGAAGAACCCTCTATAGGCACTGGAGGATCCGTTCGGCTACCCTCTACATCATCAAAGATATATCCCAACCCCTTGTCAGGGGGTGCACCTAAGAATGAATAACTCAAGTGATCTGGTAGTGGGTGAAGCTCAAGTGTGGAAACATCTTCAATAGATGGCTCGAGACGGTCTTGAGAAAATTTCATCTCTGCTAACCCAAAAGAATCGAATGGCATATCTAACTTCCTCTTCCACGGAGGTGCATTCAAAACATGCAGTGGCTCTACTTTAAAACACTCCTCTTTAGTTGTGGGTAACTTTATTTCCTTGAACACATTAAAAGTGACCTTTTGATCGTAAACCTTCATCGAAAGCTCTCCTTTTTGCACATCGATCATAGTTCGGCCTGTAGCCAAGAATGGTCTTCCCAAGATAATGGGAATCTTCTTATCTTCCTCGAAATCAAGAATTACAAAGTCAGCAGGGAAGAAGAGTTTATCCACCTTGACCAAAACATCCTCCACTATACCTCGTGGATAAGCGATGGAACGGTCAGCTAGTTACAATGACATGTATGTTGGTTTTGGATCAGGCAGACCAAGCTTCTTGAAGATAGATAAGGGCATCAGATTGATGCTAGCTCCTAAATCACATAAACACTTGTCGAACGACAAGTTTCCGATGGTGCAAGGAATAGTGAAGCTCCCAGGATCTTTAAGCTTCAGAGGCAACTTCTGTTGCAACACAGCACTGCATTCCTCTGTGAGAGTGTAATAACCCCAATTTTTGGAAATTTTGAAACCCTTGTGAATAGTGATTTTGCAGATTATGCTGAATGAGAAAACTTTTCATGCCACACTATGTAGGGGTTCTGTTATTGATCTTCTGGGATATTATTAGTACTCTATGTGGTATATAAGTGTATGTAAAGATCGTCAGAATCCAATTCCGAACACTTTGATTTTTCCCGGAAATCCACTAGATACGGAAAGAATTGAGTATAAGATAACAGGATAAAAAGAATTTAAATTAAAGGATTATAAGAGAGGATCATAAAAGGAATACAATATATTGAGAAAGGTTAAGGGAACCTAAGTAATAAGATCCCGGGTATGATCCCTCAAACGAGAAACCAGAACGAAAGTTAAGCGAACCGTATAACAGATCAGCGGTCATTAGGCAAACAATTAGGAAGCTAATCAAAGAGATTAGAGGGGATGATGTCACCCAACCAATGAGAAGAGGGCAAGTAAGGGATGATGACATAACAAATGTGACATAAGCATGACATGAGGGGGAAGGAGGTGTGGTTGATTTAGAACCACACAAAGTTGATGGTTAAAAAGGTAATTAACCAAAAGCAAGCTAAAAACAACCAACCAAAACAAATCAAAGCAAAACACAAATTTTTTTTCATCTTCTTCATCTTGCTCTCGGCTTTTGAAAGAAAAACAAGGAGGAGTTCTTCAAAAACTCAAGCTACACACCTTCAAAAATTATAAGGTTTGTTTCTTTAGCTTCCATAATTCATAACTTAGTTATGCTATAAGTTTGGATCCAAGAATCCAAGGTTTACCTAGTTAATCAATTCCTAAAAGTTTAGGGTGAATAGTAACTTTCAAGAACAAATTTTTGATTCTTGATTTTATTTGTAAGGACAAGGTAGCTTAAGCATAGATCAAGGCTTCCATGGGCATTCCAAGGATCTTTCATTGATTAAAAGCTTCAAGAAGGTATAAAACTTCAAACCCTAGCTTTACTTTTGAGTATTAGGAATGGTTTTGATTGTTATAGTTCATGAGGAACATGATCCTGGTATACTTAGAGTGTGGTTGGATTTTTAATGAGTTTGAAGTTGTAAATCTTGATTATTGGTTAATGAACTTAAGTATAGCTTTTAGTTCATGTTTGAGGGTAGTATAAAGTTGATAATATTGAGTTGTTGGGGCTGTTAGAGTGTGTTTTGGATGGATGTTGGTTGTATGATTGATTTGGGGTTGATTGGTGGTTGTTTTGGAATGGTTTAAATTTGGGAAATCGCGTA
Organism: Apium graveolens; assembly: GCF_009905375.1. Taxonomy (NCBI): domain Eukaryota; kingdom Viridiplantae; phylum Streptophyta; class Magnoliopsida; order Apiales; family Apiaceae; genus Apium; species Apium graveolens. The sequence continues at coordinate 110,040,631 of NC_133653.1, forward strand.
AACATAGCCGTCGTAATGCCCGATTTACCGTAGACTGTTTTTGTTCTTAACATCAGAACCCTTGAACTCACTGCTAGGTTTTGACCATTGCCATGATTAGATAGTTCATGTTACGAGCTTCGTTTTGATATGTGGTTCGTTGGATTCCGATGAACAGTTTAGGAGAAACGGCCGTTTTAAGTAACGACGTTTCGCGAATGAACCCATACCCCTTGCCTTACTTTGAAACATAGGTTAAAGACCTTAAAGGACTAATTGAAGTATGAAACATTTATGTAGGGTGTAATAGGCAGTTGGTAAGACACTCGCGAAGGAATCGCCTTAAAACTCGTAATGGTTAAATTATTAAAAATGGTGGAGCCGAGGGGACTCGAGTGACTTAAGAGAATCAGTAAGCGCAAAACGAGCGTTAGAGTCTGAGTTGGTTAGAGTATAGAATTACAAGTGACTTTGGTTTAATTCCAACTTACTTGTTGCTTATAGGTTACCAGACTCGTCCCGAGCCATTCGTAACCCCCAGTCGCTCAGGCAAGTTTTCTACCCGTTATACTGTTGTTGTGATGTATATATGTATATGCATTATCTTGTGATAGATGCATGTTGGTTAATTAGCAAATTTTGCGATATATTGAAGCATGCTGATATGGTATATATATGCATGCATGTTTCGTATTCTTGCCATATATATCTGTTGGTTTAGTTGATAATACCTATGCTAGAGAATAGCGATAATTTGCATATACCCTTAGTATAGGGACCCAAAGGTGAAAACATTTTCTAAAACCGGGAGTCGAGGATCCCGAGTAGATTTTATATATATATATTTATATATATATGGTTATAGTTTTCAAAACTATTAATCGAATAAGGTTTATTCGATAACTTTATTTTATTAATGAATATTATCTTGAATATTCATTCGAGGACTTATGACTCCTTTATATTATTTATTGAATATTACTTGGATATTCATTTGAGGATGTATGACTCCTTTATTTTATTTAATGAATATTATTTATAATATTCATTCGAGGTATTATGACTCAGCTTATTTTATTTATTGAATATTATTTGAATATTCATTTGAGGATCTATGACTCCGATTATTTGTTGAGATATATTCTTTATTTTATTAAAGAATAAGGTGTCGATAATCGAACTCACTTTTGATTATTCAAATAAAGATAGTACTTTCGTATAGGTATATCTTTGGATATTTAATATTCATTTCAAGTATAAGTTTCAAAACTTCTACTTCAATTATTTTTATAAAGATTATTCTTTATGGAAATATTATTTAAATAATAATATTCAGATATTTTCTAATATATTGGGACTGATTTATTTTATTAAATCAGCATCACTCCAAACATTCTTAAAAATGTTTTGCGAGTCTTCAAAATGATTTTTAAAAGTTAGAGCGGATCCCAAAACTCATTTTTATATTTAAGATCCTCCTTTCGAAGGGGATTTAAATACTCGCTCAAAACCTGAGGGATCCGGCTCTGTGGTGTGTTTTATATTCGCAACAAGGTTGCTGTTTTGTTAAATGAATCGATTACTTACCCAAAACTCGGGAAGTAAAATTCTTGGAACAAGTTAATCCATTAACAGGCATCGCTTGGGAAATATCGGTGAGTTCTCCTTTCCAACTAGATACGACTTCTTGGTGGAGCCGTATCAACAAGTTTCTACTTGGGGAAAGGGGGAACGAGCTTTACGTTTCAGAGTCATGGATTTCATCTGAACTAGGAGTGGCGTAAGTGGTCGAGTGGCGCCGGCCCATCCTTATTATATTGGTCCAAATGGCCTGGAAGTTCCGCTAAGGCGGTCCATTCCTTAGGAGTTCAGTGTTCGGTTGACAAGTAAATCCGACAGGTTCTCCTCTATATGTAGAAAATGGTGGGGTTGCACTACTACGACTGATCATCGTAAGTGGTCTTCCTGGCGCGGCAAACTCCCGTAATGAGTTCATCATCCGATTGGAAATTTCTGCAACACTACCCAGAGCACTTCGATAGAAAGGCTACGATTGGGCGATTGTTGAGTGTTGGCAGGGTCAAGTTTTCAAAATGATGTTTGCATCAAATGAAGTATCTCGTAACTTCATTTTATTTTGGTGGTATTTTAAAGATTTAATCTATTCAAATCTGGTCTTGTAGTCTCATCTATGTGATGAACTTTTAAAACTAATTATAACTTGAACGGTGGTAGTTCAAGTAGTATTTGGAAAAGATATAAGTATATTGGAGTATCTTGTAACTTCATCTTTTAAACTTATATCTAGTAAATGATTATCTTATGCATGACAAAGATTTTCAGAAAAACGTTGAGACAAGGTTAGATATATGAGATCACCTTGTAACGATATTTTTATACAGTTATACACTGGAACTCTGTGTGTATTATGCATGGAAGAGGACTTCCAATATTTTGAAAAGTATATATGTATATATATATACTGAATATTTTGCGACTTCATCACATTAAGATATCAACTTGGTTCATTTCTTCTTAACCAAGACTTTCTTGAGTACTATGAGAATGCTCATATATTGTAAATTATTATACATATTATTTCGGTGGGCTTGCTGCTCACCCTTGCTTTCTTCTTTCATCACACAACATCAGATAGACAAGATGAACAGGACCAAGCTCCCAATTCACGAGCTGATAGGAAACGTTCCGCAGTTTCCTATAGGCGTTGATGTCGCTGTAGCTGAGGTAGGAGCTACCAATAGGCTAGGCTTCAACTTTTTATGTACCAAATTTATGTATATTTATGAATTGTAATAATGGCAAAGAAAATGTAAATTTATTCAGAAAACCTTTTAAGGTGTATTGGCAGATAATTGTGGAATAAAATGACTTGTGATTATTTTTGGATATTCATCTCTGAGACTATAACTTGTGGTGTGTGTGTTTATGTGGGGTCACAGTACAGAGTAGTTGATTATTTATTAAGATTGGGTGTTATTAAGGGAAATGGAACTCGTGACAACCCGGATCCCCGACCCCGGATTTGGGGGTGTTACAGAAGTGGTATCAGAGCTAAGCGTTATAAACCTCAGAGATGATGTGACGTTAAGATAATAAGTTCACTAAGATAATAAGAACTCTTGCCAAGTTCATAGTCGGGCTACCTAACGTAGTACCGACAGTTAAAACCCTTATGGGAACCCTTATAAATGTAGCGATAGAAGCGTAGTTCTTTATCGTATATGGTAGCAGGACACCGAACCCTGAGGTTGAGGAGCAACATATGTTTTATTACTTATTGGAGATTAGATTATGGATCCGATAGAGCGTCCTAACGCAGGACCGGATGATTTTGATATTGGGGATGTAACGGTTGAGGATGTTGTCCTAGAAGGGACAGTTGCTGAGGAGGATCCCATAGAGGATCCTGACAAGAATGAATAAAGGACCATTGAGGAATTGATGACCATGGTTAGGGAAACTACCAGAGGTAGGATTGGCCGGTCACTACCGGAGGTTCGTTCAAGTTTGTAAAGATAGTAGCCCCTTTAACGCGGCTTACTCGTAAGACTGAGAAGTTCGAATGGACAAAGAAATGCGAGAACAACTTTTAAGAACCGAAGCAAAGGTTGGTGACGTTCCCTATGTTGGCGTTGCCGGATGGAAAATGAGATTTTGTGAAGTGTAGTGATGCTTCGTATAAGGAATTAGGGTGCTTCTTATACAGCACAGCAAGGTAATCGCGTACGCGTCAAGACAATTAAGGGAATATAAAATTCGATATCCCCGCCCATGAGCTTAGGCTCGTGGCAATAGTTTTACCCTAAAGATTGGAGGCACTACTTGTATGGAGAGAAGTGCGGGATTTACACAAACCATAGGAGCTCTAGTACATTTTTACGTAGAAAGAGCTCAACATACGCCAGAGGAGGCGGTTAGAGCTAATCAAGAATTATGATTGGGAGATTCTTTATCATTCGGGGAAAGCCAATATGGTGGCTGATGCCCTTAGTAAAAAGGAGAGACTCAAGATGATAATGTCTTTTGGAGAGTTTATAAGAGATTTTGAGAAAAAGGAAATAGAAGTGAAGGTAACCGAAGCCGGTACCGAAAAGCTGTTTGAGATTGCAATACAGACCGAATTATCGGAAAAGAACATATTGTGCCGGAAAAAGTGATGAATGAAGGCAGAGAGCCAACAATTAGATAAAAGATTAATACCGAGAAAAATGATAAGGGAATAATGAGGTATTCCTACAGAATTTGAGTTCCAAACGTTCAAGAGCTTAAAGATGAAATCTTAGATGAAAGCTAGTTTGAGGAATAAGATTTAGAGCAAACCCTGAACGTGATAGTCAGGGAGGTCGCCATCAAGATAAAAAGGAACCCATAACATAATGAAGTGGAAAACAAGGATTTTTAACGTATAAGATAACCCCGATTATGGGAGAAGGTTGAAACATTTCATATTAAGGAAATAGAAAGTCGAGTAAGGAAAGGAGACCTGAGACGGTACTCCTATACGGCAATTTATGGACCTGTCTAGACAGAACTTAGACTATTATCCCCAACCACCACCCTGAGGAAACAATGCGGTGAGAAATTCTTTCAGGACCTTTAAGTCGCTAAGCTATCCAACTTCTAAGGAACAAGCTGACCCAGTCGAGGTAAGAGCCTGGCTAAAGGAAATATAGGAATCATTTGAGATTCTAAATGATTGACGAACCACAAAAGACTGTTTTTGTCACTTACCCTCCTAAGAGAGAGACCACCCACTGGTGAAAGGCCAAGGAAGGCACGGAGCAAGAGATTATAATAAACTGATTAAAGTCCAGCCAATTGTTTTCGGGAAAGTAATTCCCAAGGTTATGGAGAGAGTGTAAAAGCTTTAGAGCCAGAACAAAGGCGGCCGAGTATGATGAAATATGAAGCTAAGTGGTAAAAGTTGTCAAGATTCGTTCTAAGGACACGAATCCAGAATGACGGGATGTTTGAAATCAATGCTTATGTTGTGTTGGTTCATGAAATAATGATAAGAGAAAGAAAAAAAAAGAAACTGAAGTGGAAAGGAATATAAAGGCAATAAAGTTCGAGGAATGATAAAGGAATTGGGTATGAGGAAACCTTAAAGACTCGTAGCAATAGAAATAGAAAAGTATGTAATCGTCAGGATGAGGGTGATTCACCATGAGTTAAAATTGATGGTTGAAGGCATAAGAAATACATATATTTTATCCCCTGTAAGTTGGGAGGATTCGAGGAAACCTTGAGATAGTTCGAAGGATAAATAATGAGACGGGAATAGACTGAGGAGACAAGGAAGTAAGAAATTAGGAAAATTGGATGAAGGAAGTGACCTTCAAGAATGTGAAGTGTAAGATCGGTGGCTCGATACCAAGAAAGGGAGACGCCAGATATGAAAGATATCCCAACATTGAGGTGACTGTTGAGATAAACAACAAAAGTAAATAAGGAATTATTAAGAAGAGGTTTACGTTGAACACGACCAATATCTTCCAGAATATCCTTGTTATCGTTACCAAATTAGGTAAGAAAAGCGGATAACCGTTGTTATCTTTTGGAGGCCATATTGATTGACCTCATTTTGAATACAGATGTTATTATGAAACTAGGCATATACTATCGAGGTGGGAATGATTGAATAAGACACCCTTATCAGGGATCTATGACTTGATTTATCCATGGAAGGATGCATGTATTTTTTTTAAAGGTGGAATTAAGGATAGAACATCGGTAACTTAAAATGAATCCTAGGGGAATGCATAAAGGTTGGCATTTCACCCTTAATAGGGACAGTATGAGTTTTGACAGTATGAATTGGAAAAGATTAAGGTAATAACGACCTTTAAGTATCAGTGAAGAATTTTTTTTTTTCAGAAACATATAGATAATGGTTCTAGTATTAGTAAAGGGTATTTTGATATGCCCTGTGCCTAGGGTGTACCTGATGAAGGATTTAAGGATAACCTTAGAAGTTTTACAAGGAGAAATGTAAAATTCAAAATTCTTAAGAATAGAAATGTTGATAAAGGAAATATGACTTAATTATAGTGATGCCAAGTGGGTCACGTGTTAAACCACGAGAAAGTAGGGATCGAACCAGTAAAGGTCGAAATTGTTCAGGGCAATTAGGACCTAAGATAAAAGATGTTCTAAGTATGATTAAGAGTCAGTCGTGACAGTGATTAACCTCTAAAGACTGAGGCAATAACTTATGGAAAAATGGTGATATTTTTTTTTACTCATCAGATATTAAAGAAAAGCATTTTCACATAAGCAGTGATTGAAATGAGGTAGAAAATTTATTTGGAGGTGGTTAAAATGACATTGACTGTAAGGAAATTTTACTATCAGGAAAGGCCAAAGAGGTAGCCGACACTTTAAGTGTAAGAGGACAATTACAGGCGCTCGTGCCAGAGGAATACAGTGATAATGGTTGAAGTCGTAAAGGTTGTATTATGGTTTGAAAGATTGACATTCCTTCTGATGACTGTGCAATACCCAACCGTAATAATAGTTGGTAAAGGTTTAATTCGTGTAATCGCCATGAGCGGGCTATCTATCTTAGAAGGTCCTATCTTGAGGATAATCCAGGACCATGTTTCAAAAAGGACTAAACGAACCTTCAAGTTAAGTCTTCTAATTAAGGCATATGATTAAGAGTGGTATTCACCTGTTATCGTTGCTTTGACTGAAACTCTTCTGCAATTTTATCTGCTTCATGTCATATAAGTACGTCAAGTTCAGGAGTGTTCTTCATGAATCATGAACGGTGATCATGTTACCTCCTTAGAAGAATTAGATACGAGATGTATGGACTCTGTATGGTTAGCTATTAAGACTTCATGGAAAATGAATGACTACAGTGGGTCAGTAGTGGACCATAGTAATGCAGCAATGATTCTGCGAGTAATGAGCTAATTACAACCGTGAGAGTTGTATTGGAATGGATGTTGAGATTGAGTACAACTAATTGGGTCGTGGTGGCATATAAGTTATCATTGATAGACTAATTAAGTAGAGTATCTACCTATTGAATATTTATTCCCTCTTATGAAAAGAGAGTCGTATTACTATATGAGGAAGGTTGCGGTGCAAGCATAGGATTCTAGTAACGATGTTGTCTAGAATGAGATCCCAGATTCGATTTTCGATATCGAGGGAGTTTCAAAGGTGATTGTGTATAAGCTCAAGGAAGAGCATGGGTCCATAGAATGATGGACGGAATAGCAAAAAAATATTTCAGCATGCAAAATGCGATGCGATAATACTTGATGTTGATATAAATACATATATGTTTTGTTCTACTATGACAAACCTCTATAGTTCAGAGGTACGTTCCAAGCCAGATATTTTGTGGCAGTATATTTTTTTCATATATACAATTCTCTTCAATTCGTTCTTTTCTCTTCTTTTCATTTCATATAAACTGAGAAGAACAACCCTTCCAGAAGGGGAGGTATTGCCGAATGACTATCTATCTGTGTGATAGAAGCCGAGTAGGATACCAGCTATTGTTAAATTGCTTGTCAAGTACTAAAGGCTGGCCACCTTCTGTACTAACTATGCGATATAACAAGTGTTCATGATCATAGTGATCTCTCAATAAGTTCTTTTACTTCTATATGATTAATCAAACCTTGGAAAATGGAAACAGCTGAAAAAGGAATAATAAAGTTGTGGTAGTATTCGGAATGGAAACACATTCGTGATACTAAGGTTGACGTGGTTATTAAAAGGTTATAGAACGCTAACGAGCAGAAGTATAACCAGTATAATATTTGGAATGGAAGGTAGTAGCGATTACGAACTGGAAAAGAATGGGTAGCGAGAAGCAAAAGCTATAATGCTAGAAACTATGATGAGAGCCGGTGCAATAGACTTGAAAGAATTTGGAATGATCACTTAACGCGGATTAAGTTATCTCACGATAATCGATCGTATGTCAGTATCGAGGTATCGCCTTATGAGATCCTTGAGGGAAGACAATGTCGATCTCCCTTATGTTAGGATGAAGTTGTAGAGCGCAAGATGCTCGGACCCGCAGTAGTCCAAAGGACCAGGGATATAATAGATCTAATCAGAGGACGGCTGGTAGTAGCCCGAGATAGACATAAGAGGTATGCTGATTTGACTCAAAAGGACAAAGAGTATGAAATAGGGGACCTAGTAATGTTATAGGTATCCCTTGGAAAAGATGGATGAGGTTCGGAAAGAAAGGAAAGCTAGGCCCACGAATTGTTGGACCCTTGGATATAGTAAGACGTATTGGGAAGCTAGCATACGAGCTAGCCCTACCCCCGAACCTGTAGCAAGTTCATAACGTGTTCCACGTATCAATGTTAAGGAAGTGTAATTCGGATGCTAGATAAATAGGGGCATATGAGCGCATAGACATGCAACCCGACGTAACCTATATGGAGCAACCAGGAAGGGTTATAGAGTGAAAAGGAACAAGTGCTTAGGAGAAGGGTTATCAAACTAGGCAGAGTATGGTGGTAGGACCACAATGTGGGAAAATTTACTCGAGAGTTAGAAAGTGCAATGCTAAGAGAGTATCCCTATTCATTTTCTATCTGATTCCGGGACGGAATCCTTTTAAGGAGGGGAGACTGTAATAACCCCAATTTTTGGAAATTTTAAAACCCTTATGAATAGTGATTTTGCAGATTATGCTGAATGAGAAAACTTTTCATGCCACACTATGTAGGGGTTCTGTTATTGATCTTCTGGGATATTATTAGTACTCTATGTGGTATATAAGTGTATGTAAAGATCGCCAGAATCCAATTCCGAACACTTTGATTTTTCCCGGAAATCCACTAGATACGGAAAGAATTGAGTATAAGGTAACTGGATAAAAAAGATTTAAATTAAATGATTATAAGAGAGGATCATAAAAGGAATACAATATATTGAGAAAGGTTAAGAGAACCTAAGTAATAAGATCCCGGGTATGATCCCTCAAACGAGAAACGAGAACGAAAGTTAAGCGAACCGTATAACAGATCAGCGGTCATTAGGCAAACAATTAGGAAGCTAATCAAAGAGATTAGAGGGGATGATGTCACCCAACCAATGAGAAGAGGGCAAGTAAGGGATGATGACATAACAAATGTGACATAAGCATGACATGAGGGGGAAGGAGGTGTGGTTGATTTAGAACCACACAAAGTTGATAGTTAAAAAGGTAATTAACCAAAAGCAAGCTAAAAACAACCAACCAAAACAAATCAAAGCAAAACACAAAAAAAATTTCATCTTCTTCATCTTGCTCTCGGCTTTTGAAAGAAAAACAAGGAGGAGTTTTTCAAAAACTCAAGCTACACACCTTCAAAAATTATAAGGTTTGTTTCTTTAGCATCCATAATTCATAACTTAGTTATGCTATAAGTTTGGATCCAAGAATCCAAGGTTTACCTAGTTAATCAATTCCTAAAAGTTTAGGGTGAATAGTAACTTTCAAGAACAAATTTTTGATTCTTGATTTTATTTGTAAGGACAAGGTAGCTTAAGCATAGATCAAGGCTTCCATGGGCATTCCAAGGATCTTTCATTGATTAAAAGCTTCAAGAAGGTATAAAACTTCAAACCCTAGCTTTACTTTTGAGTATTAGGAATGGTTTTGATTGTTATAGTTCATGAGGAACATGATCCTGGTATACTTAGAGTGTGGTTGGATTTGTAATGAGTTTGAAGTTGTAAATCTTGATTATTGGTTAATGAACTTAAGTATAGCTTTTAGTTCATGTTTGAGGGTAGTATAAAGTTGATAATATTGAGTTGTTGGGGCTGTTGGAGTGTGTTTCGGATGGATGTTGGTTGTATGATTGATTTGGGGTTGATTGGTGGTTGTTTTGGAATGGTTTAAATTTGGGAAATCGCGTAAACATAGTCGTCGTAATGCCCGATTTACCGTAGACTGTTTTTGTTCTTAACATCAGAACCCTTGAACTCACTGATAGGTTTTGACCATTGCCATGATTAGATAGTTCATGTTACGAGCTTCGTTTTGATATGTGGTTCGTTGGATTCCGATGAACGGTTTAGGAGAAACGGCCGTTTTAAGTAACGACGTTTCGCGAACGAACCCTTACCCCTCGCCTTACTTTGAAACATAGGTTAAAGACCTTACAGGACTAATTGAAGTATGAAACATTTATGTAGGGTGTAATAGGAAGTTGGTAAGACACTCGCGAAGGAATCGCCTTAAAACTCGTAATGGTTAAATTATTAAAAATGGTGGAGCCGAGGGGACTCGAGTGACTTAAGAGAATCAGTAAGCGCAAAACGAGCGTTAGAGTCTGAGTTGTGATAGATGCATGTTGGTTAATTAGCAAATTTTGCGATATATTGAAGCATGCTGATATGGTATATATATGCATGCCTGTTTCGTATTCTTGCCATATATATCTGTTGGTTCAGTTGATAATACCTATGCTAGAGAATAGCGGTAATTTGCATATACCCTTAGTATAGGGACCCAAAGGTGAAAACATTTTCTAAAACCGGGAGTCGAGGATCCCGAGTAGATTATATATATATATATTTATATATATATATATATATGGTTATAGTTTTCAAAACTATTAATCGAATAAGGTTTATTCGATAACTTTATTTTATTAATGAATATTATCTTGAATATTCATTCGAGGACTTATGACTCCTTTATTTTATTTAATGAATATTATTTATAATATTCATTCGAGGTATTATGACTCAGCTTATTTTATTTATTGAATATTATTTGAATATTCATTTGAGGATCTATGACTCCGATTATTTGCTGAGATATATTCTTTATTTATTAAAGAATAAGGTGTCGATAATCAAACTCACTTTTGATTATTCAAATAAAGATAGTACTTTCGTATAGGTATATCTTTGGATATTTAATATTCATTTCAAGTATAAGTTTCAAAACTTCTACTTCAATTATTTTTATAAAGATGATTCTTTATGGAAATATTATTTAAATAATAATATTCAGATATTTTCTAATATATTGGGACTGATTTATTTTGTTAAATCAGCATCACTCCAAACATTCTTAAAAATGTTTTGCGAGTCTTCAAAATGATTTTTAAAATTTAGAGCGCATCCCAAAACTTATTTTTATATTTAAGATCCTCCTTTCGAAGGGGATTTGAATACTCGCTCAAAACCTGAGGGATCCGGCTCTGTGGTGTGTTTTATATTCGCAACAAGGTTGCTGTTTTGTTAAATGAATCGATTACTTACCCAACACTCCGGAAGTAAAATTCTTGGAACAAGTTAATCCATTAACAGGCATCGCCTGGGAAATATCGGTGAGTTCTCCTTTCCAACTAGATACGACTTCTTGGTGGAGCCGTATCAACAAGTTTCTACTTGGGGAAAGGGGGAACGAGCTTTACGTTTCAGAGTCATGGATTTCATCTGAACTAGGAGTGGCGTAAGTGGTCGAGTGGCGCCGGCCCAGCCTTATTATATTGGCCCAAATGGCCTGGAAGTTCCGCTAAGGCGGTCCATTCCTTAGGAGTTCAGTGTTCGGTTGACAAGTAAATCCGACAGGTTCTCCTCTACATGTAGAAAATGGTGGGGTTGCACTACTACGACTGATCATCGTAAGTGGTCTTCCTGGCGCGGCAAACTCCCGTAATGAGTTCATCATCCAATTGGATATTTCTGCAACACTACCCAGAGCACTTCGATAGAAAGGCTACGATTGGGCGATTGTTGAGTGTTGGCAGGGTCAAGTTTTCAAAATGATGTTTGCATCAAATGAAGTATCTCGTAACTTCATTTTATTTTGGTGATATTTTAAAGATTTAATCTATTCAAATCTGGTCTTGTAGTCTCATCTATGTGATGAACTTTTAAAACTAATTATAACTTGAACGGTGGTAGTTCAAGTAGTATTTGGAAAAGATATAAGTATATTGGAGTATCTTGTAACTTCATCTTTTAAACTTATATCTAGTAAATGATTATCTTATGCATGACGAAGATTTTCAGAAAAAACGTTGAGACAAGGTTAGATATATGAGACCACCTTGCAACGATATTTTTATACAGTTATACACTGGAACTCTGTGTGTATTATGCATGGAAGAGGACTTCCAATATTTTGAAAAGTATATATGTATATATATACTGAATATTTTGCGACTTCATCGCATTAAGATATCAACTTGGTTCATTTCTTCTTAACCAAGACTTTCTTGAGTACTATGAGAATGCTCATATATTGTAAATTATTATACATATTATTTCGGTGGGCTTGCTGCTCACCCTTGCTTTCTTCTTTCATCACACAACATCAGATAGACAAGATGAACATGACCAAGCTCCCAATTCGCGAGCGGATAGGAAACGTTCCGCAGTTTCCCTATAGGCGTTGATGTCGCTGTAGCTGAGGTAGGAGCTACCAATAGGCTAGGCTTCAACTTTTGATGTACCAGATTTATGTATATTTATGAATTGTAATAATGGCAAAGAAAATGTAAATTTATTCAGAAAACCTTTTAAGGTGTATTGGCAGATAATTGTGGAATAAAATGACTTGTGATTATTTTTGGATATTCATCTCTGAGACTATAACTTGTGGTGTGTGTGTTTATTGTGGGGTCACAGTACAGAGTAGTTGATTATTTATTAAGATTGGGTGTTATTAAGGGAAATGGAACTCGTGACAACCCGGATCCCTGACCCCGGATTTGGGGGTGTTACAGAGAGCAACGGTCTCTAAGTCATCGAGATTCACTTTCTGAGAGAGAATACCTTTCATAAACCTCGCATAGCTAGGCATCTGTTCAAGAGCTTCAGCGAAAGGTATGTTGATATGAAGTTTCTTAAACACCTTCAGAAACTTAGCAAATTGCTTATCCAGCTTTTTCTTCTGTAGCCTCTTAGGAAAAGGAGGTGGAGGATAGATCTGCTTCTCCCCTGTATTACCCTCAGGAGGAGTATGTTCCACATTAGTCTTCCTTGGTTCCACCTCTACTTCCTTCTACAAATCTTCTTCAGCCAAAACTTCAGATTCTGGAACTTGAGACTTTTCAGGCTCTTCGTCTTGCTGAATTTGGGGGCTTACAACCTTTCTGGACCTTAAGGTGATGGAGTTCACCTGTTCTTCAACTTCCCTCTTGCCTGGATTGGCTTCTATATCACTAGAAAGCATTCCTGGTGGCCGATTCAATAAGGCATTAGCAATTTTCCCTATTTGGTTCTCCAGAGTCTTGATAGAAATAGCCTGGCTTTGGCATATAAGAGCCTGGTTTTTGCACATAAGCCGCAACTCCTCCAATTCAGATTTTTCATTCGAAGATAGACCTGCATCATGATTTTGTTGTTGAATTTGGAGTTGTTGTTTTGGTGTAATTTGTTACTGAAAACCAGGAGGGTTGAATAGCTTATTTCCAAACTGCTGGAACGGCTGTTGCATCGCATTTGGATTGTTGCTCCAGCTAAAGTTAGGATGATTCCAGTTGTCAGGATGATAAGTTTCTAGAACTGGTTGTTGTGATCTCTGAAAGTTGCTCATAAACTGAGCTGAGTCACTAGATATAGCGCATTGCTCCATCACATGCGGACCTGCACATAACTCACAAACACTAATTTTCTGCTTAACACCATAGTTAGCCAGAGAATCGATCTTCATAGACAACGCCTTTAGTTGAGCTGTGATAGCCGTAGCTGTATCCACCTTAAGAACTCCTGCTACCTTGTCCTGTGGACATCTCTGGGTTGGATACTGATATTAATTAGAAGCCATCAGTTCAATTAGATCATAAGCTTCCTTATAGCTCTTTGCCCATAATGCTCCACCTGATGCTGCATCGAGCATGGGTCTGGACTGTGCTCCCAACCCATTATAAAAATAAGTGAGGATCATCCAATCAGGAATTCCATGATGAGGACACTTCCTAAGCATCTCCTTATAGCGCTCCCAAGCTTCACATAGCGATTCTCCCATTTGCTACGCAAATTGAGTAATAGCGTTTCTGAATGCAGCTGTCTTCACCATAGGGAAGAATTTAGTGAGAAACTTCTGAGCAAGATCTTCCCAAGTAGCAATCGAACCAGCTGGTAAAGAGTGTAACCAGCTCTTAGCCTTGTCCCTCAGAGAGAATGGGAAAAGTCTCAGCTTCACAGCATCTTCAGAAACACCGTTGAACTTGAAGGTGTCGTGGATCTCTATGAAATTCCTAATGTGTGTATTGGGATCTTCCGTTGGAGAACCCCCAAACTGGACTGAAGTCTGTACCCATTGAATTATGTCAGGCTTGATCTCAAAGGTATTAGCTGTGATAGCTGGCCAGACAATGCTAGATTGAATGTCATTGATCTTGGGTTGAGAAAAATCCATCAAAGCTCTCGTTCGTGCTACTGGATCTCCCAATGTAATGAGTACCTGAAACACAAACAAGTAAACCGTGAAAGTAAAAGAATCTGAGTCAGTGAACTTTAACGACCACTGATGACAAGCACATAAACTAAAAATTAACATCGAGTCACCGGCAGCGGCGCCAAAAACTTGTTAGGGCGAAAATACGCGCTAATATTCACGCAAGTATACGCATTCGCAGGTAGTATAAGATATAAATCAGATTCGTTCCCACAGAGACTGGTTTAGGTTAAGTTCAATTTATGCACCTATGCAACAATGTATGGTTATCGCTCATGCTAAGGCAAATAAAAATTGGGTTTTTATTAACTAAGAGATTATACTAAATAACATTAACTAAGAGAATTGAGGTTGAATTACTATATATGACAAACATGGGATTCTAATTTCATTAATATTTCATTCAATAGCCTTTTCGTTCTTAACCTTAGCATGTGATGGTGATGACACTAATCAGATAACACGAAACTGATAAACGCCAACTTGCGTTGCACGAGTACCATTCTACCAGACATCCACAAAAGAGATAGAAGCTGAATAGGCACCAATTAAATTGAGACCCTATATGTCTATAGAATTTGACAACATAACGGTTTTAAGCACAAGTTATCTATCTTGTTACATAGGGCAAGGTAAAACGGTTAGAGTTACCTACGAATTATGCATAACAATACATGAACCTATGCTAGCATGGCAAGTTCTAAACCCCTCATAATTCACTGTCGCTTCAATAGAGATTAACACGCTATCTTATATGTATGCTACGTACATAAGACGAATAAGCACAACCAATACTAGGATATCAATCAATCACCCACACCCAAGATATCGAAACAATTAATATTGAAATCTATAAGTAAATCCGCTAGAACCCCATGACAACGATTAGCCCATAATCGAACTCATCGTCACCATGGGTTCCAATGAAAGCACGGTATAACAAAGTCTTAATAAACTGAATAATAATTAAAGTACGAATAAACGAGATCTAGGTTCAACAAGAACGAAAACGAGCATCCAAAGTTACAACTAATTCAAAGAATCACAAGTTTAAGACAAGATCTTTTTTTCGGAGTTGTTCTGTGCTTATAGGTCTTCTCCTTGGTATCCAATCTTCCCGGATGATGAAAACCCTTTTTTTAAGTATATATACGCCCCTAGTGGACCTGAACCCTTAAAATCGTCAAATTCCACTCAAAAAAGGCTTTTCAGCGAAATCAGCGACCAGCCGCGCCCTGAGCGGCCGCTCAGCTCTCCTGAGGGGCGCTCAGCTCCTGAGCGGGCGCTCAGCTCTGCCGAGCGGGCGCTCAGCTACTGACTGGGAAAATATTCTGATGAATCTTGTTTTGGCCATAACTTGAGTTCTACTCGTCAGAATTAGGCGATTCAACTGCCCACACGAAGCTAACGAGATTCTCTACAACTTGACAATGGCATTGGCTTCCAATTCTGATCACTTTTCATCAATTTCCTTTAAAAAATCTTTTCTTCATTTAACTGATACCTGAAATGCAATAACACAAAAACACATCAAAATACCAACAACTTGAGTCCGAAACACCAATTTAAGCTTGTAATAAAGCGTTTCAAGTGGATATAAAATCCACTTATCATCTACAACCTGCATAATCTGCATCTAAATAACCAGTTAAATCAAAACAAGAATTTCTAGGGTACCAAATGCCAAGTTTTGGTGTACCTTTGAGATATCTGAAAATTCTCTTAATAGTAATTAAATGAGATTTTCTAGGATCAGCCTCAAATCTAGCACAAAGACATGTAGCAATATTATATCTAGGCTACTAGCTGTTAAGTATAGAAGTCAGCCAACCATGCCTCTGTAACTTGAAATATCACAGACTTTTCAGTAGTGATTAATTCAAGTTTAGTTGCAGTGGCCATGGGAGTTTTTGCTGATGTGCAATCCGTTAGTTCAAACTTCTTTAAAAGATCATAAATGTATTTAGTCTGACTAATGAATATTCCATTACTAACTTGCTTAACTTGCAAACTAAGAAAGTAAGTTAGTTCTCCCATCATGCTCATTTCATACTTACTTTGCATCAATTTGGCAAACTTTTTGCAAAGTTTTTCATCTTTAGAGCCAAAAATAATATCATCTACATAAATTTGAACAAGTATGCTAGAGCCATTAACATTTCTAAAGAATAAGGTTTTGTCTATAGTACCTCTAGTGAAGTGATTCTCTAAAACAAACTTTGACAAAGTGTCATACCAGGCTCTAGGTGCTTGCTTCAATCCATAGGGTGCTTTCAAAAGATAGTATACATGATCAGGTAGATTTGGATCTTCAAAATCAGGAGGCTGACTGACATAGACTTCCTCCTCCAAATCTCCATTTAGAAAAGCACTCTTGACATCCATTTGATAGACCTTGAAATTTGCATGGGCTGCATAGGCTAGGAAAATTCTGATGGCTTCAAGTCTTGCAACAGGAGCAAAGGTTTCATCAAAATCTATTCCTTCTTGTTGATAATAGCCCTTAGCAACCAATCTAGCTTTGTTCCTGACTGCTATGCCATTTTCATCCATCTTGTTTCTGAATACCCATTTGGTCTCTATTGGATTCTTTCCTTTAGGCTTGGGTACCAGCTTCCAAACATTGTTGCTTTCAAATTGGTTTAGCTCCTCCTGCATAGCTAAAATCCAATCAGGATCTAACAAAGCTTCTTCTACCTTCTTTGGTTCTTCCTTGGATAGGAAACTGCTATATAGACATTCTTCTTGAGTTGCTCTCCTTGTTTGAACTCTAGAAGATACATCACCAATGATGAGCTCAAAGGGATGATTCTTTGTCCATTTCTTTGTTGAGGTAGATTAGCTCTAGATGAAGAGGCCTCATTGTTGTCTTGATGTGTGATTGAGTTCTCATTGTAATCTACGATTTGAAAAAGAGGGACTTTCTGTAAGTGATCTATTCTGACTTCCAGCTTCTTTGATGACTCGACAGATAGTGAATTTTTAGTTCTGACGGATGAAGCTGATTGTCTCTCGATGGATGATCCAGATTGTCTACCGACGGATGAAGCATTTCGTAACTCGATGGATGTTGAGTTATTAGCTTCATTGGTAGTAGATTTTTCTGCACTTTCTTTAGTTGTAGTTTCTTGATCACTTTCATCATCACTCTCATCAACCATCTCCATATTATCAAACTTGAGGCTCAGGGTAATCTCCATCTTGTAGTCCTTCAATCTTTTTATCATCAAACACAACATGTATTGATTCCATAACAATGTTGGTTCTCAAATTGTAGACTCTGTATGCTTTACCAACAACATATCCAACAAAGATTCCTTCATCTGCTTTAGCATCAAACATCCCATTTTGATCAGTTGATTTCTCAAGATATAACATTTGCAGCCAAAGACATGAAGAAATTTAGAGTTGGCTTCTTTTTTTTGAACAATTGGTAGGGAGTCATGCATTTTCCTGATAAACCAAAGAAATATTCTGAATGTAGCATGCAGTATTTACAGCTTCAGCCAGAAATATGTTGGTAACTTTGATTCTTCAAGCATTGTCCTTGTAGCTTAAAGTGATCTGTTCTTTCTTTCTACTACTTCATTTTGTTGTGGAGTTCTTGATGCTGAAAACTCATGCATAATACCATTCTCTTCACAAAATCTCATAACAAAATTCTTGAACTCAGTTCCATTGTCACTCCTGATTTTTCTAACTTTGAATTCAGGATGATTGTTGACTTGCCTTATGTGATTGATGATGATTTCACTAGCCTCATCTTTAGACTTTTGGAAATATGTCTAAGAGAACTTTGAGATATTATCTACAATTAAAAATCTTTTCCTTGAGATGGACAACACATTGACTGGTCCAAACAAATCCATGTGTAGCAGTTGCAAAGGTTCTTCAATTTTGAATCAAGCTGAATGATGATTGAATTTTTTTCCCTTTTGGCAAAGCATCGCACAG